>NC_090939.1:596671263-596990951 GCF_040938575.1 Ambystoma mexicanum | reverse complement strand
CGGCGAAACACGGATTCCGCCTTGCCACATATTGGACTTCCGTGTACCTAGGAAAAAAAAGACATTGTTTAAAAGGCATGCAAGAACAGCAATATTCACAGCAATAAGACCTACCTGAAAGACTCAACACGGGCTGGCATCAGTGAAGCAACTCGATCGCCATTGCCCACCAAGCTCAACGCGCCCCTGCCAAGACAGCAGGACGGAGAACCCGCCAACATCTAAAATAAGGTGAGGTGAAGTCCAGAAGGGTCGCAGACCTACAGGGAGGTGGGAGGCTGTTTGCCCTGGTTGCCCAGTCCTGAACATAGCTTACCTGTATTCCAGGCAAAACTCTTCCGCTGGTCGCATCTGGGCATCGTAAGGAGGGACATCTGAACCCCAACTGCTGGATGGCGCCCCCGTGGAACCAGGTGAGCGTAACATTTCCTTGCCACAAAGATTACACAGCACTGACAAACTTTTGACCAAAACACACCCTTCATCACAAAGGAGCGGCACACCAAATTATCAACACAGGTTCTGGCAAACAACCATGTGATATGAGCACAGACTAAGCAAGTAACCTACCAGAACAATTTAATGAGGAACTTGTCCCTCCAAAGGAGACCTCATAAATCCCTGACAATCCAGTTCCCATCACCTAAATATGATAATTTATAGATTTAAATAGCACGTCATAAGTTCTCCCCGCCCCCATATTTTATGTTCTGAAATGCCACTCTTTCCCATTCATGGTACTCAGCCCTTCGTCCTAACCCTTCACCCAGGTGATAAACTCAGTTGACCTATACTGTTGTTGCCAAGGAAAAGTTTGCTGTGCTTGAGCAAACCTCCTAACTGGATAAGACAAGCCCAGGGCAGCAAACATCAAAATAAGACCCAGAGTTGGAGAATAAGATGCAATGCAACATGCTCAATGCTAGTTCCATGTGAATGCAGAACCAAGATCTAAAGAGCCTCGTCAAAGGAGGCACCAACATTCTTTTCATCATAGAAACCTGGCTTTACAATGATTACAAGGTGGTGTCAAGGGAAACCATCCCATATAATTTCAAACTTCTCAAGGTGAACAGAGTAAATAAGAGGTAGAGGAGGTGTGGCCATATCAGCCAAGGAGAACACCTCTATCTCAACAGCACTGTTGTAGAAATCGAAGACTGTGACTTACTCCTCATCCCCCTTATTCTCAACCATCAAACAAACACATTGTTCCTGCTCATAAAGGGACCTTTCTACAATCCAACCTTCACAGAAAGTCTTGGACACTGTAGCCAAACTTGTGGAGTCACACCAGCACCTAACCTTTCTTGGCGATTTTCAATATCTGGTTTGATTAATAAAATGAAACCTCTCCTAGTACTACCTGGTCAACTTTCAGATTAAGTGATCGAGGGAGCAGCACATTCTGCAGGGCATATCCTTGATGCATTTTTCTTTGAAGGTCTGTCCACTATACCGCCCTCCCATCCATGTTCTAAGAGGTAACCTCCATGTGGTACCATTTTGTTATCCATGCACCAGTTTCCAGTCTTTTGTGTTCCTAAGGACATGCCACCATGCCCAGGAGAATCTGGAAAAGTCTCAATCTAAATTAACCTGGAATACTAATAAAGGACACCAAACCAGACCCCTTGTCCCTGGAGCAAAATACAGACACTCTAGAAATGGATATCAGAAGTACTCGACATATTTATACCTTTTCAAAGTCATTGCACTTCCAAAAAGACTGTAGTTAGGTGGTGCACCTCCGGCTATGAACCCTGAAGAAAACCAGAACAAACTTGGAGTAATAATTACCACCAGCAAGATGGCCGGGGATCTGGCACTCCAAAGAATCAATATCAAAGGTTAAAATACACTTCAGATTGCAACTTGCACGGTTTATAGTGAAAATGTCGACTGCAAAAATGTTGAAAAAAATAATGTAGAAAAAAAATCACATTTTTTTTAATGGGGGGTTCACCCCCCAACCCATTCGGATTTTTTTTTCGACATTATTTTTTTTTACATTTTTGCATTCGACTTTTTATTTTCGATAACTGGATACCAACTTGCACAGTGAAAGAATGTTCAAAATCAAGCCAATGAGAAACCTTACCTCCTACAGCTGAGCATGCACACTCTCCTACAAACTGTTATCACCAACCACTTCCAAAATAAAGTAAAAACAATCCAGCACAATAAAACAACAGATTGATGGAAACCACAATCTTCGTAATGAGGACCCACTTGCAAGTAGATTGCTCAACCAATTTAAACAAATCACGGAAGGAGACTTTAATAATCCAGTGAAACAGTAGAAAACAGGATGCCCAGCAGATCCACGCCCCTTATACATCTGCAAAGACATCTTCACTGAAGAAATCCCAGTGCTCTTTTCACAAACTGATGTGTTTGTCACTGGAAATAGAAATTGTATTGATCGTTTGATACCTCCTAGATTAAACCACTTTTCAAATACTTAAAATCCGTTTGACCCCAATATATATATATATATATATACTGGGGTCAATATTTGACCTGTCATTTGGGAGTTCTTAGTGCTAATCTGGCCCAAATTTGTAATTTGGTGTTTTTGTGAACCTATTGTTTTTCTAAATAACTTAGTTTATGCAGGTGAGGTTATGTTTGGATTGGTATTCATGTAACAACTCTAAGGCAGAACATTTCAAATCTGTAGCTAACAAAAATGACTATATTAATAATAATTGAATATATGGATAAATATACATTTTTAAACCTATATTTATATTTGATCTTCCATTTTGTGCAGATTTGGAATGCGTTCGAATTCTGCAACCTAGACAGTGCTGAAGTTTTATAGATTTTTACTACATAAATGGGGGCATTAGAAGGATCATTGTCTTTGCTTACTAGCTGTTTTGAACATGTTGGTGGAATTAATTCGAAAGATCATAGGTGATATTTATGTTGTAGAAAAGGATGATAATCCGCTCTTCTAATAGATACATACATGTGTGTTAGGTTAAAAAGTTTATTCTAGCTGATAAATGTATTTATACCCATTAGCAGGCCTAAGATTCTTTCGAACTTCATGGTATATTCATCCACATTTTGGATTCTTGTTTTAATTTATTTTTATTTGTTTTGTTCAAAGGCTTTACAAAAAGGCATCTCACATAACTAATACATTAAAATCACATGAATTACAATCAAGATTCATAAGTACAACTCAGTTGATTTTGGTTTTTGCATATAAATGATCCATAATTCAATTCTTTTGTAATTTGATCGACAAATGTATTGCAGTTATACATTAATTATGGGTAAAAAACAAGTAAGAGCAATTATTAGTGCTTAGTTTTCACCCCACATGAGACGTAACCAAAAACATTTCTAGAAAATTCAGATAGACCTAAATTATCTAGCCCACAAATCCCAAGCCTGGTGGATTCAAGGTAGGGACAGCTAGTTACAGGTGTTTCAATGTTTCCAAAGAATCGGAACCATTGTACATTCAACAGCACAAGTTGTTCTCTTGAAACTTTGGTGTGGTACAATATTGTGTGCGCTCTCTAGTTGCAAAATGATTACATTTAAAGCGCATGTACAGTGATTGTGTGTGATTGCATGGAAAATGCGAGAGATGTGGACTCAAATGTTTTCTTTTGTGGGTAAAATGTGCATACTGTTTATGAAGCTTATAGCCACTTAACAATTTGATGGCTATAAACCAGTCATAGTTAAACATTTCTTTTCACACTACCTGGACGAGTATTAAGTTCTTCTTCCGTTGCATCCATATCGGACAACATGGATTGCATTCTTAGCCTAAACTTCAAAACTGACTTCGATGTGTTTTCCTCTAACATTTTATTTATAAATCTCAGATAAAGAATTGACTGGAGGATTTAAAATCTTAGAGTAGTTGAGTAGGAGTCTCCAGAGCAGTCGAGATGATAGGGATACTTATCCCAACTCGTGCCTGATGATGGCATTTGACAACACACATGAAAACTCAAGCACTTCTTTCCACAAGTGACCTTGCAAACCATTCATATAATTCCCCAAGTCTAGAAGACACATGTCTAACCCATGTAGCAGAATGGGTTCTACTTTAGAGGCATAGTACTTTAAGACCGGTAGCATTGAAAACATGCAGAGCTTTCTGTAAATACAATTCACCTGTGACACCGAAAGTCGTACCTTACAGACAAGTGATTCTTTCCACATTTTGACAGAAGCTGAATTACACAAATTATAACCCAGATAATGTAAGTTAGTTACTTTTTCAATTGGTTCTGTACTCCAGGCCCAGGTTATAATTTTTACCCGGTTGAATCTTGAAAATACCACGATTTTAGATTTTTTTTGCATTAGCCTGTAGGTTATTAACTTGAGCATAGTGCATAAATAGATTAGGTTTAGCTTGCAGTCCAATAGGTGTACTGTCAAAAAAGATCAGGTCATCAGTGAATGCCAACCAGTGGAGTCACAAGGAACCCAGTTTCACAGGTGTTATTTTTTTCTCCCTTTTCAGATTTCATCCAAATCGGACAAATAGAGATTGGATAATGTTGCGGCCATATTGCACCCCTGCTTCACTTCCTTATATGTTCTGAATGGACGAGTTACCGCTCCCTCTTGATTAATACGAATTTGATACATGGTATCCTGATAACATCTTTGGATTATACCTTTTTTAAAGAAACGCAATGGCAAATTTCAGCTATCCGTTTCTTGACAACACAAAGCTTCCATAATCCATTTGAAGGGTGCATTAACTATTCAGTTTCCACATTCAAACACAACACACAAACCAAACACTCCCCACACATGGCTTCTTAACACTCCTCTCACTGGATGGCCAACAGAACACTAAACCTCTACAACCAACTTGAACACCACAGTCCCAGCCATTGGATCCTAGCACCATGGAAAATTGAGGGCTAATTTCTGGATGCATTTGCTCCAATAATAATGCAGGGCTTGGGGTACTTCCGGCCTGCATGCATCTACATAAGAGCAAAGTGGTTGGGGTGAGGGTATTGAAGTTGGGGGCATGGAAGTATGGAGTGGGTATTGTAAGTGATTTTAATCCAGCACTTCAACTAAATCAATGCCTAGTATGGGATGCCCAATGGAAACCCTTATTTATATATTATTATGTCAAAAGTTATTTTAATTCTGGATGATGTACCCTTTTATAACGCCTCTCTTTGAATTACCCCGGTCTCACTGAACCAAGAAATAGGTTTGTTTTGCAAATTAACAGATTTATTTGAAGAATTGAACAATATATATATCACACTTTTATGAATGTGGATAATATCTGAATATCACACTTATGAATATGAACAATGATCAGCAATGGGTAATATGACAATATCAACAATCTCTTTAATCAATTAGGAGTAGGAATAGGAAGAATAATGTAGCAGAGAATAACTTTGTGTGGTTCAAGGAAATGTAATGATAGGAAAGAATGCAACACAGAAGAAACTTGATATGAATTCAACCAAAGACAATATAATCACTCCTCCCCCCTGTTGTTACTCACTCCCCCCAATATGCAATATGAAGAGATGAATGAGGGCACACAGGTATCAGGAAGAACAATCAACAATTGCAGTTTCAATCCCGATTCCTCCAGCAAGCTTAGAGAGAACAGGAATGATTTTAAAACGGGTCAATTGCTTTTAAATGTAATATGAATTGGATGGGAAAAATGCTAAAATGATTTTAATTCGCTAAATGAGATTGAGAACAAGTGAGAGTTGCTTTGGATAAGTTCAGGGAAACACTAGCAATGATTGTTGAATGGTTAGCAGATGGAAAACGAAATTCAGAAGTTGAAAACAAGAATTAGCTGTTTTACATGAAATGAAATTGAGCCAAATGCGAAATCGCGATTACGGAAAAAGTATAAGGAATTGAAATGTGTGTTGGGTTCTTTAGAAAGCTTAGGACATTTAAATTTAATTTCTAGGACGTACGGTTCAAAAGTTACAGAGGTTTTAGTCGAGGTAGATTTTTCTCAAGAGTCAAGATTTCAAAATGAAAGATGCGCTGTTGAAGATTTGGAACAAGGATTTCTTAACACTAAAGAGTCTTTGGAGCCGCAAACTATACGACAGCCCAGCCACCTATCCAGAGGCGCCTGCGGATGGTTTCTGTCTGCACAAGATGATTGCCTTTCTCCAGAAAATATATATTAGCGCCAAGATGATTATCGCTATAATGATCAAGAATTATGTGGAGGAGAGTAGAATTTAGGATAGAAAAAAGAGATTCAATAATGCAGTTATGGATAGGTTGGAATGGCTGGATTGGGTTACTTAATACTAAGAGGTTGGTTATGGACAGTTCAACAATAAATACTTACAGCTATGGCTTTGGAATGGAATGGGCCTGTCAAAGATCTGGTCAAGGGTTTGGACTTCACTCGCCACCGGACAGGCTTCAGGGCACCTGGACACTGCTCTCAGCAAGGCACTCTGGTCTGCGCGGCCTCTGGACCGGGTCTGACGGGTTCTGGGTTACAGCTCTGCTGGATTGATCTGGATCTTGGGTTCTAGCACGTTTCTTGGCCAGTGGCAGCGACAGCTCAGCCAGGCTGTTGGATCAGTCATGTTAGGCCCCGTGGAAGTTTAGGGCTTAAATCAGGTTTGCAAGATTTTTGAAGGCCTGCTGAAAAGGGTTCAGCTTTTTTGGATTAGGCCTCTGCTTCAGGGTTCTAGAGTCTGGATCTGGAGTCTGGATCTTCCTGCAGGGTGCTTCGCCAGTGGATCAGTTGATGAGGGAAAAAGTGTGTGTGGGTCCTCAACAGTCCCTATTTGTCCATTTTCCAAAGTGGGTGGGGAGGCTGATTGTCTATGCCCAACACTCTAAGGATCTGATAGGTCAGAGAATTCCCTGTCCCCTGATTTGAGAAGGGAACAGTGTGTCATCGTGTGTCAGAGTGATGCTGACATTTACAATCTAGGGAAGAACCTCCCCTTTGCTTTTACCCAGAAAATCTATTTTTTCCCAAAAACATATTTTTAATAGGCACAACTTGTTAATAATACATAATTACTTGACAGATTAATTAAGGCACGTCTCTGTTCAAGTCCCGTCTTCATAAGAGTTTTGGTTCATAAATGACAGATTTTTCGCGCTTTTGGTTGGTTACACATTTTCGGATCTGTACATTTTTTTACATATACATGCACATACCATCTGGTCATACTTCTGTAATGTTTCATGTTCCTAGCATAATCACAATAGCTACAATATTAACATTTTTCATGATTCAGTCTCAAGACATCGCACAGATTCCAGATTAGTTTTAAACTGTGAGCGAATTTTTCATTTTTAATAATCTCTAAGTTTGATATTTTTGTCAGTTCCGTACAATTTGTTATAAGTCTTTTCCTTAAACATATATTTACTGCAGTTTCAATCCACATTTCCAATCTGGCCCGCCCCCAAGATCTTGGCTGAGTCAGAGTCACATGGTTTGTCTTCCTGCCAGAGCAGTTGTCAGTTACACCCGAATTAGCATTTCCATTCAGCTCAAGGACTCCATTGTCTCCACTCAGAGCAACATGCCAGAGTGCCCCTCCCATTTCCTTTCACACTAGCCTGCCAGTTTCTTAGCAGAGAGCCGGGGGAAGGACTCTTTTGTTGGGTAGAAGGTGTGGAATGTGTTTGAAGCTCAGTGTGGGAAACCTTAACTTTTAAACACAATGTCTGAAATTGTCTTGGCCTAAAATATAACTTAAATTTTTAACAAATACCTCAACCAATTTCTTACTTCAAGCCTTTTTAGAATATAGTTTTGAATTGTATCCACCTCTTAGGCTTCTTATAGCAAGTATTTCTTTGGCATAGTTTGAGTTCAATGTACAACTTTACACATGACAGGTTTTAAAATTGCCAGCTTCTGACAGAGGTGAGTAACGGTATTACACCCATTTTTGACAGATTTCTTACCAGCAACCATCTTCAAAAGTGGACTTTGTTCTGATAACATATACTCCTGCTGACATCATATTTATGTGGATTCTTGAAGTAGAATGATGTTCACTACCCAACAAGGAGGTTGGATCTTTTTGGGTAGTTTGTGAGCCATGATTTTTGCAAATTTGACAGCCAGGGAAAAACAGATTTTTAAAACCGCTCTGTTTCTTTTGCAATGATTTTACTCTGTGGGCAGCCAAATAATGGGTTTTGGCAGTAGTCTCCTGTGTTACCACTGACATAGGCAAAAGTGGATGGCGGCCTATTTTTCAGATTTTTACTGCGCACTGGTGATTTTTAGCGAGCAGCATACTTTCCGGCGGCCATTCTGATGTTTCTGCTGCAAGCAATGCACAGTAATGTTGCAGGGCCTGGACTAGTAGGTTAAAACATCCCACAGTATCCCCATAAAAGCAGGTGTTGCAGCCACTCCCAAGTTTCCCAGCAAAAGCTCTGCCATTTAGGGAAGATAGTATCCCAACTGAAGTTCAACATGAAAGGCCAGTAACTTAAAAGAAATGCACTTTCTTGTGAAAAGGGGAATTAGCAGTGTGTGATGTTGGAAGTCCCACTGGTCCTACCGTGGATTATCTACACTCAATGTCAAGGTTCAATTTGGACGGTAATTCGAATTAGTCGGCTGAAAAGATTAGGACGGTCACTTTTAATCAGTGTGCATCGTAACTGGACAAGAGTTCATACATTTGTATAGGTATTTTTACGCATTCTGCGTAGGAATGGTTTACATTTGATGGTAAATGAGTTATTTTTGGTGCTGAGGCCCTGTTCACAAATGCATGGCCGCTGCACATACTGAATGTTGCCCTAAGATTTTTGGGGAGCACAGGCCAAACTGAGCATTCTGTCGTTTGCATGGCGCCTACCCCAAACCAAGAAGGTCATCCCCATTGCCTGTGCACAGGTTTCATTTTAGTCACGGTTAATCAGGCTCTGTGGAAAGAATGGCTCCCGGTAGGTGTAGGGCACTATCTTGCCTTCCAAATGCCTGTTGAGTTTAGGAGCTACGTCGTCCGAATTAACCAGGAGTGCCATGACTGCGCTTTTACTGAGTGCCCAGTACACCTGCTAGTGTCCTGTGCCATTTCGAAGAACTGTTGTTTTACATATGATGGCTCTGGTTTTATGTAGTGGGAAGCACGAGCACAATGTGCACCTGGCACAATTGTGTTCTGCTGCAGCAAACACACACTGGGCCTATTTTGATCCCGCCATGGTACTCCATCTAGTTTCGTTACTCTGATTGCAAGACCAGGTATGTCTTGGTGCATTCCATTTGTGCAATACTCGCAAACACAAAAGCAAAGGTCGGTACTGTGGGCCATATTCACAATCATTTGCATTGTAGCAAACCAAAGGATGCCTGTAAGCCTCTGCTTTGCCCTGACTCCCTTATACTGGATTCGCAATTCCGGAGGTGCTTGAGGCTTCTCTGGTCTCGCCTCCCATGTGAATAACAAAATGTGTTCCAGCGGGTTTCTGGAATGCTGCAGTCATCTCCTTAGTTTACCCAGTTTTAGGGTTTGTAATTATAAGGCACAGTTTCAGATCTCAGATGCTCACGGACGACACCTGATTTTACTTTAGTGCAAATCTTTGATTGACGCCATTTTGTTCCCTTTTGGATTGTCAAAATCTAAGAATTTAGCTAAACATACAATGTCCTGCTACTACATAAGTTAACAGCCAACCACCATGAATTCAAAGTGTAGAAGGAACAGCTTAAGAGGACTACCCCCACATGGGGATAACGGAAATCTGGTTTACATAGTGGAGTACAATAAAATAAATAGGTGAAACCACCCAACTGTAGGAGACTCTTAATCCAATCATATTTTGTTTGCAAACACTTGTGTAAAGGTGCTTTATCATATTATATCATAGCATGGGAAATCTGAGAGTTGGGCGTTTTGTGTTTTTATGATACAGGTTCTATTCTTATTTCTCGTGCATTTAGTGCAGTTTTTCCCCTCTCTGCTTTTGGGTCTAGAGGTGTATATGTGTATCCTGCGACTACTGGAAGGCAGGAGAGTATTCGAAGAGGAGTCCTTTGGAGAAAGGTTAAACCCTGCAGAGTCATCCAGCCACATTGCTGCAGCCTCCTGTGGCTCCTGTGGCTTAGGAGCCATATTTCAGTGTATTCTTTTATGACCCACACATACGTGGATGAAGGGAACCTTTCCCTGCCTGAAACGGGTGTGCTGGCAGTTGAATCGGAAATGCAGTGCCTTTCAGATGGCTTTAACCCCGATGGTGGCACTTAAACTGCTTTGTGGTACGTATTCTCGTCTGTGGAAAGGGGTGCTTTTTTGAAGCGTAAACATGGAGGGCTGCCTCCTTGGAAGCCTAACAAAAGGTTTGGTTTTATTGTGTGCATACTGCAGATTTGCACTAAGTGCCAAGGAGGAGTATGCTCGTCCCTTTTGCATGGACTTGCATAATGCCTACCACTTAAGGGGTTAACGTACAGTGATGGTAAAAGCCATAGCTGGGCTTCACACGCCCCATGTATTCGCCAAAAGGGTGCTAAGGGCCCCTGTTAGGACAGTTTTTCTGAAGTCCAGTTAAGGGCCTAGTAAAACCATTCAACTGAGGCAGTACAAGACTCCACTCTTCGTATAAGACTGTACCACCTGAGTACATGGTAGCGTAGGCAGAGCAGCCAGGCTTATCTTAGGAGGGAGAGAGGGCAGTAGATACAGTACAAGTGAAAATTGTAATACAAATGATCCAAAGAAACACTGAAACACTATGTATTATAAAAATAAAGGATTTATTTAAATACAAGTAGGCCCAGATAAATCTAGGGGTTAAGTAAATACTGAAACATTATATGAAATCACAATATAAAACACAACACTATACTTGAAAGTACACAGACCCAAGTATAGACCTTATTTGGAACACCTAACAGTAGTTCTAGGGAAGTCAAAACCTTGTTATACACATTTAGTATAGGCCAAGCCTATTCTTTGGGAGAAGAAGACCAATGGTTACTTTTAGATTACTTTTGGTAATACAAGGACAGTAGGCCCTTCCAGTTGTACAGTGACTCTTGGAACAAATCACATAAACAGTCAACTGGACAATATACTTTTGGTGAATAGTGAAACACTTATTCTAGGTGCAGTAAAAACCTATAACTACTTTTGTCATAACACACAGTTATACCAGGTGAGCAAAACCTAATGGATGTAATATACAATTACAGATGCTTTGGAAATCAGGGAACCCCAGATTGAGGTAAGCAATAACTCTTGTAACTTGTTTTGGATGGCACACAGCTAACACAAGGTAAGTAAAACCCACTTACTTTAACTTCACAATGAAGGGGAAAGTAATACCCAATGTCACACTTTACTGAATAGATATTCTAGGTAGGCAACAACCTAATGTAGACTTATTAACGACAGCTAGCAGCAAGTCAGGGGAAGCAAGACCCAGTTGGGGGACACTCATACAGTTATCCTAACAGGACTAACCTGGTGATACCAACAGTTGGAGGACACTCATACAATTACCCTTCAGGAATAATCTGGTGAAACCAACACATTACTTTTGTAAAGAGGCACAACCTAATCACAGGAGAGTAAAATACCTTCACATCTACTTTCTTTTAGACTGGCAAAACAGTGGCTAAGGAAGGAAAGATGTTAACCATACTTTTAAGAATAGTGCATCACACATCCAAGATCAGTAAGAACTTTTGTAACTGTTCACTCTTAGAATTACAGTTACCAACCAACTCTTTACAAGTAAGTAAAAACACTTGATTTCTTTTCTAGGCAGAAGTCCCAATCCCTTCAAAGTCTTTTCCCTTAGAGCATGAGTGTTTTCAGTGGCAGAAGGGGGGGTCACTAGGACTAGTGACCAACTGGCAGTGTTAGAATAAGTTCTTTAGTAGCAAAAGTCAGAGTTTCCTTAGGACAACTGGGCAAACAAGTGAGTACTTTACTTCTAGGGTTAGAAGGGGGTCCAGGGGCTTCACAGAAGGCGCCCCAGCAGGATTCTAGCAGTGGGACTGGGTGTACTGGACGAGGGACCTCCCAATCACAGAAAACACCCCAGGACTACACAGAAATCCCAACAGGCTTAAGGTAAGTATATACCCAAGCCAACACAGTACCTCAGCAATGAAGAAGAGATTGCAGCAGGAGAACTTCAGGGGCTGCAGCCAAATACCCGGTCACTGGATTCCTTGTCCTGGAGACTGAACACAAGACCTCAGAAGGGACTTTGCAGCAGGGATCGATGAAGAAGGCTCTAGGCAAGATTTCTCTCGCGGCTGAATGCGGTTCTGCGGGTTTGGCGCCTTTTCAAGGAGCACAGAAGAAGACAGAAAATCGCGGTTGAATTCTCGTCGTTTAAAAGGTCCAGCACTCTTGTGAGGGGACTTTTTGGACTCGATTCGTGTCTCTGGAGATACACCAGGATGCCCACGAAGTTTCAGCAAGATTCGGAATTCGGAGAACCGTGCACCGCACAGTGGCAGGAGGTCCCAGGGTATTGGGGTATTGCAAGAACGCAAGGTCGCAGCAACCCGTGGGATGGCTCAAAATGCAGGTCGTCTTGAGTCTAGTGCAGTGGTATTCAAACTGTGGGTCGCGACCCCCTAGGGGTCCGCGGGTGCATCCCAGGGGGGCCCTGAGAGCTCAGCATGAAAAAAGATTTTTTTTTTTTTTTTTTTTTTTTTTTTTTTTAGATTGGAAGAAATGGGCAGGGGTGGCCCACATGGGCGGGCTGAAGCATGAAACTGTCTCAGGCAACAATGAAAAAGTGGCCCACAGTTGTAAATGGATATTCATTCCTTTAGTCACAGACTGGGCCTCATTACTACTATGGCGGACCAGTAACAACGGTGCTGGTAAGCTACCGGCACCGTTGCTACCGTTCCGCCATAGTAAGAGTTGTGCTCGTGGGTGCTTGACAGCCCCCGCCAGGTCTGACCTCAGCTCGTCGGATGCACCGGCACCGTTATTAACGGTGCCGGTGCATCCGAGCTCCCCCTTCCCATTTGAGCCATATGGGGCTCAAATGGGAATGGGGATCTACCGGCACCTTCGAAAGGGCAATTATCATGTCCGCCTAACTCGGCATGACCTAGTAATTGCCCATTCGCGGGTGCCAGACCCGGATGCAACTCCAGTGGCAGCCGTGCCGGTTTTACCGGCACAGCTACCGCCAGAGTAGTTATGAAGCCCACTGTTTCAATAGTACCCAAAGGGGTGCTTTGTGTTAAAATGTAAGTAAATTGTGATATATTCAGCAACAATGGTCAACATTACTAACTGCATAGTGGCCCCTCACCCATTATGGAGGAGCTAAGGAGCCAGCCCAGTGAAACAGTGAGCACTCCCTCAGCTGCTTTATCCAGCTAATGGAGTGCTCCTGGGCTGGCTGAACTGTCAAAGGGAAACACTGTTTCCCTTTGACAGTTCAGTTTAGTTCCCCAGCCGCACATGCTCACTGAGCCATGCAAGTGCTGGGGCGTTTTGCTTCGCCAGCATTGCATAGCTCATTGGAAATGCTGGCTGGGGCACTGCATGTCTGTATGTCCGAGGGGGAGCTCCTGCGCCTCCTCGCACATACGGACAGAGCAGCTGGAGCAGCACCCACACACAGGCCAATGCAGAAGGTACGTTTATGTTCATTGTTTTTATTTAAACATGTGTATGGATGCGTTATGAGTGAGTGTATGGTGATGGATGCTCATGTGAATGATAGAGTGATAGATTGCTGTATGAATGTGCAGCGCCTTGCATATACACATAATCATGTTCATTGTGTTAGGACCAGTGGGGCCCAGGGGACAGGGATGGTATCTTTTTACCGGACATCTATCATTCAAAACCCTCTGCCTTGTCCACAAGGCTTTCTGGGGCCTCGGTCCAAAATACCTTCAGCTATTCCTCCGCAAATACCTCCCCTCTCGAGCTCTTCACTCCTCTACCTCCAACTCCCTCAGGGTCAGTCGTTTATCAAAGAAACGAGGTGGGGGTAGATCTCCGTCTTCGGCTGGGGCCTCCCTCTGGAACAGCGCCCTGCCACTCTAAAACTTGAGGAGAACCATCTTTCTTCCTGCACTTATCAGACCTACCCTGTCTGCTGCCTTAAACGTAGCACTTGCAAATTGCTGGCTGCACTACCACTGTTTGTTGCCTTTATTATTTATTTATTGTTATTTATCTGTTTCTCCTCTGCTTCGCACTTTCCACTTCTCCCCCCTTCCATGCACTTTTCCCCTCACACTTGCGCGTTCTCAATGTCACTGGGCCTAGTAAGATCGCTGTTTTATTCTCCTCTGTTCCCCTCCCTTGCCTTGTCACGCTCTGAAACACTTGTGTACGAGCGCGATAGAAATAAAATATCAATGCCTGCCCCCTGGACTCCCAGCAACAATTGCAAACTGTTTGGCTATTTACCCATTTTTTGTTAAAAGTATGCTCTACAATGCAACATTTTAACCTATTATTTTAAAAAAAATTCACAGGGGGAAACCCCCCCCGAAACTCCCCTTAATGCCCCTCCACTTAAAAAAGATTCACCAGCCGCCACTGGCCCTCAGACTGTGTTGGGAACGGGATGGGGGAACCGAGGGACTATGGTGGGAGCACAATGGGCGGGAACCATGGGATAGTGATGGGAGCAGAGTGGGGAGAGCCCTGGGTGTGTGATGGGGTGGGGAGAGACCAGCGACTGGGTAGGAGTGGGATGAGGGAGCCCAGCGACTTTGATGGGAGCAGGTGACGGCGCGCAATATATACTGTCCATTTGGCATTTCTGGGGGGTCCCGACCTGCCCAAATTTTGCTCAGGGGGGCCCTGGCCAAAAAAGTTTGAAGACCACTGGTCTAGTGGGTCTCACTAGGCTCTGGGTTCGGGTCGTCGTTTTCGGAGACCCCAGGTCGATCGGAAGGAAGGGCTGCAGCAGGCTCCGGTTACAAAGCAGGCTCTCCGGCCGCTGGAAATCATTCCCGCCGCTTTTCCTTCGTCATCCTCTTCGGTTTTCGATTCCAGTGGTCGACATGACTTCAGCTTCCAGGTTTCCAGTATTTATCAGGAGCTGCAACACAACCTCTGCATTCTCTCCCCGCATTTTACAAGAAAGGGGCGTTTGGCTGTCCAATCAGGACAGCCAACCCCCCACTGGGATTTGGCCCAGTTGAAGGAAGACCTAAGACAAAGGAGGGGGAAGTTTGGGACCACTCCTCCACTTCCTGTGCTTACAGACTGACTGGAGCCTGGGCGGGGTGTCCAGGGGACTCCCGCCGAAGACAAAACTCAAACAAAGGATTTTCCCGCCCTGGATGTCAGGGGAAGGAACAAGAAACGACAAGAAACACTAAAATGGCAGAAAAAGAAGACGGGGGCCATTTTGGTAAAAATGAGCACCCTTAGGTGCCTTTACTGCAGCTGTGATTACAGCACGCGGTAAAGGTGCACCAAATTAGTAAAAGGTATCACTGCCACCAGTCATTAAAGGTAAGCTTGTCACTGTAACATAATTGTTACAGTTTAAATGTGAAAGGGGATACATTGTATCTCCCCAGCACTCCACATAAGGTGGGGTGTGCTGGTTTCACAGAAGTAAATGTAAAAGGGATCCAAAGATCCTTTCTACCCTTGGGAACTGTAGTTCACTCAAGGTTAGCACAAGAAAGTTAAATGGGGAGCCCCTAGGGCAACCCAGCAACAACAGGCACTTATTGCCAATAAGTTGTTAGACATGATAACTTTAAAAAGACACTATGGAGAGTCTTAAAAATGACACCCATAAAAAGAGTTAAAGACAGGTGAGTGTGGAAAAAGGTTCCCACTCACTGAGGTATTAATGGAAAATATCTCACTAGAAAAGCAAAAAGTTCTGGAGTTGAACCAGGCAAGGAAGATTTACCAGCCCTGTGGAAATCTTACCCAACAGCCCCTTTCCCTGACATGTCATAGCTCACTGGGAAAGGGCCATTAGCATTCCAAAGCCCCTCATTGTGTGTATTTTCCATAGTAAATGCCTGCATCAGACAAGCCTGAAACAGTAAAATGCAGGCACATTTTATTCAGAAGAAACAATTTTGTGATCTCTGGACAAGTAGGGCAATACACAGAGATGTCTGGTTGTCTTGTGCAGGTAAGACATTTTCATATATCAGGGTGTTGCAATTGTTTACAAACTCCTTGATTTCGGGAATAAGGGGCGTTTCAAATTAATTTTGAAAACAAGGAAAGGGGGTATTTTTGAAAAATGAGGATGAGCATGGATACAACGCTAAACTGACAGTGCTTTAACTCCACAGAGAATCTCTGATCAATGCACACACAAATGAAAACCTTGGCATCTTGGAACACAGATTCCCATTCCCACCCATTTTCCTTCCAGCCACACCTCCTTTGGCTCAATTTCTACTGTGTGGTGAATTTGTCCGTTATTTTTACTTCCAAAATGGCGGCTGTGATCTGTTAATGTTATTTTAAAGTTATTTCACTTGATTGATGCTTTTAAACATATTTACAGCATCTGTTAAACTGTTAAATATTTTGATATATTTGGTTTGCAAAGGTTTTGTTAAAGATACCTGTTTTTTTAAATGGCTTTGGAATTCTCTGTATATTGATTTGTGGGTGGCGTTTCCAGTTTCCTGTGCAGATAATGATGTCAGGAAGATACCATTGGTTCTGCAGTCTGTGTTTCTGTACTGAAGGCAGCCCTTTTATTTCAGCAATCGATCACTCTTGCCATGCTGTGATCGACAAAGGAATTCCTATCCTCGATCACAGCAACTGAGGACTCGATCTATAAAAAGGAAATATTTATCAAATGTAATTTTATAATCATTGGTGCTGTGCTCGAGTGCGTCCCAGTTGCAGGTAGGTTTTGCTGTATTACCCTGTGATGCCTCTGCAATTGTCCTGAATCAACGCATGTTTAACTCTAATATTCGGCGCCTTCAGCACTTCCCTTCCCCGACTCTCTCCCCTTCATTTGCCTTCCTTCTGTTCCCCGCTCCCGCTTCCCAACTTCCTGAAAGGCTTCCCATTTCATACACACAGCAAGCTCTTCCATCTCTGTGCTGTGCTCGTGTGCAGCACTCAGTCTTAAACTGTTACATTTAGTAAGAGGCAGTAAATGGTGAACTATTTCAGTTTACTTACTCTTTAATAATGCAATTTCTCTACACTTACGCAGAGACCATATTGCCCCTCCGAGTCCTTGGCATGTTCGCTTTGCTCATGCTTGTTTTTTTTAATTCCTTTCCCCTAGTTATTTGACTGCCACAAAGCACCTGCTGAGTAAAGTGGGGGGACGTTGTCCCGGATGCTCCCTCTATGGCCCCCAATGGGAACACCGCGTACGTCCCCACTTTTCCTTGCAGAACCGCCTTTATTCCTCCTTCGAAACCCGTTCTAGAAACCTCGCATGAAATCCGCAGGGCTCAGAGAGAGCGGAGTCTAGCCCCACAGTAGCGCCGTGATTCTCACACTGCCCGTTATCCTGTGATCAGAGCAAGCCACCAATAATTATGGTGGAAGCTCTCTAAGAGCATACATTAGATTATCGCAGCTCCAGCACACAAGTCAGACCCCATCCCGCCCACGCAAGAAGCATTTCCCACCTCGATGCACCCTAATGAATGACTCTTACTTAAATGTAATAAAGGGCGCTTTATAAAACATACATGTCTGTGGGTGGCAGCTCATGATTTAGATCCTTGAAGGGACAGTAGAATAATGGCAGGCGGGGTTTTCAGTGACGGCGCAGGGCCTTTCAATGGGCCTTGAGTCTCTTGGTGGACCCCCGGCTGTTGCCTCCACGTTGGTAGTCTTCTCACAAAGTAAACTACCTCTTTGATTCAGTGCACTAAATGTGTGCTTTGTGCACACGCACGTCAAATGCTGTTTTATCATCTAGTTGCCCATTCCACATACAATATAATGTCTAATTTGAAAAGTATTCCGACGGCCACTGCTTGCTCGGGGTATTTGACCATTACTTTACCTAAAAGTGTGCCTTTTTATTCAAATGATGGCCAGTGAGTACTTGTCATTGCTCGCAAAAATAGTGGTGAGCTCTAAAGGATTTAGCTTAACTGCGATAACATTTCAGAGTCAGAGGATCCCAATACCGCAGGGACACGGATCGTGTGGCCTTCTAAGTGGCAACTTTATGTTAACCAGGCAGCGTGCACCTTAAAGCAATGTTGATGCCCAATGCGTATATACGTCTCACTTTAAAACACTGCAGAAAACAATATCATAATGGCGAGATACTGCCCAAGATTGCTTTGTTCAATAGTTTGAGCTTTACTATATTGTTCTGGGATTGGAGTTTCGCATTGTTCATATTTTAACTGTCCATATTATGACAATTTACAAAAGTATGGGAGGCCTCTTTAGTGAGAACGAGCATGGTTCAAATAACCTGTTCCGTGGAATGTACTCTACTCGGGAGGGTCTACACCACGTGTTTCGATCACTGTACCCTTCATATATTATGACACTAAGGGGATATTTATGGCAAACCAAAAAAATATACACAAGTGTCCAACCCACACAAGAACATGCCATAACCTATAATTTAAAAACAGATTACATCACCATGTAGGAAAATACATAACTGCTCCCAAAGGCTTGAGACATGCCCTCGGGAGCTCACTAAAAGACGCATTGGTAATGCCAACAGTTTGGGCTTTTGTGTAAGCATGGTAAAGGCACTTGCCAGGCACAGCCATAGTGGTATTAATCAGCCATCGGCGCTAGCAGGTGCAAAATGGTTTGAGTACTGGGGCATCTAATAGCAGTGCCTGGCAAATGCCTAAAACAGTTGGCTTTGCCAATGCTTGTTTTTAAGGGCTTTTGGTGTGCGTGGTCTACGCAGTGCTGTTTTCCCTTTAACAAAAAACCATTAGCAACACCATTTGGATGCCCTGGGTACCAAAGGCTATAACCACTGAGACAATCGGGCCTTTAACTTGCTTTTGAGCCTGTTACTGGCTGGTAAGCCCCCTGCCTCGGGGTTAATTGCTCAAGTAATGGATCACGCACAGTTTCAGAATTCTTCACTCATTTCTCATGACCTCATTCGAAGGGGGCTGGGGTGTGAAAATGGCTTTCCCTCTGGTGGTTTACTTCCTTGCACCAACTTTGGGAGGTCATACTGATGCACATTTGTGCAGCACCTAAAATGGCTTTGTGATAGGTACCGAGTATTGGTCTTCTGTGGATGAACTGAATGGTTGGCCCTTAACATTCCTCTCTCAGC
Source organism: Ambystoma mexicanum (assembly GCF_040938575.1). NCBI lineage: Eukaryota > Metazoa > Chordata > Amphibia > Caudata > Ambystomatidae > Ambystoma > Ambystoma mexicanum. The sequence goes on along the minus strand of NC_090939.1, from coordinate 596,971,712 downwards.
TGTTAACCTTACAGATTTTGGAGGCTCTGCGCTACTACAGCTAGACATTGAAGGGCCTTTCTTAGCTGATATGGTTGATCGAAGAGTGGAAGAATACATTTTAGTTCAAATTGAACAAACTGAAGATGCAGGAACCAGGAGGAGACGCCAATCCCAGGTAAATATGGCTAAACAGACACACTTTCTTCAGTTTCTGATGTATTTGATAACTCTACTGCTGAAGACCTAGCAATGTGAATATCTAGAGAGATTAAATGGCTACCACATTTCATCCAAGGGGCAACCAGAGTCAGAAAGACATGAACATACTTGAATGAAGAACTATGACACAAGATTTTGAGTTTTCAAAACTAGTTTTTATTTGGCTTTATGACTTTTTTCCCAATGATCAATTTGGCTAAATTGAAGTTAAAATAATTTGGTAATGAACCTGGCGCCACCCAATTATCGCCATCCATTTCCCACATTTTTTAAGATGTAACATTTTGAGACGATGGAGGAAGTAGCACTGGTACATTTATCTGTGTTTAAAAAAACATACAGTAAACTTCAGCCAGACGCACAGCAAAACGACAGATGTATCTAGGAATTGCTTTTTAAAAACTATTTCATAGCCGGTAAGAACATTTCACTGCCTGTTCAACACATGCATTTACTTGATAAATCCATCATTGTGATGCTGTTTAATGTTACGTAGCCTGTATAACATTGCACACTATTTAGCAGATGGTCAGAGTATTAAACCTTTATTAAGAATCAACCCTTTGCCATTACAATTGCCTAATCACCATTAACTAGATGACTTTTAGACCATTCTACTGGAAATGATAGTCGTAATAAGGGCTGCTGTCCAAAAAATAAATGCAATTTTGCACTTGTATTTTGGATTGAAAGAAGTATACATCAAAGTAGCAGGAAACTATTTTACAATTGGAATTTTTCCAAAAGGTGCCAAAGCTAGGCCTTTTCTGATGCCTGCTGAAGAAGGGAGTGGACAGTGCTTCTACTCTGCAAATTTAGGAGTTGAATATTTGGCAATCAAATGTTTTTTGGGTGAGACCTCCCCATTCTGGCTTGCTACTTAAGAGTCTGAATTCAGTGTTCATATGCCAAAACCTGGGCAACCAGCTCACTGATCCTATATTGGTGTAGAATGTTTCTCTTCCATCAAAGAAGGCCAACCTAACCAATTAAAAAGGTTATTACTCGTTTAAGAGAGTCTGTTAGCATTTCCTTCCCACTCTCCCCCTCCCTTCCTTATCTATGTCTTAGCTCTTGCACTATCTGAAATGTCGTCAGGCTGAGTACGATAGTTAATTTCACACCCTTACTGTTCATGGCCTGTAAGAATGTCATTGTATTTTCCCTTGTTCCCTTACCTTGCCTTGAAGCACTTTGAAACGCATTGTGTATAGGTGCTATATAAATAAACTATGATGATATATCATAAATCACAGGGGACTTCCCCTTCATCTCTAACAAAAGCATTTTTCATTAATTGCAATATTTGCCACGACACACACAAAAAACAAGGAAGTGTTGCTAAATTGAATAATCAACAAAGCGTTTATTAATGGGATGCATCCGTGCCAATTATGATCCTTTTCCTGCATTAACTCTGCTGCTGTGGGCACCCTCAAAGATGGCTGCCCCTGCCTAGGGCAGTGGAGCCATCCTTTGTCTCAGCATGCCCCCTCTGCAATTGGCTGCCTTACCTCTATTTCAACCAATCGGGGGGACAGGCAGGCAGAAGCCAGCCCCAACACCAAAGGCCCTCTGTGCCTGTCCATGCTGAGGAGGGCCCCCCTTAAGCTATGCCTCAGCCTCCTGACTAGATCTGTGGACATCTACGCTCCCTGTCTTTCTCGAAGTGAGTGATTCTGTACTCATTCATTACCACCTCCAACAATCCTACTGAACTTAACAACACTGCATCTCTACTTTGCCTTCTCTGCCACTACCAGTCGTCATCCCATATCACTACATTCAGGCTGTGTGCACCTGTTAAATTTGTTCAACTCACTTGCATTGGATCTGTGCCTCTTTTAGAAAATGTGATTGTTGGTGGTGTGTAACGGTTACATAGATGCACCTCTAATCTCTTGATACTCTATTCCTTTCTGGATTGCATCTATGCCTTTGTGACAACTTCCACAAGCCCGCTTGGTGAGTTTAGCTAGAACTGCGCTGTGCAGCCACTCTTCTTTCATTCCTCAACTATCATTTTGCTGCTACTATGGCTCTTTCCATCCCTCCTATTTTCTCTAACTGCTACACTATCTCCGTTCCCCCTCTCTCACGAAGTCTGGTAGGAAAAAGCACAAAAAAGACATCTTGAGTGCAAACCCTGGACTTCCCAACGTAGAAAATTATGTCAGTGCTTCTTCCAGAGAGGTTTTCACTGATATCCTCTTCTCTGTCCCTCTCCAGATCTATTGACCCCATCTCATCGCCACGCTCTCCTTCCACATCCTTTACCAGTAACGGTGGCACAAATTGTGAAGTTCTTTTGGCCGGCTTTGCAGCCTCACATTGCTTCGTTAATGTCTATTACACAGGCACTATCCTGGTTCAGGGTCCACAACCCAACCTCCTTCTCTTTGACCGGATCCTGCCTTCTCTCATTAACTTCCTTCCTTCTCCTGCATCTCCCCTATAACTCTCTCCCTCCTCTGACTGTTGTACCACGCCACTGTACACCACCTGAGAAAACTTTCAAAGGAGACCTCCTCCATCTTGCGACACTCAATACCTGCTCAGCCAACAAACACTGCACGGACATCTGCCTCCTTCTTGAAAACATTGACCACGACATTCTCGCTCTTACCAAGACATGGTTCAATGCCAACTCAGTCACTGCTTTTGACTCCCTCCTCCATCTCCAAGTGTCAGTCTCACCGCACTGACGGTGGGGGTTGATTTAATCTTCCCTGAGTGGGTTCCTGCTTCCATCTTACCCACCCAGCTCTACTCTTCCTTTGAAAGCCTAGTTTGCAAGTTGGTCATCTCTCCCATCTCCACCCTGACCATTGCTACCATCTACTTTCCTCCCAGTGGCAACACTCTGTTCCTCTCTGAATGGGCTGATTACTGCTCTTCCTTACTGCCATCCACCTCTAACCGCCTCCTCTTAGGTGATTTCAAAATCCAACTGTACTCCCCTGGCCCTGCATCCACTCTCTTCACTGACCTCAGCACTTCTTTTCTTCTCCATTCTCCCTTCTGGGCCAACCCACTCATCTGGACACACTCTGGATGCCCCCATACAGTCTGACCTCTTTCTCTTCCCCTCCACTAGTCACTAGGCACATGTATCTCCTGGTCAGACCATTCTCTCCTCTCCTCCCACCTGGGTCCCTTTGGTTCTCTGACCACCTCCCAAAATTCCCCGCCATCTTCATTCACCAACATCCACCCGATGAAATGAGTGTCAGATACTGCCTTCGCTTCCACCTTCATTCCCCCTCAACCCCCTACCTCTGATACTATCTCTGACTCTGCTCTCAGCAACCTCCACCTTTTCATCACCAATACCCTTGACATTCTTGCCCCAGTTATGACGATCCACCTGAAACCTGCCTCTAAGCCTAACACCTGGTACGACTCCAAACATGTGGCCCTGAAATGAAGCAGAATGGAAGAGGCAAACTTCAGGCTCATCCTTTGACAAACTGGCCTGCCGCTGCGTTCAAAGGGAATGCATACTCCATCTGCACCAAGAAAAGAGCCAACATTCAGGCATTGGTCTCCGGGTGCACCCAACAATACATCTCAACTTTTCAAGATCCGCAGGGTACTAGCCAACCTGTACGCAGTCTCCTCCTCCCCTTCTCCTTCACAGGCCCTCTGCAACGCACTGGCCACACACTTCGCACCAAAACTCAGGACATCCTGAACACCATTGCTAGCCTACCTCAGATCCCTTCCCTCACCCCCTTGCCTCCTGTGGTCCTTCACCCTCCTCCTCCTTCCTCCTTCTCCTCTTTCTCCCCTGTCACACCAGAAGAAGTTACCAGAGTTGTCCACTTCATGAAGGTCTCTTCCTTCTAAACAGGTTTCCCCTTGCTCATCCAGAACCATCAAGGGTAACATTGGCTCCCTTGCCCTCGCGGATTTCTGCAATTACTGTTTTGACACTGGATCTTTTCCCCTCCTCCCTTAAGCACTCCCTTGTGCACCCACTCCTGAAAAAGCCTTCAACAGACCTACCTGCCGTGCCAACTACTGCCCTATTTCCATCACCCTCTTCCTGGGGAAGTTGTTGGTTAAATTGGCATTGCCCCAACTGAACGAACACACCAACCTTTTTGATGACCATCAATCAGGATTACGAGCATCCGGAGGCATGGAAACTGCTCTTCTGAACACCAGTGAAGAACTGCTTTCATCTCTGGACTCCAACTCCCCTGCTGTCCTCATTCTTCTCGATCTATCCTTTGCCTTTGACACAGTCAACCATTCCATCCTCATACAAAGGCTCCACAATCCCCTTGCTATCTTGGAATGGTCACTTGACTGGCTGACATCCTTCCTTACTGACCGCTCTTCCCAGGTCATCTTGGGCACCTTCTCCTCTCCTACTTCCTTCTCCACCTGTGGTGTTCCCCATGGTTCTATCCTCTCCCCTAGGCTGTTTACCATCTACCTTGCTCTGCTTGCACGCCTTATCTACTCCTTCTCTAACGTCCACTGTTATGCAGACGACACACAGCTCTTTTTCAAATTTCCTGCTGACTCTCTTGCACCCTCCATCATCCCTGACTGCCTTTCTGCCATCCAGTCCTGGTGCACCGCCAACAATCTCTGCCTCGATGCCTGTAAAGGTGTGATCCTTCCAATTGGGACCCCTGCTCCGTCCTTCCCTTCGCTCTGGCCTTCCTCCTTGGACTTTACCCCTACTCCTTCTTTTGAAGCCAGAAACCCTGGAGTCATCTTTGACTCCTCTGTCTCCTTCCTCCCTCACACTCAGGACATTGCCAAGGAGTCCCACTTTCAGTTCTTCCTCCTCAAAGGAATCTTCCCTTTCTCACTCTACCCCAGAGGCTCAATGTTACCTGAGCCCTGGTTCTCTCTAGGCTTGACTATTGTAATAGCCTCCTCCTGAATCTACATTATTCCACTCTACGACCCCTCAAGCCAATCCAGAATAAGGCAGCAAGACTTCTCCTTGGCCTTAAACCAAGGGACTGCACCTCTTCTGCATTTTTCATTTTTTTTTCTTTTTTTTTTTTTTTTACAAAAAAGAAAAAATGTATTTACATGTAGTACATTACTATGATCAGGAAGGCGAACAGCAGCTAACAGGCATGCAATAGTCCATGAAAACTACTTAAAAAAAACCCACCAGGGACTAGTCTGGAAAATTAAAGAAACCATGGCGGTGTTTATTAGACAGTTTGGTCGTCTGGCATTTCTTTTCTTACAATCAACAATAACCCCATAATCTCCCTCAGCTGTCAAGTCCACTCCCAGATATGGATACCTACCAACATACTGGGAGTCTGTCTGTAAGCTGACCCTGGCTATCTTACTACCGGATACTGCCATCATGTGTGTCTTGCTCATGTTAATGACTAAGTCATTCTGGTTTGCATACTCAGTCAATATTTTACATTTATTTTGTACTCCCTTTATTGTGTGGTCGAGCAAGACAAGGTCATTGGCGTACAATAAACTGGCTATATGTCGAGAGCCAATCTTAACTGGGCATCTATCCCCAGCCGATAGTCTTAAAGGCAAATCCGCCAAATAAAGACAAAATAGCAGAGGGGCCATAACACATCCTTGTCTGACTCCCTATTGACCATAATAGGGGTCATCATGGATCCCAGGTTATTCAACTACAATTGTACACTGTTCCCTGAATGCAATTGGATAAGTATCGCCAGCCACCATTCAGGACAACCCGATGTGTGCAGCTTCTGCCATAACCGAGCCTGATTCACTGTATCAAATGCTGCCCAGAAATCCACCCATATCTGGTATAATGCAGGGTTCCCCTTTTTTGGCAGCCTTACCGATAAGTGTATCCAAATATTGTGTGGTCACTGACCATGGGTGGAAGCCAGTTTGTGTGAAATCCAGTGTGTTATTTTCATCCGTCCAGCCCTGTAAGGCGTGCAACACAAACGTACTAAACAGTTTACCCGTTACATCCAACAGTGACAATAATCTGTAATTCTCTGGGCTTTCTCCATCACCCTTTTTATATATTGGCAATAGAGTGGACCTTAACCAAGTTATGCAAACTGCTTTTTCTTTGCACACCTTTTCAAATAGTATTTTCAACACCAGTGCCTATGCACTGGGATCGACTTTCAGTATGGCATTGGATAACCCATTGCGCCCCGGGCTCATTAACCCTTTAATTTTATAATGGCAGTGTAAATGTCATCCACACGTGGGGCTAGTAGCCATCTCCTCTAATGTCTTAATTCCAAATTTCCACCTACTGTGCTCACAAAATTATACTTAATGTACTCATTTGCACTCGGGTATAGGATTTATCGCAGAGCCTCTAGTATCTTCCTTAGCCTTGGAAAGCATTTGCCATACAGTTCTAGTTTTTCTACTGCAAAGCACCAAGAACCTCTGTTGCCACTACCCGTTAAGGGCTATGTACCTTCTTCTTCTCAACCAACAGTTGCACTCTCTTTTTATTCTTCTAATTTTAGCCTCCATGAGAGGGTTAGGGTAATCCTCACCTCTGACTTTTCTCATCTGTCTATGCATCAGCCTTTTAGCATCTCGTATTTCGATGTCGAAGGCCTTGGAGTGTTTGCCTTCATGCATGGCCAGCTGGCTTTGTCTGACCATCCCTGTATCACTATCCAGTTGCTCCAGCCATATACTAATGCGGCTCACACTCTGCCCCTCCCATAATTCCACCTTAGGTGTAATAAGTTGGTTGATGTATCTCGATACCTTGCATAGCTTTTGAGGCGTCCAACATATTTTGTTTTTCCCATGGTTGACCTCTAAGTCGCACACTCCCCCCCTCGCTCCACCCTGGCCAGTAGATTGGATAGTGAGTATAAGCATATGATGGTTGCTATACTTCTGGATTCCAGCGATTGCACTCTTTCAGAACAGGCATTGGTACCAGAAAAGTAGTCTAGTGTAGAAACTTTCTCATGGACCACGTACACTGACCCGGACAATTGTCCAGGGTACGTCCATTGTACATCAGCATATCCCTCTCCTTCAGCATGTCAATCCAAGCCTTCCCTTTTTTATCCCTCTAGGGTTTTTCATTACACTAACTGGCTTGACACATCTAGTTGGGGCTAGTTTCCTTGTCACTAGACCCTGCATTTAAACCTCCCCTAGCAGTACAAATTCAGGGTCCCCAGAAAGAACATATTTTGGCAATTTGACCTAAAAACATTTGATCTTTTGACCAAATTGACCTCCATTGTTAAGGATGCGGGGACACCCCTGCAAGCATCTTTTGACCTACTTACATGTACATCAGGAGCAGGGGACACCCCCGCAACCCCAGCACCTCATGTTCAGGTAACTAGGTATTAACCTATTTGGCCTAAAACAAAAAGGTAAATTTGGACCAGATGCAAAAAAAGGTCAATTTGGACCACTCAGAAAAGGTCAATTTGGTCAAAAGGTCAAAAGGTCAAACAGGCCAATACCTCATGGATCTCATCCAAGTTTTCAATGTCCGGCGATACATAGATATTCATTAACAGTACCGCTGTTTGTTCACACACCCCATTCACCACTGCCTCAATGGCCAGTCTGTTCTTTGTGCTCATGATCAATTTTACACTAGTCAAAGGGACCCCTTGCTTGATGCCCACAATTGGGCCTCCAGATGGCTGACATCTAGGGCCCCTTGTCGAAGTTTGCTGAAATAGAGTAAATCCCTCCATGTGGATCTCATCTGTAAGGCAGATTTCTTGTAGTGGATAACATGAAATTCATTGAGTAGAGGAAGGGAGCCCTTTGGGTCCATGAGATGTCATCTGGTGTTCCAACTAACTATTCTTAAGCTTCACTTAGTTTCAGCCATTTGCCGCATTAATAACTTCCTGAACCATTCCCATCCCATAGCATCTTCTAGTACGGCCTCTTTACCCGCCACTACAACCTTTGGGACGGCTGACTCAGATAAATTCTTCATGACCACCCGTGGGGCTAGTACAGCATTGGACAGTCAACCACATATCCCACATTCAAGATAGACTTTTGCTAACTCTGTATCAACGAGAATACCTCCGCTGTGACACAATGAACTCTCACAAAATTACCTCTGACTTTTACAGGTTCAACAAAACTAAAATCAATTGATAACTCTCAATGCAGCTATACTTTTACAAACTTTGAGCAAATCTGTCCTGTTAGTACGAGTACCTGTAAATGTCAATGGACCTCTACCCAAAGTAAAAATATTTGGTTAATTCACTCGGGGAGTAGGTGCAGGTTGTGAACACGACAGGGGCCGTGATGGACCCATTGCATCCAAACTGTTAAACATCACATCCCAATAAGTCGTGTTCCGCAAGCAGACAAGTCAGTTCACCCCTTGCCACTGCTGCAGTTGGCACTGCCATTCCCACATCTTTGTTTGTCTTGCGGGTCATCAACCAAAAGCCAACTGCTCAGCGTGCCAGGTGGCTTCTGCCCAACATCCCGTCTCTTGATGGCATTGTGCCTGGTTTTCCTATTTTTAATTTGCTCCGGCATTATTGACGTAGAGTTTAGTGGATCAGCAGGCTCCGTTTGAGCCTTGGTGATGGTTTTTCTATTTGCTGCTTCTCTCCGCATTCCGGCCCTTTTAGTCAAGTGCCTTTCCTTATGAGATTTGCACATGGAGAGGTCTTCATCTTCGGCTCCATCATGCGTGTTTCTTCCAGTCGGTATTAGGATGACTTCTTCGTCTACCAATTCTGTTTTTATGGCTGGTTCAGTCTGTTCAGTGCTTTCTTTGCATTTCACCTTATTTAAAGATCAGTTGTTCAATTGCCCTAAGACCGCAATCTATTTTTTCACCTTCTCCAAAGTGACTCCACACAATTTAAGCAGGATTTTTACTGAAAAATGCTACACACCGTCTGTGTCATTGATGTTATTGCTGAGATCGGGCGTGTTACTAAAGCCCGTTCCGTTTGTTATGACTTCCACATCATCAATTGTTTTCTTAATCGTTCCTGGAAGTAGCTTCGGCGACATAGTCAGTCGCTGTGAGTTTCCTTGCATAGCCTGGAAGCTTGTTAGTGTACCCTCAAGTGCGACTTCAGCCAAGGGGACAGGGCTTTGCCGGGTGGCTGCTAACTCTGTAGTGTTCCTGTGTACTATTGCTTTGGTGACACTGTTCTTGATGACATGAGTTTCCTGGCCTTCTGCAATAGAAATTGGCGTTACACAGCTGGCAACAGTTCTGGTTAGTTTATAGCACAGTGCCTGTAACAAATTATTGTCAATGTCCCCTTAGTCTTTATTTGTATAATCCAATTGTGCCGTGTTAAAACTGGCAGCCTCCTGTGTCCCTCCTGGTTTAGCAGGAATATCTGTTGTTTGGAAATAGGTGGTAATTTTACCAATAGCTGCCGAGCTGCTATGCACCACTCTGCTGCCTGCTGCAGAAGAGGGGGTCCACACACAAGCCTTGCCAGCATCTTTATGTTCCTTTTCACCACGCCTTGATTGTAGCTTTACAGCAGGTTTATCATTTCTAGGTTTCTACGTCCTGGGCTTTGTGGATGCCTTACCCGGTATAGTTTTAAAACGTTTGTATTAGATTGATTGATGTTAACGTAAACCGTAGCCCAAACAGTCGGAACACAACCATGGCCACAGCACCGCTCACCTGGTTCCTTTGTGTGATTTGATACAGCCCACAGTAACACACTCCCTGTACACTCCGCGAGGTGCTAGGTGTGTTGTAGGCTTCAGTCTCCAACTGCCACGATAGATATGGTAGAAAGACTGTGTTCAGACCACGCAGTAACACACTCCCTGCACACTCTTTGCACACTCTGCAGATTACTACTACTGCTCCTACCACTCTTACTACTGTAGCATTCTCCTTAATGCAAAGTATGTTCTTTTATTCACCTTTTCGTGCATTACATTGAAACGCAGCGTAAGAAGCTCATGTTTAACACACTTGAGGGGTCCCGCTAATGGTTTCCATAATGTGCAGGGATGTGCTACCACATCACTTCATGAGAGGGAACATTCGTAATGTTGGGCTTTTAAAAGTTGTACCTCGACCTTTTGGGTGGAGGGAAATATTGAAGGACTTTTCAGGACTATTTCAGCACATCCTTGTCCAGTCCCCTTGAATACCACATGGGTATGAATATCTCATGATTTTTACTTTCATGGGTGATAATAACAGGCATCACTTGAAATAGTGAATGTTTACAGTCATGGCCAAACCTCTATGGGGACGCACTGCTCCAGCCAGCATGCATTTACGTCACCTTTTTTTGTTTTTTCTTCTTTTTGGAGGCTATTGCACTTATGGTATGATCTTTAAATGAGAAAACAGTCAATGAAAGGCATAATCTAAACGACTGGTAAATAATTGCAGCTCTAAAATGGGGTCTAACCTTTGTTACTTCTCATAGGTATCCTGGCCATCAGTTTATGGTAGGGCAGATGGATTTTGTTTAACTCTCAGTAGGCATAGGATGTGCTCATTTCCAGAGGGAATGAGTTTTCAAACAATTTTCTGTTTGCAATAAAACCTTTCCCTTGGCTAACTTCCTCTGGACAAATTGGTTAGTCTATCCTGCACCACTAGTATGGCATCAGTAGAAAAGGCAAATACCAGGTGAGGCTGACTTTCAAGCTCCTGCAACTGTATTGATAGTGTAGCCTTGCCCCCACACTGTGTAAGGCTACTGCCAACTCGTTAGCTGTTTTGGGAGGGAGCACATCGCTACAGGGCCCGAGAGCTGAAGTGCAGGTACAATTTGAAAGCGTGGCTGATCACCACCCCCTTGTTTTATCCTGGCAATTGAACTCCTGCATCTCGCACTGATGGCCATTATCGATGCAAAAAAGTGGTGAAAAAATAGTTTTCTTCAGACCGAACCAAAAAAAGATCGATTTAGAAAGACTGGATAAAATCCTACTCACCCACCTCAAACTCCATCTCCACTCACCCCCTCCACCGTGTCACCCCCCCTACCCTGACTTACCTTGCTCTGTCGACGCTGTCCTCCTCTTGGTGCACGCCCATTTTGGGAATGACAGCTGCGCCCTGAGACGCACACGAGCGTGTGCAGGGGCTAAAAAAGGTGCCCGTCCAGGTGATGGACGTCATGGAAGTAAGCTAAGGGTTTGGGTGTGTGCATATGTGTGTACATGTGTGTGAGGGAGAGGTGTGTGAAAGTATGTAGTGGGAAATTGTGGTGGCGCAAGTTAAAATGAATGGTGTGTGACAGGAAAGTGTGGTGCAAGTCAGTAGGGTGGAGAGGGGCGTGAAAAAGGGCTCAGGCGGTGAAACCCCCCAAATACCTTAAAAATCGAGGGCACTGCGAGGGTCGGGCCCAACGTGATATTACACCATTTTGAAAGCGATACCAAAACAACCAAAATAAATCAGTCTTTTTGTTGTTCGACCTTCAAAATGCAATAATATCACATGGAACTAAAAAAAGTATGCCTCTCCCTGCTATAACATATCCACAGTGGTACTAAAGAGTGCCCGACGAGCTTCTCCGAAGTGTCACAGAAGTGGCTATTTGTTTGGCGTATTGGTCTGTAACATTTTTTGTTCTAAAGGCTGGCTTGGAACAGTGCCTCGCCATGCCTCACAGATTTAACTTCCTCATCATAGAGGGCAAGTGGAAGTTTGATAACATTCAACCTTTACTTGCCAGCATAAAATCCATGCTTAATCTTGCAAATGAAGTGATTATTTGCCAACACTGACCTCCTAATTAGAAGCTACATTGTAGACGGCTCTTGTGAACTTATGAGATTTTCTTCGTTGAGAAGTCAAGCAAAGCTGAAACAGTACTGATTGTTCTCGCAGCCATTTTTTGTGCAAACCAAATAAAATGGGTTGAAGCTTTTTGAGAGTCCAAAAATATGCATCTAACCCAAATGCATGATGCACAGCATAGATGAGGACATGATTGGAAAATAAAACAGGCAGAATACCAAAATGCCCTTTTAAAATATGTTTTGCTTAATCTGAGTCTGTCCACTGGATGGTGAATTATATGGAGGTTGCTCAGTGATAAATCAAAAGCTACAATGAATGATTGGTGTTTTTTAAAGTCTGAATGATGTGAAATCCTCAGAAATTAACAATGCACAGATCCCCCCCCCCTCATGCCCACCCCATACAGTGGCGATAGTCCAGGAACATGCAATGATGCAGAACTGTTAATGGAAGCACAGGGCAAGACTGCACCCTTCGATTTTAGTTCAACATTTTTAGGTGTGTGTTACACATTAATATGACACCTTTTGAGAGCATTTGACTAAAGCTTAACATCCATGTCAATGGCAGTGGTGAAGCATTACAAAATCTGTAGATTCAGCCTGTACAGAAGTAGAATCCTTGTTAAAATTCTAATCTAGCTGGACTAGTTGCAAATATGAATTCTAACAATTGTGGATAGAAATTGTGGAAAATGGACTAAATAATCCATCAAAATTACTCCCTAAATAACAGTTTACTGAGAACCAAACAATCTGGAATTTTGTCATTTTTATCGCACTTTATTGCCGCCTCCCTCATGGAACTAAACTTTTATCTCGACTAGAAAGTTTTTGTCTTTTTTTCTAATGAGCGCTTCATCTCTTTCAGGTAATCTACAACTGGACAATCCCTTTAAATACGAAAAGAAAGGGTCAAACTGTGAGACGCAGAACATTTGACCTACTGAGCAGGTTTGTTGAAAGATAAGCATGTCAAGTTCTTTTAGTCCCAACCATCACTTCCACCTAGACATGTGTCAAGCAGCCGTTGTCCATTTAATACTGTTAACCTTTCGTTCTGTGGGCTGTAGTCTTACATTTATAATGGAAAGGGCAAGGCTACAACTACCAGATTTCAGAGGATTAAAACCTAACCAGATCTGGCATGAGTTCAGCGCTATGGTACTGACATTTATATCTTGAGTTGGTTAGTGACAGAATGCAATGCCTTTACTCTGTTCTTTGTGCATATTATTTGATGAAACACACCATTCAATATTTAACAAACTAAGGGCCACACTCCTCATGTCCTGCCATGAAGATCAAAGCATCATTTGTGGGTTTCAGGAGGCTGCTTCTTGAGTGGTTCCCCTTCAGAGCATCGTTTTTTTATTCTGTCAGTTGATCATCTAACGTTTCCAGATGTTGGTCTTACCATTCCAACTATTAAAAACTACCAGTCAACATCTGGAAAAAGTCTGTTCCCATCCATGATCCTGAGGCAGCTAATACTATAACATATGCCTTCTTCTCCATCATGATTCTGGACATTTAAAGTTGCAATACCAACCCGTTTTCGTACTATTGGTTACGTTTTTTTTTTTTTGTTTTTTTTATTTTTTTTTTACATTTTATTTAGTAAAACCAATAATTTAGGCTGTCATTTTTTTTAACACTTCAGTTAGTTTGGCACACGTTTTCAGTAGGAATGTAACCATTTAGTATTTCACCATTTCATTAAAATCTTTGAATCTGTCACCTCGGACTACTCCTACCTGAATTTGCAGCATTTTTAGTCTCAAGACCTTCTCCAAATGTTCTCTATGGAAAAAGCTCTTTTATCAAACTATCCATTTCAAGAGAAGTCTTGTGTTAAATGCTGCCAATTATTTCATAATGTGTGGGATTACCATCATTAAAATGCATATTGTCATGTATTGTATCCTTAAAATGATGTAGCAGCAATAGAATATGATGAAGGCATACATTGAGGAGTATCAGCCTTTTCTCCTCGTCTGTTTACCAATGACTGGATATTAAATTGCGAGACACACATGCCCTGATTCACAGAGCGTTTTCCAATGGGGTGTTGCCATTATAAAACACTTCTGTGAATTAGGGCCTTAGGGTTTTGATTGCCTAGTACTTGATATATTAAATCTGTGATAGTCAAAAGGTCACCCATATTGACAGAGCTGTATTTGAGTGGGTATCCTATTTTCAGATCAGTATTTTGGTTTCTAGAACCAGTTAAAGGACTATACCTTACTACGCACAATACCTTTAGATGACTAGAATGAATGCACACTTGATGGCTTACTTTAGGCATGTCAATCCTGGTTTCTCAATGGCCCCAAAGCGCTCCGGTTTCAAGGCTATTCATATGAAAAATGAGTTCATGTTCATTCAACAGTTCTAACTGACACTCAATGACCACTGGCTGTTCTGTAAACCTGACCCCTTTGCGACAATCCTTGCCAGTTATGAGACTTGCTACCACTTCAATATTTTTATTTGGGCACTGCTGTAGGGGTGAAATGAATATTAGAATGTGCAGACATTTGCCGACGTTTGGCTCCAAAGAGTAGTTGCTGGTTGAAAGCGGAGTACTCGTCATGGAGACCATATTAATTCACATTCTTCTAGCTGAACTTTTTGGTGTAACCACATATTACTTTTATGCCAGCTTTAATCATAGGGTATCAAGCACTTTTCATCAGTCTTCACTTAGTCATTGGACTCAACACTGCCATAGAGATTTCTGAAAGCTGAGTTTTGATTAATTAGTTGCCTTGTCGAAAGCCAACCCTGGCACTGTCTGCACGGTTGCTTAATGTTATCCAGTACCTGTTTTTGTAATTACTAGAGGAACTCTGGTCTGCTCATATGTAGTGTCACAGGTGATACTTTAAAAAAATCTTATTAGTTACAGGGCTTTTGAATGATTTTTAGCATGTTGGCAACCCTTAAATTGCATATCTTTGTGAAATCCTCTGCTGGCAATTGATAGTCATGTTTCTTACTTCTGTTCCTTTCATTTAAAGAATCTTGGTACTAGAATGTCACTCCTTGTTGGAGATTAATCAAAAGTGATGGAAACAGATTTTCCCAGATCCTTCTGTTCTTAATATGCTCCAATGTTTCTGCAATATTTTAAGAGGATGATTGATCATTGAAGGTAGTGATCATTTTTCTTCAGCAGGTTTACTCACTTCTACGTTTCTCTGTGCTGCAATGGTAGTTCTCCCTCGTTTAGTTATCAACAAGGCTTTTCTGTTTACTTGCTGTTTGGGATGTTGATTTCTATAAATGTGGATATTCACGCTGCTTGAATCTTAAAGCGGTTTATGCTTGTCTCTTGACATTTTCTTCCATAGAGCAATTCTGTTTGATTTGTCTAAACTCTCCATAGGCAACGCTCCATTTCCAGTTACGTGGATAACTACTCTCAGCATGCAGCACTGAATTGGAGCTTGTTAGTGTGCGGCGGCGAACAGTCTGCATTTCCCAGTTTTCAAAATAAATCCTTACATCCAATACATTTTCTTGTTTGCTACAAATGCAATCGGTTATTACTCCTTTCCATATTATCAAGTGTGAGAAACCAGAGGGTATTCTCACTCCTATGTCCCCTGGATCCTCTTCTCAGGTGGCCATGGAAGGGCCATCACTCTTGGAATACGGCCCGGGGGTGGAGAAGCGAAGGAGGATCACCTAGGCAGAAGGTCCTTGGGAACTGGTAGTGGGATACTCTTAGGAGAGACATGGTATTCCCTTTATGTTGTTGAGAACCAACCAAACCCTTCCCCGTCCTTTACAGGTTATTGTAAAACTGTTCCCTAATTTCTCCATATATAACACTTGACAGAAGAGGCAACTAAGAGTAATGAACATTACAGCCTTTCACCACTTTAGTACTGGGACGAGGAAGATGCCTACAAGAAGCTATACGGATCAGGCATTTCTCTTTTAATTATGGTCAGTTGAGTCTCAGAGATCCACACCCTAAAAGTGTCAAGGGGCTGCAGGTGTATAAAGAGAGACTAGTGGAGCAGATCAGAGAGCAAATGGTAGGCTTGTGTGGGAGAGATAAGCAGGGGACCTTGCTTTAGAGGAGGCAGCCATGGTGGGACCAGTCTAGGAGCCAAGATGCCTGCACAGGGCCGTGTAACTGTTGAAAGTCGGAGAGCCTCCGTGACAGAGGATCTGCAGCAGGAGATGCGATAGAGCACCAAGAAGAAAGGATGCTGTCCGCATCCGGAAAGGAGCATTCCGGTTGCCGGTGTGCAGAGAGAGACACTCAGCGGGCAATCAGAGCTTGAGAGGAGGAGTTTCCCAGTTTCAGCGGTGAAGGAGAAACAGAGGGAACCTCCACAAGGAGACGCCATGAGCCGGTGAGTGTCGGAAAGGATGCACGACGACTGGGGTGCTCCTACTTATACATATTTGATACCAAACTAAGTGGAACATTAAAATTAAGCAAAACCAATGCTTATTGAATACCAAACTAAATGGAATTTACAATTAAGCGACATGAACGATTATTGAATACTGAATTGAATGACACTCTGAAATTAAGCATTATAAGTTTAGAATGGAATAAAAACCTTCATAGGCCGAGCAAATAAAGTGAATAATGAAAATGCTGATGTGAAAATGAATTACAGAAAAGGGCACACGTGTAACAGAGAATCGCAAGTAGGTGGGTGTGAGCAAAACACCCTTGAACTGTACCTTTATGAATGAATGCAGTGTGACAAGGCCAAAGACTGGAAAGGATGTGTGATTAGTGACGGCAAAGCCAAGTGGCTGGCATGGAAAAGCCAGCAGATTGTAAATCTACACATCAAAGCAAAGAGTCTGGGATCCTGGTTGCGCGACCTGTGATGGGTGGACCGTTTGGTCTGACAACTGTGCCTATACCAATGAGCCCTAAATGTTGAAAACCCAAAGACATTGTGATGATGACGTTAAAGTCTTGTTCAAGGGAACCCTGAGACTTGAGGAGCTACATTGTGTGGACTTGAGAACTTAACCTCAAGGCCTCTTGTTTTCTGTGAACTGTGTTACTTGGAGCTTGGGGTAGGGAACATCGAATTGGTTTTGAACTATACCACCTTGAACTGGAGAAAGGTAATCTTGAGTCTTTTCTGTGAAACTTTCTTATACTTGGGGAAGGGGAGCTGAAAGAAAGCTGCGAGCTGGAAAAAGCTCAGAAATTTGAGTTGAACACTATTTCTTTTGATTTTGACATCCCTACTCATTGGTAAGCTTTAGTTGTGAGGGCAAGTATAGGCTTTGGACAAAGACTGACTTTTTTAGTTGAACTCTTTGACTCAGACTTTCCTTAGTTCTGTTTGATGCCTTCTTCTCATAGTACATGCATTTCCCCTCTGGGGCCTGGTCCATTATAATCCATTTTGTTGCTCCTTGTGGACCGCTTGATCTTCCCCTTACTTGTTCATTTGTTTCTAACTTTCCATCTTGGTGCAATAATCAAATTTATTCTAAAACAGTACGTTTGCCAGTAGTCCATACAATTTCACTTTCTGATGTGACCGTTCCTAAGGTCACAGCTTCCTCAGAAGCATCTGTTGATTCAACCAATGGCGAATGCTATTTGGGTAGCTGTTTCTGAATTGGATTAAATCTGTGAACAAATGTATAAACTTTTCCACTCTCATAATAATTTGTATCCTATAAAAATCCTTTTCATAAGCCATGAAATCCATCTCAATCTTTTTCTTTAGTTTACTGTTTTCATACTGTCATATTTCTCAACTTATTTTCTTGTTCTAAAATTATTTGTCCATCTACCATACTACATTTAAATGTAGTGCATGTTTATACGCTGAAGAAATGTTTTTATTCTACATCTACGTACCACAGAGAGGTCAATTTTGAATATGGGTAGACTATATTTCAAGACCATATTATGTCCAAGCCAAACACTACAATGCACCCCAACACTGCAACTTTGCCTTAACATTACAAAAATGAACTATTGTCTGAGGGAAGGTATTCCCTTTTATTATTTCATGTATGCATTATCCGTTTAAGGCACGCTCTCCTACATTTTGTTAGTACAAAAGCTTTCTGTGTTGAAATGAACACACTCCCAATCTACGAACCATGAATGTTGGCTTTGTCAATGCTAAAATAGTTAAACTTTCTTTTAACAGCATATCCTGTGAATTGAATCTCTTTTAGATACTCCCATTTGTGGCAGTTAAGGCACAGTGAGATAAAATAGTTTCCCCAAATTACACACTAGTGTTAAAGCCGGTATTTTAACCCATCCTTCAATTTAGATGTTTGACCTCATATTCTAAATGGCGCATGTGTTATTACGTAGATTATTTTAGTGTATGATATTCATATAGAGACCTTGAAGTACACTTTACATAATAAAGCAACCTGATACAATATTGTTTGCTAACATATTGAGTAAATTAGTATGATTTTTCCCAATCCTGAAAGGACTTGCAGACACAGGGTAAGAAAAGGCATTAGTTTGCCTGTTCGTTTTCTTTGATTCAAACAGCATGCAGCTTTTTATGTATTGCTTAATTTCCAACCACCCAGCCTTTAAACCTCTTTAAGGACATCCCACTAACACAAATCCCTACTTTATCCTCTCTATACGCTCTGCAACCATCTTTAAAGTCTTCTGCTGATCAATAAAGTTCTTATTCTTTCTTTGCAATTGAAATGTGAAACGTAAAACCAGACCAACATGAACTGTCCCCTCCGAGCTGTCTGGAAAACACATGATTTTGCACTCTCAAATCCTGGGCCTGTGCAGCTTCCTGCTTCACCCTGCCCAAGAAATGGCCCCGATATGTATGCTCACCATTATCACTCCTTTGCACTGCTTCCAACCCCATATCACCTGCTTTTTAGGAATGTTAATTAAATTCAAGCCAACTACTTCCACACACGAACAGACTCCCTGCCAATTTCCAGAAAGCTGTATGCTTTAGAATAGTTAATGCAAATCTACTATGTATTGACTCCTGAAAGCAGCTAATGAACGTATCTAGAATGTCCTATGTTGTAAAATCGGTTTGCCTGTGCATACCCAAAACCATTACAAAGTCTGGCATTTTGTGCACCCAAATGATTTAATATTTAATTATGCTTACAGTGGATTTTCTTTCTCCATAATTTTTCTATTTTAGGGATACACTGTCTATAAATATTCAAGCTGTCCTACAAGATACCCCGCTTGTCCCTCTTTCTATATCTCACCAGTATCTGAGTGCCAGCATTGAGACGCAAGTTACCATGGCAGCAGTGATTTTGGCAGGTGTCTACATTTTGATAATATTTGAGGTGAGTCCTTGGTCGTTCTGAATGTGTAAATGGCATGATCTTTACTTGGCGGTTCAGTCCTATGGAAACATGAAAAGCCACTTCAATTAAGGAATCTTTCATTCCTCATTCCTCTTCCAACCCCTCAATACCTGTGCTTTGTGGTGGCACATTTCTCACTGGTATCTACACAATTTCCTGTGCTGATGATTTGAATATTTGGCACGCTTAACATTTTTTTTTTAAATGTTTTTACTGTTCTATTAACGACCTTTTTTTGCTTTTGAAAGACTGTCCTTCTGTTCATCTGATGTGAAAGAAATTATTAATGTGTTAAACGTTTCCTTTTGAAAGGGATCTTTCAAACATCTGCTTCATCACCATTCTTCAACATCTGTTATGTAGTTCCATATCCTGCTACCAGTTCACTTAAATCTGCACATAGTGTACTGCCTTTTTCACCTGAAATGCAAATATGCTAATGTTACTTGGGCCAAAAAACCCATTGCCAAAAGTCTGTGTTGATTTACGCTAAAGACAATTGTCAGCATATCCTCTCTAAGATGGTGGCAAATATTTGCCCAAAAAAGCTTACTTTTTCACCTACCCGCTCTGAGAGCCTGTCCTCCAAAGGCACATATAGAAGTCTATAGTAGGAAAAGAGATGCAGCCTCTTTTTTGGATAACTTAATGCAAGCATTGATTTTGATTAAGTAAATTAAGTTAATATGTGAAGTAAACGTAAGCTGTCGCACAACGATGTACATATTTTCTTAAACCAATCTTTCTGACATTCTGTGTGAGACTGTAAATGGTGGGATAAGTACTTAAGAAGTAATGCCCTAATGTAAGAATAGCAAGTAGATTCATAAATGGATATAGATATTGAGGGGACTGGAAGAAAAATAGGTAGCCAGTCTTTTGACCGTGCACTTTTTTGTATGCACATCAAAAAGACTTAATACCAAAGACCGTCTAAAACCCGCCTGCTGCAACATGACTGTCAGCTGGAAGCAGGAAGTTGTCACGGCAGTGAGCGGGCTTTTTAGAAGGTAAGTATGTGGGAGCGAAGGGGGGTGTTGGATGTTGTGAGGGGGCTGTGCAGGTGCCATGGTGAACACAGGAGAAGGGATGGGATTAATTTCATGCCATGGCCATGGGGTTGTGGGTAGAGTAGAAGTGGCTTAAGGTGGGATTCGGAATGGTTAAACCTTGATGGATCATGGTAGGGTGGAGGTGACTTTGAGAACTGCATCCCCCCAATATCCCAACCGTTGAAGGCTACATCAAGGCAGCCTAAAAAAGGCATTCCTTTTTTGGAGTGGTCTTAAACAGGTTGGTTTATGACCGAGTTGAGAACTCGTGGTTTGTTTCACACCTACATATCATTCGCATAACAGCTGGCTGCGCTGCTGTAGTCCTAGAGGATTTGGAATGTCGTATCCTGATCTTGGCAGATTGCCGCACTGGTCTGCAAGTGTTAAAGTAATGAAGATAAGGCAGCCATTTTTTATTGAATATGCATCTTTATAGTGAGGAGTACTGCGTTTATTCCCTTTGCAGTATCTCTTTATAAACCTATTTGGTATTTGCTTTATCTAAAGTTATTTTCCCTCCTCGGTTCTTAGTTATTGTTCCTTTGTCAAACATTCTCGTGGCATCTCTTCCACCAAAATGGATTTACATTGTAATTGAGCTAACCTGCGCCTGTAGAATGTTTCTTCTTTTGCCTCACTTTTTTTGGCTGGCAGGGATCTTCCATTTTATGTGAACTACACATTTTTTACATGTATCCATGGTCATCAGCCCTTTTTTGCTAACTTAAGCTGTATGTTTCTGCAACTGCGAATTTGGTGGTTCTTGTCCCATATTTTGTTTGGACTTGCAGCCCACACCAAATTCAAAGGCCGGGCTTGCAATGTCCAAGAATTTTTCTATAAAAATAGTCCTTATTAAAAACACAAACTTCACCCTGGAAGGAAAAAAGCATGAAATGTGGGGTGAATACATTAATATATTACCATTTACCAGCAAAGATAGGGTGGCTTTGAAAGGCTTGGAATAAACCTTCATCTGAAATGTGATGGTAGAAGGAATCTGTGTGATTAGTGCGACCAAAGAATACTAACTGCAAAAAATGCCAAATTTTTCTTTTTTTCTGATTTTCACAGTTATATGCTGGGGGAGAGCCCCACAACCCTTTCCAATGACCCCTTATATGTTTAATTATCCTTACCCACCCCCCACATATACCTGCTGAGTAAATCGGAAAAAGAAAACGTGGCATTTTTGCTTTCTGTAGTTTGGTGAGCACAGTAAAGCACTGATGGATAGATACCCTGTAGAATTTATTCGCCATTTCTGCCATGTCCCACATAGCACAGTACCACGCAGAAGCCATCGCTGGAAGTTCACCTCCAGTTCAGAGTCAGATTGCCAAAGCCATACAAACTAGCTAAAATATCAAGTCTTTGCTCCAGGAACATGTTGGGCTATATTATACATAGCATTATTCAATCCAAAACAACTGCTCTCCAGGCTGCAGACAACTGCATACCTCAATGCATACTTTGTGAGATTGTTTGCGAGAGGGATGGATTGCATCCGTACTTTTTTAGTGGAGAGGAGTCCAGTAGCAGCGATCACTCAAACAAGACCTGCTGTATGCCATAATCCTAATGGGAGAAGAGGGCTTGTAAAACAAAAAAAGGGAAGGGGGTGGGAAAGTAAATAAGTACGCAAAAGTGTGAAAGAAGGAGAGCAGAAAAAGCTTATTAGGCAAGAGAAGGCATATAAAGAGATTGGTCATGGGAAAAAGGAAGGGCAAATGAAAAAGGAGAGCTCGAACAATTGAGGAGAAATGGGGAGGGTAAAGAAATCTAAAGCTGGGATTCAAGGGATAGGAGACAGAAAAGGTGAGATGTGGTCTGACTGCGAATGCGCGTGCTATGAAACCCAAGACCTGTTTTAATACCAGCATGCCCACCTGATGAAATTCTGATGTAGGCAAATCTTTATTTTGACAATACTTATATACGTATTGGTCAGACTATGGAGCACCAAAAACGGATGGTTTGCATTATATGCTATGGAAATACTCCCCCGCTCAACCCCCTGCACCCCAGGAAGTGAAGTGATGGGGGTAAAGGGCAAAAACAGCTGTTACTATCTCAAGATTTATTCACACAATTGATTTTTAAATCAACTCGGCCCCCTCTGTTTTTGCCCCAGATCCTTATTCTTCTCGATCATGCTCCCTAGTCTTTGCAAGCGGGCAGACTGTTCCAATGCCCACATGACTGAAAATCTGTACATTGCGACAGGCACAGCTTCGTGCCTGATGTTGCTCCTGTGGCTCCTACCTTTCGAGAAAACGGCATGTCTGGAAATGCAACACTTTTCTCTAGATCACTGCCTCTGTATTCGATTTTTTTAAAATGTGGGTGTGTGGGTGTGTGTGTGTGTGTGTATATATTACATGGCCACGGTAGTGGCCATGTAGTTATGGTTAAGTTGCTGTTTCCATAGGAAGAGCACTTTTTGGGCGGCTTATAACTTCGCTCCCCCTGGACGAATCCACACCAAACTTTGCAAAAAAAAAAAGTATATGGCCCACTCTGAATTTTTTTGCAAAGTTTGGTGAGGTTTGGTCCGGGGGGGGGGCAAAGTTATAGCGGGGGTCCCAAATGTTTTTTTCCCCCCATAGACTGAATGGGAAAAAAACGTTGCTTGCGCCTACAGCTCAAACCGCTGGACAGATTTTCACCAAATTTGGACCAGGAGCAGCGGCTTGGTCCTGAAAGCGTGCTTTTGCAAATTTGGTGAAAATCCGTCCAGTAGTTTTTTTTTAAATGACCAAAAAGTAGGTCAGAAAAAAAATTAGTGATATCTGTGTTCGCTTTGCGGACACACTTCCGCGGACAGGGCGGTGATTGGGCAAGCAGCTTGCGTGATGTCCGCGGACATCTGACGTGCTTTTCTATTGGCTGCCGTGAAGCGTGCAGTGCGTCTATTTTCAGAGACGCCCGCCATCTTTGTTTATCGGAGTGGGATCTGCTGCTTGCACAGTGTAGATGTGGGCTGCGTCGGCCCTGCATCGGCGCTGCAAAGGCGGTGAGGCACAGGCCCTTGTGTCTCTCTTGTTCCCCCCACCGCCCGCTCATGGCCCCTGTCTCCCATGTCCCCCACCGCTCACTGATTCTCCGTGTGTTCCTCCCACCCCCGCTCATGCTCCGTTTTCTCTTTCCCGTTACCCCCCGCTCATGTCCCATGTCTCCCTCCTTCACCCCCCCGCCCCCCACTCATGCCCCGTGTCTCCCTACTGTTCCCCCCACCCCTGCTCATGCCCCGTGTGTCTCTCCCCTTCCCCCCCTGCCCCCCGCTCATGCCCTGTATCTCTCTCCTCTCCCCCACCCCCTGCCCCGTGTGTCTCTCCCCTTCCCTCCCACCCCCACTCATGCCCCGTGTCTCACCCCTTGCCCCCACCCCCGCTCATGCCCCGTGTCTCTCCCCTTCCCCCCACCCCCGCTCATGCCCCATGTCTCTCCCCTTCCCCCCACACCTCGCTCATGCAACGTGTCTCTCCCCTTCCCCCACCCCGCTCATGCCCCGTGTCTCCCTCCTTCGCCCCCACTCATGCCCCGTGTCTCCCTACTGTTCCCCCCGCTCATGCTCTCTCCCCTTCCAATCCCACCCCCGCTCATGCCCCGTGTCTCTCTGAAGCTTCCCCCCCACACCCCGCTCATGCCCTGTGTCTCCCCTTCCCCCCCGCACATGCCCTGTGTGTCTCACCCCTTCCCCCGCTCATGCCCCGTGTTTCTCACCACTTCAACCGCACCCCCCGCTCATGCCCTGTGTCCCTCCACTCCCCCCACCCCCCGCTCATGCCCTGTGTCTCTCCCCTTCCCCCCTGCCCCGTGTGTCTCTCCCCTTCCCCCCACCCCCGCTCATGCCCTGTGTCTCCCTAGTGTTCCCCCATCCCCCGCTCATGACCAGTGTCTCTCTCCCCTTCCCCTCACCCCCCGCTCATGCCCCGTGTCTCCCCTTCCCCCACCCCCGCTCATGCCCCGTGTCTCCCTCGTGTTACCCCCCACCCCCCACTCATGCCCCATGTCTCTCCCCTTCCCCTCACCCCCCGCTCATGCCCCGTGTCTCCCTCTTTCCCCCTACCCCCCACTCATTCCCCGTGTTTCTCCCCTACCCCCCACTCATGCCCCGTGTCTCTCCCCTCCCCCACTCATGCCCCGTGTCTCTCCCCTTCCCCCCCACCCCCGCTCATGCCCCGTGTCTCTCCCCTTCCCCCCACCCCCGCTCATGCCCTGTGTCTCCCTACTGTCCCCCCACCCCCCGCTCATGCCCTGTCTCTTTCCCCTTCCCCCACCCCCGCTCATGCCCTGTGTCTCTCCCCTTCCCCCACCCCTCGCTCATGCCCCGTGTCTCTCTCCCCTTCCCCCCGCTCATACCCTGTGTCTCTCCCCTTCCCCCACCCCCCGCTCATGCCCCGTGTGTCTCTCCCCTTCCCCCTACCGCCCGCTTATGCCCCGTGTCTCTCTCCCCTTCCCCCCACCCCCCGCTCATGCCCCATGTCTCCCTCCTTCCCCCACACCCCCCGCTCATGCCCCGTGTCTCTCTGAAGCTTCCCCCGCACCCCCCGCTCATGCCCCGTGTGTCTCTCCCCTTGCCCCCCACCCCCCGCTTATGCCCTGTGTATCTCACCCCTTCCCCCGCTCATGCCCCGTGTGTCTCTCCACTTCCCCCCACCGCCTGCTCATGCCCCGTGTCTCTCCCCTTCCCCCACCCCCCGCTCATGCCCTGTGTCTCTCCCCTTCCCCCCACCCCCTGCTCATGCCCTGTGTCTCCCCTTCCCCCCACCCCCGCTCATGCCCCGTGTCTCCCTCGTGTTACCCCCCCACCCCCGCTCATGCCCCGTGTCTCCCTTGTGTTACCCCCCACCCATGCCCTGTCTCCCCTGTTACCCCCATCCCCCGCTCATGCCCCGTGTCTCCCTCATGTTACCCCCACCCCCTGCTCATGCCCCGTGTCTCTCCCCTTCCCCCACCCCCTGCTCATGCCCCTTGTCTCTCTCCCCTCCCCCCACCCCCTGCTCATGCCCCGTGTCTCTCCCCTCCCCCCAGCCCCCGCTCATGCCCCATGTCACTCGCCTTTCCCCCCACCCCCGCTCATGCCCCATGTGTCTCCCCTTCCCCCCACCCCCGCTCATGCCCCGTGTCTCCCTACTGTTCCCCCAACCCCCGCTCATGCCCCGTGTCTCTCTCGCCTTCCCCCCACCCCAACCCCGCTCATGCCACGTGTCTCTCTCCCCTACCCCCCACCCCCCGCTCATGCCCCGTGTATCTCTCCCCTTCCCCCCGCTCATGCCCCGTGTCTCTCTCCCCTTCCCCCACCCCTGCTCATGCCCCGTGTCTCCCCTTCCCCCACCCCCCGCTCATGCCCCGTGTCTCTCTCCCCTTCCCCCCGCTCATGCCCCGTGTCTCTCTCCCCTTCCCCCACCCCCGCTCATGCCCCGTGTCTCTCCCCTTCCCCCACCCCCCGCTCATGCCCCGTGTCTCTCTCCCCTTCCCCCCACCCCCTGCTCATGCCCCGTGTCTCTCCCCTTCCCCTCCACCCCCACACATGCCCCGTGTCTCTCCCCTTCCCCCCACCCCCTGCTCATGCCCCGTGTCTCTCCCCTTCCCCCCACCCCCTGCTCATGCCCCGTGTCTCTCTCCCCTTCCCCTCCACCCCCGCTCATGCCCCGTGTCTCTCCCCTTCCCCCCACCCCCCGCTCATGCCCCGTATATCTCCCCTTCCCCCCACCCCCTGCTCATGCCCCGTGTGTCTCTTCCCTCCCCCCCCACCCACCGCTCATGCCCCGTGTTTGTCTCCCCTTCACCCCATCCCCTGCTCATGCCCCAGGTCTCCCTACTGTTCCCCCACCCCCCCCGCTCATGCCGCGTGTCTCTCTCCCCTTCCCCCCACCCCCCGCTCATGCCCCGTGTCTCTCTCCCCTTTCCCCCACCCCCCGCTCATGCCCTATGTGCCTCTCCCCTTCCCCTCCACCCCCTGCTCATGTCCCATGTGTCTCTCCCCTCCCCCCCTACTCCCCGTTCATGCCCTGTCTCTCCCCTTCCCCCCACCCCCCGCTCATGCCCCGTGTCTCTCCCCTTCCCCCAACCCCCTCTTGCCCTGTCTCTCCCCTTCCCCCCACCCCCGCACATGCCTCATGTATCTCCCCTTCCCCCCCACCTCCCGCTCATGCCCCGTGTCTCTCCCCTTCCCCCCCACCCCCCGCTCATGCCCCGTGTCTCTCCCCTTCCCCCCACCCCCTGCTCATGCCCGTGTCTCTCCCCTTCCCCCCCACCCCTGCTCATGCCCCGTGTCTCTCACCATCCCCCACCCCACCCCTGCTCATGCCCCGTGTCTCTCTCCCCTTCCCCCCACCCCCCGCTCATGCCCCGTGTATCTCTCCCCTTCCCCCCGCTCATGCCCCGTGTTTCTCTCCCCTTCCCCCACCCCGTGTCTCTCTCCCCTTCCCCCACCCCCCGCTCATGCCCTGTGTCTCTCTCCCCCCTCCCCCCACCCCCGCTCATGCCCCGTGTCTCCCTCCTTTCCCCCCACCCCCCGTTAATGCCCCATGTCTCTCCCCTTCCCCCCACCCCCCGCACATGCCCCGTGTCTCTCCCCTTCCCCACGACCCCCCGCTCATGCCCCGTGTGTCTCTCCCCTTCCCCACATCCACCGCCCATGCCCAGTGTCTCTCCCCTCCCCCCAACCCCCACTCATGCCCCGTGTCTCTCTCCCCTTCCCCCCACCCCCCGCTCATGCCCTATGTGTCTCTCCCCTTCCCCCCACCCCCCGCTCATGCCCCGTGTGTCTCTCCCCTTCCCCCCACCGCTCATGCCCCATCTCTCCCCTTCCCCCCACCCCCCGCTCATGCCCCATGTCTCTCACCTTCCCCCCACCCCCCGCTCATACCCCGTGTGTCTCTCCCCTTCCCCCCACCCCCGCTCATGCCCCGTGTCTCCCTCCTTTCCCCCCACCCCCGCTCATGCACCGTGTCTCCCTCGTGTTACCCCCCCTGCTCATGCCCCGTGTCTCTCCTGTTAACCCCCGCTCATGCCCGTGTCTCCCCTGTTACCCCCCACCCCCCACTCATGCCCGTGTCTCCCTGCTTTCCCCCACCACCCACTCATGCCCCGTGTCTCCCTTGTTACCCCCACCCCCCTCTCATGCCCCGTGCCTTCCTCGTGTTACCTCCCCACCCCCGCTCATGCCCTGTCTCCCCTGTTCCCCCGCCACCCCCGCCCATGCCCCGTGTCTCCCCTGTTCCCCCCCACCCCCGCTCATGCCCCGTGTCTCCCCTGTTCCCCCCACCCCCCGCTCATGGCCCGTGTCTCCCTTGTATTACCCCTCCCACCCCCGCTCATGCCCTGTGTCTCCCCTGTTCCCCCCACCCCCGCTCATGCCCCGTGTCTCCCCCGTTCCTCCCACCCCCCGCTCATGCCCCGTGTTTCCCTCATGTACCCCCACTCATGCCCCGTGTCTCCTGTTGCCCTTCCCACCCTCTGCTCATGCCCCGTGTCTCCTGTTGCCCCTCCCACCCTCCGGTCATGTCCTGTGTTTCCCTCCTGTACCCCCAACCCCGCTCATGCCCCGTGTTTCCCTCCTGTACCCCCACACCCCCAATCATGCCCCGTGTTTCCCTTGTGTTCTCTGCACCCCCCGATCTTCCCCCGTGTTACCCCCGCTCATGCCCCATGTCTCCCTCGTGTTACCCCCACCCACGCTCATGCCCCGTGTCTCCTGTTGCCCCCACCCCCGCTCATGCTCCGTGTCTCCCTCGTGTTCCCACCACCCCCGCTCATGCCTCGTGTCTCCCTCGTGTTCCCCCACCCCCTCCCGCTCATGCCTTGTGTCTCGCTTGTGTATCCCCACCCCCCACTCATGCCCTGTCTCCCTCGTGTACCCCATCACACCCCGCTCATGCCCCGTGTGTCTCCCTCATGTTCCCCACACCCACTCATGCCCAGTGTCTCCCTCGTGTTCCCCACACCCCGCTCATGCCCTGTTTCCCTCATGTTACCCCCACCCCCTGCTCATGCCCTGTCTCCCTCGTGTTCCCCCCACCCCCGCTCATGCCCAGTCTCCTTCGTGTTCCCCCCCGCCCCCGCTCATGCCCCATGTCTCTCTCCTTTCCCTCACCCCCCGCTCATGCCCCATGTGTGCCCTGTTCCCCCCACCCCCTGCTCATGCCCCGTGTGTGCCCTGTTCCACCCGCTCATGCTCCATGTCTCTCTCCCCTTCCTCCCAACCCCCGCTCATGCCCTGTGTCTCCCTCCTTTCCCCCACCCCCCGTTCATGCCCTGTGTCTCTCCCCTTCCCCCCCACCCCCTGCTCATGCCCCGCGTCTCTCCCCTTCCCCCCCACCCCCCGCGTGTCTCTCCCCTTCCCCCACCCCCCGCTCATGCCCCGTGTCCCCCTCCTTCCCCCCACCCCGCTCATGCCCCGTGTCCCCCTCCTTCCCCCCACCCCGCTCATGCCCCGTGTCTCCCTCCTTCCCCCCACCCCGCTCATGCCCCGTGTCTCCCCTGTTCCCCCCACCCCCGCTCATGCCCCGTGTGCCCTGTTTCCCCACCCCCGCTCATGCCCCGTGTCTCCCCTGTTCCCCCCACCCATAGCTCATGCCCCGTGTCTCCCTTGTTACCCCCGCTCATGCCCGTGTCTCCCTCGTTTTACCCCCCACCCGCTCATGCCCCGTGTCTCCCTCGTGTTACCCCCCACCCCCTGCTCATGCCCCGTGTCTCCCCTGTTAACCCCCTCCCCCGCTCATGTCCCGTGTCTCCCCTGTTCCCCCACCCCCGCTCATGCCCCGTGTCTCCCTCTCTTCCCCCCACCCCCCGCTCATGCACCGTGTCTCCCTCGTGTTACCCCCCTGCTCATGCCCTGTGTCTCACCTGTTAACCCCCACCCCCGCTCATGCCCCGTATCTCCCCTGTTACTCCCCCCACCCCCCACTCATGCCCCGTGTCTCCTTTGTGTTACCCCCCACCCCCGCTCATGCCCCGTGTCTCCCCTGTTCCCCCCACCCCCGCTCATGCCCCGTGTCTCCCTGCTTTCCCCCGCTCATGCACCGTGTCTCCCTTGTGTTACCCCCACCCCAGCTCATGCCCCGTGTCTCCCCTGTTCCCCCCACCCCCACCCCTGCTCATGCCCCATTTCTCTCTCCTATTCCCCCCACCCCCGCTCATGCCCCGTGTCTCCCCTGTTCCCCCCACCCCCCACTCATGCCCCGTGTTTCCCTCATGTACCCCCCACCCCCGCTCATGCCCCGTGTCTCCTGTTGCCCTTCCACCATCCGCTCATGCCCCGTGTCTCCTGTTGCTCCCCCCCACCCTCCGGTTATGTCCCGTGTTTCCCTCCTGTACCCCCACCCCCTCCGTTCATGCCCCGTGTGTCTCCTGTTGCCCCCACACCCACTCATGCCCCGTGTCTCCCTCGTGTTCCCCACACCCCGCTCATGCCCCGTGTTTCCCCTCATGTTACCCCCACCCCCCGCTCATGCCCTGTCTCCCTCGTGTTCCCCCCCACCCCCGCTCATGCCCCATGTCTCTCTCCTTTCCCTCACCCCCCGCTCATGCCCCATGTGTGCCCTGTTCCCCCCACCCCCTGCTCATGCCCCGTGTGTGCCTTGTTCCCCCGCTCATGCTCCATGTCTCTCTCCCCTTCCCCCCACCCCCCGCTCATGCCCTGTCTCCCTCCTTCCCCCCCACCCCCCGCTCATGCCCTGTGTCCCTCCCCCCAACCCCCCGCTCATGCCCCGTGTCTCTCCCCTTCTCCCCACCCCCCGCGTGACTCTCCCCTTCCCCCACCCCCGCTCATGCCCCGTGTCCCCCTCCTTCCCCCCCACCCCGCTCATGCCCCGTGTCTCCCTCCTTCCCCCCGCTCATGCCCCGTGGCTCCCCTGTTCCCCCCACCCCCACTCATGCCCCGTGTGCCCTGTTCCCCCACCCCCCGCTCATGCCCCGTGTCCCCCTCCTTCCCCCCACCCCGCTCATGCCCAGTGTCCCCCTCCTTCCCCCCACCCCGCTCATGCCCCGTGTCTCCCTCCTTCCCCCCACCCCCGCTCATGCCCCGTGTCTCCCCTGTTCCCCCCACCCCCGCTCATGCCCCGTGTGCCCTGTTCCCCCACCCCCGCTCATGCCCCGTGTCTCCCTTGTTACCCCCCGCTCATGCCCGTGTCTCCCTCGTGTTACCCCCACCCGCTCATGCCCCGTGTCTCCCTCGTGTTACCCCCCACACCCCTGCTCATGCCCCGTGTCTCCCCTGTTAACCCCCTCCCCCGCTCATGTCCCGTGTCTCCCCTGTTACCCCCCCACCCACCACTCATGCCCCGTGTCTCCCCTGTTCCCCCCACCCCCGCTCATGCCCCGTGTCTCCCCTGTTCCTCCCCACCCCCGCTCATGCCCCGTGTCTCCCCTGTTCCCCCCCACCCCCGCTCATGCCCCGTGTCTCCCTCCTTTCCCCCCACCCCCGCTCATGCACTGTGTCTCCCTCGTGTTACCCCCCTGCTCATGCCCTGTGTCTCACCTGTTAACCCCCACCCCCCGCTCATGCCCTGTGTCTCCCCTGTTCCCCCCACCCCCGCTCATGCCCCATGTCTCCCTGCTTTCCCCCGCTCATGCACTGTGTCTCCCTTGTGTTACCCCCACCCCCAGCTCATGCCCCGTGTCTCCCCTGTTCCCCCCACCCCCACCCCTGCTCATGCCCCATTTCTCTCTCCTATTCCCCCCACCCCCACTCATGCCCCGTGTCTCCCCTACCCCCCGCTCATGCCCCGTGTTTCCCTCATGTACCCCCCACCCCCGCTCATGCCCCGTGTCTCCTGTTGCCCCCCCACCATCCGCTCATGCCCCGTGTCTCCTGTTGCTCCCCCCCACCCTCCGGTTATGTCCCGTGTTTCCCTCCTGTACCCCCACCCCCCTTTCATGCCCAGTGTTTCCCTCCTGTACCCCCACTCCCCGCTCATGCCCCGTGTTTCCCTCGTGTTCCCCGCACCCCCCCCGCTCATACCCCGTATTACTCCCACACTCATGCCCCGTGTCTCCCTCGTGTTCCCCCCACACCCTGCTCATGCCCCGTGTCTCCTGTTCCCCCCACCCCCGCTCATGCCTCGTGTCTCCCTCGTGTTCCCCCCGCTCATGCCTCGTGTTCCCCCCACCCCCTCCCGCTCATGCCCCGTGTCTCCCTCGTGTACCCCCTCACCCCCGCTCATGCCCCGTGTCTCCTGTTGCCCCCACCCCCCGCTCATGCCCTATGTCTCCCCTGTTTCCCCCACCTCCAGCTCATTCCCCGTGTCTCCCTCGTGTTCCCCCCACCCCCACTCATGCCCTGTCTCCATCGTGTACCCCCTCACCCACGCTCATGCCCCATGTGTCTCCTGTTGCCCCCGCTCATGCCCCGTGTCTCATTCGTGTTCCCCCCACCCCCCGCTCATGCCCCGTGTTTCCCTCATGTTAACCCCCACCCACTCATTCCCCGTGTCTGCCTCGTGTTCCCACCCACCCCCCGCTCATGCCCCGTGTCGCTCTCCTTTCCCCCACCCCCCCGCTCATGCCCCGTGTGCCCTGTTGCCCCACCCCCCCGCTCATGCCCTGTGTTCCCTGTTCCCCCCACACCCCGCTCATGCCCTGTGTGTGCCCTGTTCCCCCCACCCTCCGGTTATGTCCCGTGTTTCCCTCCTGTACCCCCACCCCCCGTTCATGCCCCGTGTTTCCCTCCTGTACCCCCACTCCCTGCTCATGCCCCGCGTTTCCCTCGTGTTCCCCGCACCCCCCCGCTCATACCCCGTATTACCCCCACACTCATGCCCCGTGTCTCGTGTTCCCCCCACCCCCGCTCATGCCCCGTGTCTCCTGTTCCCCCCACCCCCGCTCATGCCTCGTGTCTCCCTCGTGTTCCCCCCACCCCCGCTCATGCCTCGTGTCTCCCTTGTGTTCCCCCCACCCCCTCCCGCTCATGCCCCGTGTCTCCCTCGTGTACCCCCTCACCCCCGCTCATGCCCCGTGTCTCCTGTTGCCCCCACCCCCCGCTCATGCCCTATGTCTCCCCTGTTTCCCCCACCTCCAGCTCATTCCCCGTGTCTCCCTCGTGTTCCCCCCACCCCCCACTCATGCCCTGTCTCCCTCGTGTACCCCCTCACCCACGCTCATGCCCCATGTCTCCTGTTGCCCCCGCTCATGCCCCGTGTCTCATTCGTGTTCCCCCCACCCCCCCCGCTCATGCCCCGTGTTTCCCTCATGTTAACCCCCACCCACTCATGCCCCGTGTCTGCCTCGTGTTCCCACCCACCGCTCATGCCCCGTGTCGCTCTCCTTTCCCCCACCCCCCGCTCATGCCCCATGTGCCCTGTTGCCCCCACCCCCCCAGCTCATGCCCTGTGTTCCCTGTTCCCCCCACACCCCGCTCATGCCCTGTGTGTGCCCTGTTCCCCCCACCCCCGCTCATGCCCCGTGTCTCTCTCCTTTCCCCCACCCCCCGCTCATGTCCCGTGTGAGCCTTGTGTACACCCCCCGCTCATGCCCCGTGTGTGCCCTGTTTACCCTCCACCCCCCCGCTCATGCCCCGTGTTTCCCTCGTGTTCCTCCCCACCCCCTGCTCATACCCCGTGTCTCCCTCGTGTTCCTCCCCACCTCCCGCTCATGCCCTGTGTCTCCTCTCTTCCCCCCACCCGCTGCTCATGCCCCGTGTCGCTCTCGTGTTCCCCCTACCCCTGCTCATGCCCCGTGTTTCCTCCCTTCCCCCCCACCCCCTGCTCATACCCCGTTTGTGCCCTGTTTCCTCTCACCCCGCTCATGCCCATTTGTCTCCCCTGTTTCCCCCCACCACCCGCTCATGCCCTGTTGTGTTCTCTTTATACACCCCGCCTGCCCTTTCCATTGTGGCCATCTTGGTAAAAGATTTTCCTTCATACACCGGGATGCCGCTGGCATCCCGGTGTAGGAAGGAAAATCTTTTTTTTTTTTACCACCCGGGGTTCCCACTTTGAGGACCTAAGATGCTAGTGGTCTTCATCTATTGAAAAAGATGTTATGGTGGCGTTGCACTAATAAAAACCTATAAAATTCAGTAAAGAAAAAAAAAGACGAAATTCAATGAAAAAACTTTGTTAAAGGGACGTTATGGTTAAGTTGCGCTACTAAAAACCTATGAAATTCACTGAAAAAACTTTGTTAAAGGGACGTTATGGTTAAGTTGCGCTACTAAAAACCTATGAAATTCACTGAAAAAACTTTGTCAAAGGGACGTTATGATGTCATCAATGACATTTGTGATGTCATCTTTGATGTCCTGGGTGTTAGTCTTAGCAGTGCACGGTGGTGGAGTGAGTTATGGTTGCTTAGCTTACCATAACTGACGAATTTCAAGGGTTTTTCGGTTTTACTTGGAACCATAACGTCCCTTTAACAAAGTTTTTTCATTGAATATATATATATATATATGTTTCTTTTGGAGGTTTTGTCAAAGTGGATCAAGGTGAACTCATTACAGTATTATACAGAAAACCCACAAGCTCCAATACACCATTACATGACACCAGTAACCATCCATCATCTTTAAAATGGAGTATACCTTATGGTGAGTTCATAAGAAGTCGAAGGAATTGTACTCAAATCGAAACCTTCGACAGAGAATGAGCCGTGATGGCGCAAAGATTTTGGCTCCGTGTATACCCAAATAAGGTTCTCGAAAGGGCATTTATCAAGCACGTGAGCAAGATCGTGACTCACTATTGGTATCTAATTCAACTCAAAACACGACCCAGGATGATAAAACCATACGTTTTGATTCTCGCCTATGTAGAGGAGTCAATCAACATCCATCAAATTATGAATAGACACTGGCATGTGTTAAAACCTGATGAACATTTGGGCTGTAATATTGGCGAGATAATTAATATCACTTTTCGTAAATCTGTGTCTCTAAAAGACAGCTTGGTGTCAAGCTATATGACTCCAAACGTCAACATCACAGCAGGTGCATGGCTCAGTAAATGTACCTCTTAGTTTCATAGATGTATGAATTGCAAAGCCTGCCAATATGACACTAATTTATCGAGCTATCACCATCCTATTTTAGCGAAAGATATTAAAATCAAGTCTCGGATAACCTGTAATACTGAATATGTGGTATATGTTCTTTCTTGTCCATGCAAAAAATGGTATTGTCTCTGGAGGATAGCTCAGCAGCACCGTTCCCGTCTTGGAAGCAAGATGGCACAGAGCCACACAGGTTCGATTCCCGGGTCCGCGCTTAGAAACCGCTGGGTATTAAGCGCGTTATAAATAACCGATCATATCATATCATAAATGGGCAGTACTATTGGCAAACTCAAACTCAGGATTCTCCCAACACATACATTCCATCATGAGCATAAATCCTGCATGCCCAATGGCCTTGCATATCAAAAAAACTCACGGAGATCAACTGGATGGGTTGACATTTTTTGGTATTCACACACTTCAAGAACCTCCCAGAGGAGGAAATCGTGAACTACAGTTATGCCAACTTGAAACCAAATGCATCCTAGACTTGGAGGCAAAGAAGCCCAGTGGACACAATTTGGATGAAGAATTGTACAACACCTTGGGCACATGAATTACCACCCATGTATCTATTTATGCATTTTGTTTGTAAGTATATTTGAAACAGTGCTTGATATTTTGGTCTGTTTGTGTCCTTTCTCCTGTCTTTTTTTTCCTCTCCCCTCTCTTGGCTTCTCACAGCTATAATGTCTGGAAGTGATTGTGCCTCCTGCTACACAGTGGATCTATTACAAGAATCCTTGTTATAGAAGCATTGAATCTTTCTAGGTGTAACTACATTAACACGGTTATTGTTGCCAAATGTTTATATGTAGAGTCCCTTTTTGAGAGGATTTAGCTTATTTTTGTTCCATTGAAAAACATCTTTTTATTCAGTAGAGTTACTTTCTACTTAGTTGTATATATGTGTTCTTCCCATCATGATTTTAGGACTGCTTTTGTTATAAGGGAAACCAGCACACTTGGACATTGTTTTAACATCTTAGGTTACGATTCTATAGAAAATGATGACGGTCGAGACAGGAATTAAGCAAATTTCAGGGAAACAGATTGGTATATATTGGTATTCAATTCTCCTATTGGTGAATCTCTCGGCTTCCTATTTAGTATCACACCATTTATCTATAAGGGGTCCCATTGGCCACAAGTAAGGTTTTGGTATTTTGCTGGATACGAGATGGCTAATGAGACCACAGAAATAATCAGGATACTTTATTGGGAACCATGAGAGTTGTAGAGATAAATATTGCCTGCCCTACATCTAAATTTTGCATCGCATTATACTTCCAGCCAATGGACTTCAGCATGAGGTTTGAATTCTATGACCTAACAATATTACATTTGCACCATGCACTTTATTGAATCAGAGTATTATACCACTAAATAGTGCACAATGTACCTTAAGGTTAAACCAATGTTTGCATTGAAAAGCAATTGGACTGCAGTTAGAGGTTCAAATCGTATTACTATGATATAGAACAAATGCACTATATTTAATGGCGATTTTGCGCATTCAATTTTAACCATGAACTTTATTGCTTAATAGATGCTTCCACTGAATTGCACTAGGCACTTTATTGTCATATGATATGTTATACATCAGTTTTCTTATGAGACTGTTGCGGTTTCTGTTCATTTATAAGCAATTTGTGCTTGAGTACTGTATTTTGTATTTTATTCACACCGGATCACTGGTATGTGGAGCATTATATATTGACTATTTAGCTATAGAATCAGGTATGCACTATACACTTTAATCTGCGATTAATGTATTGCCTGAGCAATTTTGTTCATTTATAATTGCATTTAGCATTATATTAATTTTGAAACCGAATTGTCTTGGCATAACTATTGTCTTGGGGAGGCATGTTAATTAAATGCTTAGCGTCATGCCAAGATGTCTACATATGTCAGTTAGAAAGAGGTGTTTTTATCATAGAGTGCACAATCTACCTCAATGGGGTCATAAAGATATAACACTATACATAAGACGTACTTCTGTGACGTTTCCTTTGTATGTGATCAAGCTGTTTGCTAACCGTGAAACACGTTGTTGCTTGTCTTTTTTTCCTGTCCACGCTATACTCAGTAAATTACTGTTGTCGTGGAACTTGTGGTCTATCATTCCACGCTGATTGAGAGATCATCTCTCGCTCTGCTTCTCTGGGGAGTGCGTCCACTAGCGTACCAAGGTATGCAGTCTTTTAATTTTCATATATACATATATCTATCTATATATAGGCCATGGCTAGTGGTCTGGGAGTGATTTTAAAAATAAAGTGTGCATGGCTGGAGGGCGTGGCCACTGTTATGAAAAAAAACAATGGCATAACAAAACCTTGGAAATTCAAGGAAAAAACTTTAGTTGCAGGGACATCAAGGTGATCAATATATTGTAAAAAAAAAAATTTGGAAATTCAAGGAAAAACCTTTTGTTGCAGGGATGTTAAAGTGAGAACTTAACACAACAAAGCCCTTGAAATTCAGCTAAATCTACCTTAGCTTTGCGCCCTCTTTTGCGCAGCCTATGACCGCAATGATGACATCACAGATGAAATCACAGATGACATCCGCTCTCCACTCACCAACTGCCAGAGCTGAAATCCTGTACACAGACACGGTTTTCTTACGGTTTATGGATGGTCCTTTAATTACAGACCCTGACATTGGACATCCGGTGCTGTCTCTATGCTGGATTCTATGCTTCCTCCGTCATGAGGCTGCTGCGCCCTGCTTCTGCCCCTGCAGTTAAACTATTTTGTCTTCTATTGCCATTTAACACTCCTACTCCCTTTTAATCTCGCCCTGGGTGGTGGAATACAACTCCTGGGGGCAGTGGGTCTCCTCTATCTCTCACTCGTTCATACTTATGATTCAGATATCTTCTTTTAACAAACTACTACAAATGAAAGCTTCACAACTAGTGATATGATGTATGTCTAGCAGCTGACTATTTATCACAATGTACTCATTGTTATGAACTATTCGAAAAATCCTAAAATCACATATATCGTAATGTAACAGCAGTCTAAATATGTTCAAGTACCTAGAGTGATCTTATGTCAGAGGCCATCAGGTAAACAATCATAGTTGTCGTATATGGTGTTCTCAGTGATGCCATCAGTGAAGTCATACATGATGGTATTAGTGATGTGACCACAATGATAACATCACAGTCGACATTTCTGATGACATCACTAATTACATCATCTATGACATCACTGATGGAATCACTGATTACAGTACAACACTAACTAGCCATGGGCAGTGGCAACGACGTTTTCCCGTGCCCACTGAATATTTTACCACAATAAGGGTCCACTGTAAACTGTGTTTTCATCATTGTAGTCATAGCGGGTGCAAAGAAGGTGGCTTTAGTTGAATTTCAGAAGTTTTGTCACGTTAAGTTCTAACCTTAACGTCCCGTTTTTTTCTTAAATATTTATATAATTAAGTTGAGTATCAAGGTCCATAGGAAACCCGAAAATTGCATTGCTAATAACCCTTGACTCGCATGATGGATTTGGCTGACATTTTGCAAACGAAAAGTTTGTTAGCCCACTGAATCCACCCCACCCTCCTGATTGGACATTTTGGGAATGATTTGTTAAAAAATGAGTTACTCATAAAAGCTAAACAACTCTGTTTTGGCCTACTCCCATTTATCTCCCCATGGAGAAAAAGGCAAAAATTGCTGCACGGAATCGCACTGGGTACGTAACAGTTTGGGCACGACGCATTGACTCAATTTCTGAACAGAGTCTGGGGTTATTCCGTCCAGTAGTTAAAATATGTGACGGAGAAGGAGTGGCCCCCTTTTCCCAAAATTAGCTATATCTCCCATGGTGCTTTGCAGCAGAGAGGCTTTTCCAGAAATGGAAAAGCCGCAATTTCTTTGTTTTTGTTCAGTGCGAGAGATAACCAGGGTTATTTCTGAAATAAGTGGGGCTAGCAGCAAACAAAGTGGAACAATGCCATTTGGAGGAGGAAATGTGGGAGGGGGGAAGAGGACACCATGTGAAATTGGGGGTTTGGAGATGGGCTGATGACCAAATTCAGAGCTGGAACGTTTTCTCATAACCAGGGTTATTTTTCGCACAACCGGGGTTATAGTAGAAAACAGGATCATGAATAAGAAGGGTTATTTTACGAATAACCAGGGATATTTGTAGTACATTACTATTATCAGGGTTATACTAACCTCAGTTATTGGACTGAGAAAGGCCATGGCCAGTGTGGCCAACAGAAACCTAGGTGGTGTGGCTATGTCCGTAGGCTAGTGGTCCCATTTAAGAAACCTACTGTAGCAATATGTAGATTGGCCACAGCAAAAGGACATGGTTAGTTGGACTGGAAGGAAACTATTTGGGCAACATGTAAAGGGGACGCAGCCGAAAGCCGGGGCCCATGGTAATGTGCGAAGGCCATGACTAGGGAACAGGAAAGAAATTAGTGTTTTAAAAGATACAGTGGGCATGCCCAAAGGCCATGCTCACTGGCCATGGCCAGAGGCCCTAGCTAGTGGGCCTGAAAGACATGTTGAGTGGCCATGGCCAAAGTTTTTTGCCACCTAGTGGGTCCAAAAGAAAATATTGGGGGAACATGTACAGTAGACACGGCCAAATGACACAGCTAGTGGCCTGTAAAAAAACTATGGCATAACAAAACCCTTTAAATTCACTGAAAAAAACCTTAAGGAGCAGTTAATTTGTGCAGATTTAAAGCAACACAATCCTTGAAATTCAGTGAATGTGGGAAGTGATGACGAGCTTAACTTGGCATACTCCTGTGGATGCCCCCCGTAATGCCATTTTGTATGTCATTGTGAATCCCTTCTCTTAGAAGTTGTCTGTGCTCATGGGCTTTGCTACGGAAACGCGCTGAGTTAAGCTGGTCATGACTTCCCACATCTGAATTTCTTGGGATTTGTTGTACCATTGTTTTGTTTTTTACGGGCATTAGGCCATGTCCACTGTTCATGTTCTACCTATATTTCTTTTGGACCCACTCGGTGACCATGGCTTTCGGCCGTGGCCACTCTACATGTATTTTGGAACCACTAGCTAGGGCTTTTAGAGGATTTTAATGTTATCCTGATCTTGGCAGATCGCTGCACTGGTCTGCAAGTATTAAGTAATGAGGTTGAGGGGGGTGGAATTTAACAATTAAGCAAAATCACATGTTGAGGAAAACAGCTATTTTTGTATTCAATATGCATCTTTATAGTGAGTAGTACTGTGTTTATTCCCTTTACAGTATCTCTTTATAGCCCCCCCTTTTAGCCCTGACTAGTGGTTCCAAAAGACATGTAAAGTGGCCAGGGCCGTCGGCCATGCCCTCTGAATCTTTTAAAACGCTAGCTTCTTTCCAGCTCACTAGCCATGGCCCAATTACATGTTACCCCAATCAGTCCGACTGTCCATGGCCACTCTGCATATTGCTCCAATAGGTTTCCTAAACAAGCCCAACCAAAATGCGTCGTGTCCATAGTTGTAAACAGCAATTTCTTTTTTTTGTCGGTTTTATTACTTTTCCATTTTTTAACCAATCGTTCCCAAAACTGCCGGTCTCGGGCGGCCTGAGACACACTCTTGTTAGCAAAATATCAGCCAAATACATCATGAATGTTTTCGGGTTTCCTATGAACTTGATACTCAACTATAGTGCGGCAACCGCCGCGGTATAATATATATAGGTCTAACTTTCAAATTCGGACTCCTCCAATGCAGCAGGCAGTATCCCCCAAGCTGAGGAACTTGCAATGGCTTTCAGTATGATGAAAAATATCCTTAGAGATCCTCAGACTAGTCTAACAATAGCTCTATAGCAATGGAAAAGGCTACTTGCTAAATAGAATGTACAAAAATAAGCCATTCCACAAGTTAGGATTGACCTACATCTACTTCAAGCTGTAACAGCTAGAAATCAGCGGAAGGAACGGGAGATGACTTGTTATTAGAACACTTGATCCTGAATTTTAGAAGTCTTTTCAGCTAAACTAGATTGATTTTACACCTAGATTCGATGTTTAGAATATTGATGTAATTTTGTTGTAATTGAAACACTGTGTTTTAAATTGCTGTTGAGTGCTTTACCTCTTCACTGCTCCACTCTGAATCTTAATTGAAAAAACCTTTGTGCGCAGGCCACCTCCTTCACCCTCTGCTCGACTTGAAGTACATTTCCCATCCTTTTTCTAGTTTGCACGCGTTTATTTCCTTCAGGCAGGTGCGTCTGCGTCGGCGCATCAAGGTCTAGCCAGTCTGTGTGGTATTTAAACCCAGTCATGCCGTGCGCTGACCCACAGAACTGACTTATTAGAATGCTTGATCCTGAATTTTAGAAGTCTTTTTTAGCTAAAGTAGATACATTTTACACCAAGATTCGATGTTTAGAATATATTGATGTAATTTTGTTGTAATTGAAATGCTGTGTTTTACATTTCTGTTGGGTGCTTTAGCAACCTTCCTACTGCGCCACTCGGAATCTTATCTGCAACTGAAAAAACTGTTGTGCGCAGGGCACCTCATTCACCCTCTACACAACTACATTTTCCCATCCTGTTTGTAGTTCACGTGCATTCATTTTCTTTGGTCCGGCACGTCAGCACATCAGGGTCTAGCCAGTCTGTGGTAGTCCACGTTGTTCCACGCTCGGCGTTGCCCATGGACCTCAGCAGTTTGTGGTCAGAGCCCTGTTACCCCCTTATACATATGACCCCAGGTATGGAGCCTAACATACTACCTTCTTCCCCCTCTCCTGTACGGCAACTAACAATGCAACACATTGTTGGTAAATACTAACAGATGCATTCAGACGACTTGGAAAGGCATAAAACTACAGGAATGCGTAGCATCCCATGGGTCTTCTCTACAATGGGATTTTATTCAATCCCGGAAATAGTTAATGGGCAAATGGGGGGGGCGGTGTTGTGATTAAAAGAGTAGGGAAACTGGCAGAAGATAACTGTAAGCCCACAAACAGTTGGTGCTATATCATGTTCCTGCACACAAACTCTTGAGTGAGTCTCCATGTGACAATGCTGCTAACCTTTCTGGTGTTGCCCACGTTAAAGAGTCAGACAAGGCTGTTGTGGAACCTATACTGTTAAATGTAGCTACACTAAAGGTTGTCCTGTTAAACACTACATCTTTAGGGAAATCAGCCATAGAAATCCACAACTACATCTTGGATAATGTTATAGATATCATGGTCTTAACAGAAACCTGGCTGAAAGACTCCAGTGGTCCTATCATTGATTTAGTCAAAGCTAGTGTTTCTCATTTTTTGGACAGAATAGAGAGTCGGTAATGGAGAGGGAGTGGCACTTGTTGCCAGAGAAGAATTATGCTTCTTCCAAACACTGATTGAGCTGTGAGTTATTAAACCTAAAAATGAACTCCTCTCCAGTCCATTGCACCCATCATATTTTAATTTACCAGCCCCCTAACGAAATGCCAAACTTCAGTGCGGAGTTTATGGGCATACTAAGACATCTACCGTTCTTATCGGAAACTTTAACAGGTGGAAAGGAAATGCTGTAGATAAAGAAGCAATCTTTTTGGAGCAAGATCTACAATATATTGATGTAATTGTTTACAATAACGAGGGGACACATGTTAAGGGCAATGTCCTGTACTGGGTCGGAGCTAGGAACATGCAGGTTGACTCCATTTGCACTACTTCCTGTGTCTGATCCTGGGAAACAGGCTCCGCAAGGAAAACCACTTAAGAGTGACTAGTAGGAATTTAGATAAAATTGGGCAGCACGATGTTAATAATTGCCTTTAATGATAATGACAAATACATCAGACCTTGATTCATCAGAACGCCTGGCCTCAAGATATGATCTTGTTATGATGGACATGCTTAATAATATAGCGCCTGTTAAGACCGAGGTGGTTGGGCGCAGGCAAAACCATCATAGTTGGTTCTCCCCGGAACTCAGTAAGATGAAACAAGAGAAGAGGACCGCAGAACGTCATTGGAATAAAAACAAGAGGGAAGAAAATAAAATCATTTGGACAATATTTTCAAAGCGAAGAAAAAAATGTTTAACGTTGAATTTGAGAGCTCCTTCAACAGGACATTTTGAAAACTTTGTAGAAATCCCACTTGAAGTCAGACCTTTTTTTCCCCAAGTGGATGAATGTTCTAACATCCAACAAGCTTTCACAGACAAAATTACAGTGGTACATGCAAAAATTGCGGCAGACCCGGCTTCAGCTATACTGTCCGAGAATACTGAGGTACCCTTGAGTGAGAAATCCCAAATTTTTTCTGCTATTTCAGTACAGACCATGGAGGAATTTCTTAGGAAAATGCACCCTTCTTCTTGTAATGGCAATAATCCGGTGGTTAAAATTATTCTGAACGATGCAAGCACCTTTGCACCATTCCTGACACGCTTCACTAATGCCACTTTCCTGCATGGGATAATTCCAGAAGATTTCAAGAAGGTTGTAGCTGCAAAAATACCTGAATGAGGTCAATATACTTAATCCAAGACAGTCTGGATTTAGAGAATATCATGGCACAGAGTGTGCATTAGTTGACCCCCAAAGCCAGATGCTGCACTACATGGACAGGAGTA
Source organism: Ambystoma mexicanum (assembly GCF_040938575.1). Taxonomy (NCBI): domain Eukaryota; kingdom Metazoa; phylum Chordata; class Amphibia; order Caudata; family Ambystomatidae; genus Ambystoma; species Ambystoma mexicanum. Next base: position 596,928,806 of record NC_090939.1, on the reverse strand, counting down.
AGGCAGGCTTGCTGATGCTAGTCGATTTATCACCGGCTTTTGACCTCCTGGATGATAAGCAATGACTAACCACTCTATCCTCCATGGGCCATTGCTCGCTATCAGCTGTGGAGTGGATGAAGTCTTTCTTGTCGGGTAGGATGTCGAGAGTTTGCTGGGGACAGCCATCCTCCACACAAATATTGTGCAACTGTGGAATCCCTCAGGGAGCGTGCCTGTCCCCGCACTCTTTAATATCTACTTGCATCCTTTGTGCAATATTTTGGACAAAGTAGGGACTAGATTCACAAATTACACTGATGACACTCAGTTACTGATTGAACTGAGTGGAGACTATGCTGAGGATGCAAGAAACGTCCAGAGCATCTATCAAATAGTGAAAAACTGGATGTGACCGTAAACTGGCTTTGCCTTAACAGTGCAAAGACCGGATTACTGGTCTTTGGGTCCTGTGAGAAACCTGAGGGTATTCTCCCAAATAGACCACAGGAATCCCTTATTCAGGTGGCATGGGGGGGCGGGGCTAGCGCTCTCAGAACCCAACCCTGGGGGTGGACGAGCGAGGGAGCATCATCTAGGTTGGGGAGCCCAGGGTTGTGCTCGGGAGAAAGCCCCAGTTGAGACACAGTATTATGCTGAGGAAGGAGGAGAGGAGAACAAGATCCCTGAAACATTTGTAGGTTGTTCCACATGTATCTCCCTTCTTCCTAATGAAGCTCCCTTGTTAGAATCCCACTACCCATAGACCTCTGGTAAACCGATTAAAGGCCCAAACCCTGTTTCAGTAGGAAACAACCTCTCTCAGAATCTCTGTTTTCATGTTGCCTACCAGAATACTCCCAACCATTCTCCACCACGTACATATGATTATTCTTTCCCAAACACCCAGCCTATCTTCACAAAACACTTCTACTCTCACAATCCCCCTGTTCCTTTAACGACAATCCCAGTTAATCCCATGTATTTCACAAAATTTACCAAAATCATCCTTTAAAGTTTACCAACCCTCTCAGTATGAGGGTTATAATTCCCTACAACACCTTTCCCCATCCTATCACATAGGACATTTAGGAACACCCACCCCCCTCTTTTCCGGCACAAACACTTACGCGCACCACAGACAACGGACCAATATCTGAGCCATTAACCTGACACATCCCAATAAAAAGGGTCAGACAAAGTCAGGCAATTGACCAAAACTACACACACCCGATGGCCCTTTCCCTTCCCCACACGGATAAAAGGTGGAGCACAGGACAAGCAAGGCAGACCACACGACATGAGAGCTAACTCAGCATCACAGTTGAAGAGGAGGAGAAAGACGGCGCAGACCGAGAGGGTGACGAGGATAGAAGTGACTTTGCCCTTTCCGACCAAGACCTGTGAAACCTCCGCAGAAGGAATTATAAGACTGTGAACAGTAGCCAGCGTGGGTTTCAGCAAATGTGAACGGTACACAAGACCCTCCTCTGCTGATTACCAATCCAGGGAGACACGCTTTTATCTGTGGTACTAACCTTAACTCCAAGGAGAAAGAAAGCCAAGCGATTCATCAGAGCCGGTGAGTCGTGGGGAGAGTTGATAAGAAACCGAACTGCGTTGAAGGAAAAGTAGCAAATGGTTAATTTGAACTATGAAAGAACTACTGAGGAAAAAGGGGGGAAAACCAGCAACAGAGGAGTTGGGCATCATGTGGGTGCTCATGCAGGAAACTCTGGGTGATTATCCGATGGGAAAAAAACTGCCGAAACCAGAAGGCCTTGGGAAAAGGTGAAAGGGGGGTGGAAGTGGTCATACGGCGGTCTTATAAAATCCTCTGTACCGTTGAAAGTCTTTGACCAAAAATAATTGTGAAGTTAAGGGAAATGAGTCCTGCATGAATGAGAAAGAAACAAATGACAAGATTGGCAAGAGTGTACCCGAAGGAGGGATGCTGATAAGGGACGAAGTCTTAGGTCCCGAAATACAGTATGTTGACAAGAGTGAACCTGACCGAGGGATGTGCATAGTGAACTGTATAGTAAAAGTTGACGAGTGAACGAACCCGGTGGAGGGATGCTAACAAATAGGGGTGAGGCCTGAAGTTCCTATGAACAGTGCGTTGACCGGAGTGAACCCAGTAAACCCGACTGAGGGATGTCCACAGCAAACTGTTTTGCAAAAATTGGCAAGAGTGAACCGGCAGAGGGAATCCAACAAAAAGGTGCAAAGCCTGAAGAATTGTTTAAAAAGACATTAAGACTCGTGAATGCAAGAAATATTGTAAGGCCAGGGGAAATTGATTGTCCCCCTAGGCATTAGGATCCGTACCTGGCAGATGGAGATCCCAAAAGAAAGGCCTGAGCCCGATCGAGGAAAAAATAGCGGTCCGAGCCCGAGATCCAGGGGGTGGAAAGTAATCACCCCAATGTTCATTTGGAAAGGAACTTTTTGTTTGTTTTGTTGAATACATTGGGCCCTCAAAGCCAAGCGACTTTTATTTAAGAGAGACTTAACCATCAAAGAACCTGATTGCTGGCACCAAACTGTCGGCTCGTGCTTGGAAAGCTTGAGTGTGTGCTGTGCTCAGGAGATCCACTGTGTCCCACGCTCAAAATGTGGCAAAGGGAGACCCCTGACAATCACATTGTAATGTATTATTTATGCACACTTCTTTCTTTATTGAAAACCCTAACCCACACTCTTCCTGTGATTAGTTGTGAGTATTTGGCAATATGTTTTTTTTTGTATAGGCCTTTTATTTTGACAAGACGCCACAAGGACTGCCTTATTTTTCATTTGATGGTAGAGACTTGCTTCGATCTTAGATTTAGGTTTAGCTAAGGCGTTTTTCCACCCTGCATTGACAGTTTAATAAACACCCTTGAACTGTGATCACTTGTCTCTTTACTGTTGCCACCATGAGTTACTTAGAGTCCTCTCAACCCAGGACAAAATTGGGTCCTGGATGTTCAGAGTTTTTAATTGATGGCCACTGCATTAAGACCTAGTTCAAGGTTAAAACCTTGGGAGTGATGGTAGATCAGTCTCTAGGAGTGGACGCAGATGTGGAAAATGTCATTAAAAAATCCCAAAATCATCAGAGGTCGCTCAGACTGGTGAAACCTTACATCACCAGTAAGAACTGCAAAACCGTGGTTGGAGCCATGGTAATGCCCCGCATAGATTACTGCAATGCCTTTCTTGGCGGAGCAAGTAAGAACTGCACACAAAAGCTTCAAACTTTTCAAAATGATGCTGTTCGAATCATTAAAAATGTCTCCCAAAGGGACCTTATAACTCCGGCCAGGAAGGAACTCCACTGGCTGCCTGTCGTGTCCAGGATTACTTTTAAAATCCTCGCCTTAACGTATAAATGCCTACACGGTCATGCACCAATCTATTTAAACAATTGCTTTACCCTGCAAACACAGGGGAGATCAGCAAGATCTAGCAACACCTTCCGTCTCGTCTGTCCAAAGGTCAAAAGAACCCGCGGTAGGGGTCGGTCATAGCCACACTCACCTGGAATGATCTCCCAGTCGAGATGCGTACAGAGAAGTGCCTCCCCATGTTTCGCAAACTGCTTAAGACCCTACTATTGAACTAGAATTTCTGCTTGACTAACGGCTAAGATCTCTGTTCAGTTAGATTCGGTATCAGGTAATATTATCCCCACCAGTAATATCGCCAAATATATGGTTGTGGGGTAAGGCCATAGGCGATATTATTAGTGTGGATCATTTATGGGGTTATTGCGGCCAGGGGCTGCAGGGGTGTCCCCCGCTCTATTGTCCCCCGCAGGTTCCATGGCTTAATATCGTTGCAAAAAATATGGTGATATTTTTGTATGGCGATATTTTTGCAGGGATATTAACACATGGAACCTTAGATTGACTATCCCGCTGCTGCTTTCCCCCCAACTGTCTGTCAGTGCTGTTTTCCATGTTGCATGTGCGCCCTGATGCCTGCGGGCTGCGGCGCCTTATAAGCATTAAACATAAACGGATTCAGGGGAAGTCCAAAACTTTAGAACACTGTGTAGAATGCCTTTAAATTGAATGAGATCTACCATGTTTGCATTTAAATCTAACAAATCAACTAATTTAACTCTCCCATTTGAAAATCAACACTCACTAAAATGAAAACCTTGGACTACGCATATTGGCAGCAAACAGATTGCTGCTCGATTTGTATAACCTGTACCTTTCATGGACTCCTCACACCTGCTTGTAGCGCCATCAAATGATCCATTTGAGGCGTGCGCTGTACAAACAAACATACCCGATACACTGTGGGTGGAGATGAGCCCTCATTATGTGGCTTTCATCTGACAATTGCCATTGAAAAGAAATCTGATATATTACCTCTTTTGACATTTTAAGGTATTCTTGTTTTACAGGAATGTTTTTTTTCTGACCTGTGGACCTCATTTGGAACAAACTCTTTCATGAATTTAATGTGGATGTCCGGAGCGCGTTGTATTTGACTTTTGAAACCGCATTTGCAGTCTCATTTACTTGCATTAATAGCACTGAGTTGATGGAATGCTTAAAGTGGAAAAAACCTGCTTTGTTTACTTTGCCTACTGTATATTGTGTAAAGCAAAAGCTTTTTCTATAAGGATCCCCTGAAGTGAATGCAGGCTGCAGTGATGTGTGAAATATTTTGAACTCTAAGGTTATAAAAATGATTTGGGAGCCATGAGAATGCAGGGCTCTTTAATGTATTTTAGAGTACGCTTTGCTCAGCTGGATTCGAGACCATCTTGCATCTGAAGGCGACTCTGCCGAGATTTGATAAATGACCCATTTCCAAAGGATTTCTTTCAGGAGTGTGCCTTTACAAAGGAGATGGCCGCTTCAGGATTTACCTAGCCTGAGGCGACTTCAAAGCTGCAATTCAGTGACTGCTCGCTATTTGTTTCTGCATAGGAATAATGCCCTGGAGCTACTTTTTAGTTTGGACTATTCAGTGTGGCTTGTGACACCTATAAGCAGAAACGATTGCACTAGAGTACAGATAGGGAGAAATGGCAGAGACTTTGCAGGGGAGGCTGGGGGTGCTAGAGCCCTGGGTCTTTTGGTTGTTTCCCCGTATAGGCAAGCTGGCCCTGAGTCCCAACAGTCCCGACATTAGCATAGCCCTGGATCTTTTACAAACTTAGCAACACCCCTGACAAATGGCATGAGTGGTCAGACAGCCAGCTTTAATGTGTTTGGTTATTTGGCCACCCATTGACAGCCCATTGCCATGCTAATCCCTATGGCCATTCCCACCCAGTTCCTGCCACTCCCCACCCAAAACACCTCCTCATGGGAACTCTCTGAGCTCGCATTAATCAAGACTTACCATCAAACAATGCACTCAAAGTGCCTGGCAGTGTTTTTTCAAAGCAGTCTTCGTAGAATGAATGTCTTAATTGGAGTTGTAAACCCACTGCTGATGTGATAAAAATGCCTTAACCAGGTCTGCCTTGAGCCACTCGATTGTATAAGCACTATGCGTGTCCTTCACTGAAGTCCTATTAAAAACAAGCATTGGCAAAGCCAACTGTGTTTTATGTATAAATATTAGGTATTTGCCGGCATTGCGACTAGATGCCCAGGTAATCACACAATTTTACACCCGCTACCATCAATGGCTGGTTAATAACACTATGGTTGTGCCTGGCAAGTGCCTTCCCCATGCTGACACAAAAACCCAAACAGTTGGCATTGCCAATACTTGTTTCACTTAGACCGTTTCTAGCAAACAAATAGCTATTGTAGGAGAACCCCCCTCTCATTTTGTAGCAAGATGTCGAGTGTGTGCGGAACATTGGTAGTGAACAACACAATATTGATCAAAGACGAGGCAAAAGCAATCGATAACAAATCACCAATTTGATGGCAATATTATTGGGGTATTTATTGAGCGCATACCTTTCTTTGGGAAGCATGTGAGTTGTTTACAAGTCCTAGGGGGAAGGACACAGTGAGGGAAGCAGAGATGCAAGGGAGCAAGGAGCTGAGGACGGCAGGCCATTTCGCAGCCAGGGATCTACAAGCAATCATGGTCGTAAACTTGGTGTGGGGAGTGGGAGCAGATAATCGAGTCTCTGGTTAGGTGGGGAGTGGCATGCTTGGCAATCGATCTATGAATCTTTATTTTGGGCAACAGAATGGACGGGTTTCTTTGTTTTTAAGTCTTCTGTTCTTCCTTTGACAATACCATCTTTTAGACATTAAGCACTATCAAGCGCTTGACCTCGTTTCAGGAACCAGTCTATTGGTGCCATTTTACTATGTTATTCAGTTTATCAGTTGACTGAGAATCCCCAATACTGATAATGGGAGTCTTTCACCAATCCTTCCGCCCCCTCATCCCCAATATTTGAGGTGTAAGAGTACATACTGTGCCAGTAACCTCACATGTGGTGGCAGCACCCTCACTATATGCCAGGTTACCCTCACTAGCAACTGTTTTATTTTCTGCCAATTCTGATTTTTATTTGATATACTTGCACAGGCACAATCATGGGCGTTCTACCTCTCAACACGCAATTTTTTTTTTAATACTTTATTTTTGTATTTCACAACATCAACAAAAAAACACAACATGGAGTCCGGTTCCCCTCCCCCCTGCCCCTTGTTTCCCTAAGACGTACACAGTTCCAAGCAGCACATATGAATCAGTGTCAAGCATGTAAGGTATTGGTTAACATTCTTCGTTTTGTGGCACTTTATCAGTCTTCTATAGTCATTAGATAATGCATATAAGGGCCCCAGATGTTTGGGGGGCACGCATGTAAGGAAGAGTCTTAATGAACGCAGTTTCTAGGTCGTGGCAGTAGGCGACATCTTGAAGCCAATGTTGTGCATTGAGGGGGCGGCCTCTTCCCCATGTCATAGCGATCCTCCTGCACGCTAGAACTATAAGCAGTCCCACAAGCTGCCTCACGGTAGGGGGTAGGTACTTGGTGCATCCCAAAAGGGCTGTAATCGGGTTCAACTCCAGTGGTTCCCCAACGATCAGTGAGATCTTGGACATCTCCCCCTCCCTGGAATTGATTGAATCTCGTGCACTCCCACGCTAAATGGAGGAAGCCTGCCAGGGCATAGCCGCATCTGGAGCATGCCTCTGGAGTGGACTGAAAACGTCTGTGTAGTCTGGCTGGGGTGTGGTACGCCTGGTGTACAAAGTTAAAATGGATACGTTTATATTCGGAATTGGAGACCTTCTGAGTCTGCATCAGTATGTAAGCCCAGTCTTCTTCTTCAATGGAATCTCCCACGGTTGTTTCCCACCTTGTTTTTGGGTTTCCTATTTCACCCGACCCGTCTGCCATCAGATCCCTGTAGATCTGTGAGATCAGTCGGCCTTCCCCTTGCGTCTGAATCATTCCATGCAGGAGTTGCTATACAGGTGGTTGTGCTGGGAATGAGGGAAAGAGGACTTGAAAGTATATCGGAGCCGAAAATATAGGAATATATCAAGGGCAGTCTCGGCTCCCCATTCTTTTGCTATTTGGATCGTAAGAAACACCCTGTCTACAAACAAGTCACCCAGGGTCTCTATTTTTAGCTTATCTTCCCATTTCAGATATAACCGCTCGCTCGTTATGGGCAGCCCGGGATGTGTTTTTCTGGTAAAAGGGGCGAGTATCGACAAGTGATGCTGCCCCTCACGGCCATCTTCCTCCATATTGCATATGTGATCAGGACCACGTTCAGTTTGTGGTGGGACTGGGACCTTTGCGACAATTACTGCTCGTAGTTAGCAGGGGGGTCGTCAAGGCCCATTCGATTTGGACATTCGGTTGTACGAAATGGGTGGCATACCAGTGTCCCAGGAATTGTGCCTGTGCTGCCCAGTAGTAGCGTTCTAGATCTGATAAAGTCAAACCTCCTTTTGTTGTCAGTTGTACGAGTGTTGTATAGGCTACAGTAGACCTAGGATCAAGCCTCGCAGGCGCCGGAAGTAGCCACCGGACAACAACAAGGGGACATTAACAAATAGATACTGTAGTCTGGGCAGTATAATCATTTTAACAATCGATATATGCCCCAGCAGCGTGAGTGGAAGGTGTCGCCACCTTGCTATCTTTTTGCAGAGTGTTCCAATGGTCCTCCCATAGTTATCGCAGAACAGTGCTTTGCAGTCTCGGGATAGCATCACCCCTAGGTACCTTACACCAGAGGACTCCCATTTAAGGTCAAATTCGTCAAGGAATTCCTTGGTTTTTGCTGATGGCGGGGGGAACACCACAGACTTGCTGTGGTTAATTTCAAGACCTGAAAAGACCGCAAACCTGAGAACCTCCCGCATTACTGGATTCAAGTAAGTTTCTGGGTCACTAATGAAGAGGGCCACATCATCGGCGTACAATGATATGATTCGTTTGTGTGGTCCCAGGCTAAGTCCTTTCCCAATTTTCTGCTCTCTTAAGCCCGCAGCAAGCGGTTGTATGGCGAGAGCGAACAGTATTGCAGAAGGAGGGCAGCCCTGCCTGGTCCCCCTTTTCATCTCGGATTGCGCTGATCGCACTCTCCCCATTACAATTTTTTTCAAAGGGTTCTTGTAAAGCAGAGAGACCAGCTTGGTGAAGTAGGTCCTGAGCCCTAGTTTTTGTAATACTGCAAAGAGATATGGCCATTCGACAGTCGAAGGCCTTTTCGGCACCTAAAAGTACTGCGACTGCCTGGGACGATGGGGTCAGAGCCTCAATGATTCCAAAGAAACAGCGGAGCCCAAATGAGGTGTTCTGTCCGGGTATGAAACCCGCCTGATCCGCCAGTACCAGCCTAGGCATTAATGGGAGTAGTCTTCTGGCCAGAATTTTGGTGAAGATCTTATTGTCGACATTTATTAAGGAGATTGGTCTATACGAGGCACAGTTCTCGGGAGGTTTTCCAGGCTTGCGTAGTAATACCACATTAGCTTCACACATTTTGGGGGGGAAGTGCTCCCTTTTCAATCGCCTCTTCATACGTTTGGAGAAGGAGTGGTGCCAGAGTCGGGGTGAACTTGGCACGCAATTTAAACATTGTAGAGGGAGATCATTAAAACACATTTTGAAGCTGGTTCCTACTGGCATAACATTTTAAATTGTCATGTTACACAAAGTGTCTGTGACTTAATGCATCAGCCACTGCTTCAGTGGGGAGACACACTGCGTCCCCATTGACAAACATGATCTTCTATGCTCTTCTCTTGATCACCTGACATGGGAATATCTTTACCATTGCCGGTTATTCTTATGGCTTTGTACATTGTTTGAGAGAATGCTACTGCAAAATGCAACGTTTCGGCCCATAACTAAACAGTTTGTCACGTTATGGCAGTGGTTTTCCAGAAAAGGTGCTGATGGCATTTCAAGAAATAAATGCTGACCATTTTAGTGAATTGCAAAACACCCTCTTCTCTCCCTCCCACTCCTCCCCAAACCAGTGCCCTCTTCCTTTGCTTGTTGAGGCTTGTATATAGTTGATAACATATAAATGGGCCATGCCGTGGGTGAAACGGCCATCCAGTCCTCATCATTGGTACTTTTTTCAATGTTTCCCTTTTAGTCCAAGAAATGTTATAAACATTCACAACTGGATAATGATGTAACTAAAACACGCCATAGGGCTAATTGGCAGCTATGCCATGTTCTGCTCTTTAGTTGCCAAACACAGACAAGGAAACGGTGTAGCAAGTGAGATGTGCTTGTTTACTCTGACATTTAAAGTTAAAATCTTGCAACCTCATGGTTGCCAGACACCTACCAACAAGTTGCTTTCTACAGCAGGCTCCTGCAGCCTTTGGTTCTTCGGGTGTTTTTGGCTACAGTACAAATCCCCAGCACCAATTATAGTCAATGGTGGATGATCATAGGAGTCATGGTCCAAAGCATCTTCCGCCACAGGGTGCAGACCACCTTTTTACAGCCTGTAAGTTGGGTTGATATCAGAGTAAACCTAAAGGCCCCAAATATGAATGGTGACATGGGGGAATTGAGAAGAGTGTGTTCACTGCCTGGTTGTAGAAGATTTTGTGACCACACTTGTGAATGGCACAGTACAGTCCTCCGAGGAAGAAATGCGGTCATAAGGGGGGCCCTAAAGCAGCTGTTTTTTCATATATCCCAGCAATCGCACTCGAGGTTACAAGGGACATCGCAGGCTGTCACTATGACAAGAGTGGGGTGTTCCACAAAGGTTGGAAATCTGTCCCTTGAACCTCTAATGGACCACTGAGGTGGTGCTGGCTGTAGTCTCCTAGCACCTTCGATCACAATGATGCCATACTGAACTTGGCTGGCTTTCTAGGAACTGTTCCGCCACGCAGGGCTCCAGATCACATTTTGAAGTGGCGAGTAATTTACAATGCGTTATTTTGATTTCCATGTCATTCCAATTCTCAATGGTGGTATTTTTGTGAGCAAACTCAATTTGCACGTCTAAAACCGATGCTTTGTAATACAAACATCTTAGACCTAGTATTTCATGGAAATGGAAACGTGCTTTTTTTTTTTTTTTTTCTTCATTAAACGCCTTTTCAGATCGGTCAGTAACTATAGTGGTGTTTCCTCCTGTGGCACTGCTAGGCTGGTGTCACTGACATGTCCACAGAGCTGCGTAGATGGAAACGGAGGAAGAAGTTCCTGGTTCTACAGGATTTTTAGCTGGGAATATGTGTCCTTCTGACTTTCCCCATCCTTTATTTCAGGGTGACTTGCTTGTTTTTATGGTTTGAAAGTGGTTTCTATGGTGCTTATCTGTAGGGCTTACACCACTATAAGAATAACCAGCGTGGACTGTGCAGTCTACCATTTTGTATTCACTCCATGGAGACAATATAAATGCTTTAGGCTGGATTCTGGAGTTGTGCAGCCTGATTTCATAGTCTTTCTTTTTTGAGCTTCGGCAAGTGCGTTCAATCCCCATTGCCTTTTTAGTGATCCACCATACAGTAAATCATTTATATTTATAGTCATGCACACAATGGATGACAATCCATGAGATTAATTCTAATACCACCCCTTTTAATCTTAAACAGCTTCATAAATGGGCAATATTAGATTGGCAAACCGGCGTCCTAGTGGATCTTGCAATCTAAATTTTGTTTTTAAGGTTAATTGGACTCAATGTAGGGCATTTATAGTCTCTGCACTCTGCTGTTTGCCTTTGTCAAGGTTGTATAAATGGTCTACAGTATGAAGGAGTCGTAACTCACCTCCCACTGATTTGTTTCAGTCCACTATGAGACATCCACGTCCTTTTTTCTGGTTCAAGACGGAAGTAGACAGACCACATTACTATTCTGTAATGCGGAGTTGCATGTTGGTATGCTGTGCACAGAGTAGGGGAAACCTGCAAATAATATTGAAAATGGAGAACATACATTCAAGGACATTGCCTTAATAAAAAACGTGCTTCACATAACCCAAGCTGAATGGCTAGAAGAAATACTGGCGCGCTCAAGAAGGGACAATGTACTTTGGCTTCTTTATGAGGCTGACATTATGATAATCCAATTAGATGTTCGGCAAAATTCCACAACAGTGAACTTTAATGCCCGAAAGGAGGAAAGAAATTAGATTAGTGCAGAGTAACCTCAAATGCAGGTCTTCTTGTGTATGAAACCAGCGTGCATGTGCCTTTTGTGTTTTGGGAAAGGGGGGGTTAGTTGTTACTGTTTTAATAAACAATCAGATATCCCAAATGCCTTTTTTATGCAATCTTTGCCACTCACTGGGTCAGAATAGATTGAGCTTTTTTGTACCCCTTTCCTGCTCACTCGCAGTCCATTCACACGCAACACAGGGTCACGTGCAATACTTTTTGGCATTGAAGAAACTTTAGAGTATAAAGTTAGTCTTTATTTTTGCTGTTTCTGCTCCTCCCCTCAAATCCCAGACTATGGCAGCCATCTTGGGGGCTTCTGATTCAGTGTTTTCAAGCGAATTTCTGACCACACGTCAATATAGAACACACTTTACGTTTGCAAAAGAATCACACATTCGAAACTATTGGGAAAGAGTCTGTTCGATAACCCAGTGCAAAGCTCGTCTTCCAAGCAACTGTGTGGGAAGAGGCTGGAAGGTGCAGCATTAACGTCACTTGAAAACGCAAAGAAATGTGAGGAGGAGTGGCTGCGCCTTCTGCAGGTCATATTTCCAACCTTGTGGTGCAATGCCACCGCTGCTGCACTGCTACTTAATTTTAGGTTGCCCACTTCTCAGATTAACGGTATTTCAGGGTATAGGATGCCCTCATCGGTGAACTAACGCAACCATGTAATATCTCTGTGACCTCTAAAAAGAACTAGACCTGTTTCTAGACTTGTGGCAGAATGTTCATCACCTGTAGGGGTGGACTGTGGCAGCTGCATGGTAGTACTTCTAACCAATCACTCCTGCAGTGTTTGATCATTAATTAACTGTTAATGTCGTGAAATCGGAAAGGTTCACGCCGTTTTATGCTCATTAATAGGAAGGGTCGGTGTTATTGCAATCCAATCAATTGTTCCCTGTGCTCATTCAAACAGTCGCTTGATTGGCGCTACTTTCCATGTGGTCAAACGTATCAGAAAAAGGAAGTGCCATAACTGACAAACTACCTTTTTCTTATGAGGTAACAAAAGAAGCTCCAGGAAAATAACTGTTATTCATTCAGCCAGCCATCCAAACACATTCAAAACTTTTCCATCCACCCTTACAGCCCTATTCTCCCAATCAGCCGTCCACCAATCCAACCATATTAATTCACTCACAATTCCTCAATCTATATTCATCCACTCAACCCATCGTAAGATATTCACCCACTCCTCCATCCACCCTTGTTTATGCACTCATTCAGCTACCCACCCACCTATCTATTCACCTAGCCATACCTATTATTCAATCCTTCATCTACCAGCCATATTCGGCCACCTATATATTCACTCATTTATCCCCCTCTTTACCCACCCACCGGATATTTACCCAGTCATTCCCCCATATATCCACCAATCAAAACATATTCACCCACTTATCCAGCCACAAACCTAAATGGCTGATTTCCACTAAAGCTTACGTTTCCTGTGAGCCTGAATCCTCCATTTAAAATATGATTCAACTCAAAGTATTCTTCAATAAACTGCTCATGGTTTCTTTAATAAAAGGCTATTGATGTCATTCTAGAGGTGCAGTACTAGCCATGTGTTTTGCATGGCACCGTGTTGGAATGCCATGTTATCTGTAAGTATTGTGTTTGATGTTCTTTAATCTGATGCTTAGTTTTGTCATGCCAATTTAAATTAATTTTGGTTGAACATTCCCTGGCGGTTCCAGCTGGCCTCCCTTAACATCACTGAGCAAGAAGAGTTATGTCGAAGTATAGGGGTACATTTATATATCAGTTCTGCTAGTGTGACACCCCTGATCTAATGCCCTCTCCCCACGCCACTCTTTGGCACAGTCCCACTCCACATTTCTGGGAAATGAGCAGACGCTATATCTCAAAATGAGAAATGTATTCAAAAGAATTGACTCAGTTTAGAGAAAGGTGTCTCCAGCTTTTCACCAGGGAAATCAATACAATGTTGTATACATCAAAAACCAATAATCAGTGAAAATGTATTTCCCTGCGTAGTGTTACAGTCCATACAAGCATTCATTGGAATAAACTAAATACAGAACTCTAAACAATACTAGGCACTTAAAAAATTCGATTGCTTCAAACTTGACAACACATTTGAGTTTAATAATAGAATTTCAGCATGAGGCAAGTGTGTTTAAAACATTCAATTTTCGCCAGTATCAAAACAAGTACGTAATTGGAGATGGTTACTTGAACAGGTACCATTTAAAGTACATGTATTTCAACTGACTCACCTGTGCAGGTGAGAGGTAGTGAATGTATACTTATGTGCAGGTCATTTGAATCTAGACCATGACCAGCTTATAGGGACCCCACAGGTTTGAATGAAAAAATGATAGCTTCAAATATTCTTGCTGAATATCTGTGTGGAGTCGTCTCAGAATATGATGTACAACATTCTCTTAACATGTGTGGGCAATTTCCAATAAACATATGGGTGTTGCTTTCAATCTATATTTGGGTGTGACTTTGAATACAACCGTGTTCAGCTTTAAATACACGTGTGTACCAGTTTCAATCTAACGTGTTTAATTGTCAATCCATGTATGCATGGACAGCTTTTAATGTGACTGTAGTTTTCAGCCTGGATGTTGTTTTTGGGCTGTGAATAGACTATTCCCCAGTAACGTGTAGGATGTTAGCCCCTCCTCCCATTCCATTCCACATTAAACATGAGTCTGACTGTGCATTCGAAGACCAGGGGATGTAGAGCTTTTGAAACTTTGCACAATTCTTTGTGTATAGAACAAATTCCCTATATTCACCTCAGTTGCGCAAACTTCTAATATATGGCTAGGCGTCTCCCCGGCTGCATTAATGCATACCCTTTCTGACAATAGTGTTTCGTTACTACTGTGGTAAGTCAGACATAGGAGCCAGGCTAAAGAAAATATTTGAAAAAGATGGCTAATTAAACAATTTAAAGAAAAACCTACTCTAGGCCCTATTTCTATCATGAATTATCTTTGCTACAAAATAAACTGGTGCTGGTCAGGACGTCTTGCAAAAATAAACTCTGTCCTCTGTCAAAACTATGATAACCTATTTCCAGAGAGGGAAAGAGAGAGAATACTTCGCATTAGGGCTACTTATTTATTGGTTATTTGTAATGCACCTAAACAACCAAATTAAATAGTGTTTCAAGGTGCATCAAAAAAAGGGGGGGCAAGAGGAAAAACAGTTTACAAAACGATCCTTCTAGGTCTTGAAACATTCAGAAAGTGCAAGTGCTATAACAAAAATACAATGCATGGGTGGGAGGAGGGGAGTGCAGGAAACGGAAGAAGAGGGGTAAGGAGACAGACAATGCAATAAACGATCGGGCAATGTGCAAGTGCTGTAACATGAAGGAGAGGGGGGTCAGAGGGGAGCAGGGAAGGAGGGGAACAATGCAAGGAGGGAGGAAGGACATTTATGCAAGTGAAACATGTGAAAAAAAGAAATGTTAGAGTGAGGTGACAGTGGGGAGGGCAACATCTCATGAAGGAGGGGGCAACAAAGGTATGCATTAGCAGGTAGACACAGGCCCAACAACAAGGGAGCACAGTCAACCTCATGGTGCAGGGGGCCAAGCATCCAAAACCAGCAGCAGGTGGGAAAACTGACAATGAGATGGCTGAGTGAGTATGAAAGCCAAACCACATATTGTAAAGGTAATGCAGCAAAAACTCATAACCAAGGGTAAAAACAGCAGGGTTAATCAGAATCACATCAGTGTGTACAAGTAGGCAGAAATGCAAGTGGCCAGTGCCAACAAAAAGAAAATACATTGATAAAAAGTTGCAGGCCTTGGCGGTAGGAGTAGAAGATATTAATCTGTGAAGTAGACTGGTGTAGCATAGAGTCGGAGTCCTGGATGGTGAGGAGCAGATGAATCAGTAGCAACACGGCTGGTAGAAACACAGATGAGTGGTGTTTAGGAGAACAGAAGCGCGTTAGGTGGATGCAGGCAAGTACGTGTATCGAAAGACGAGAGCCATCAACAAATGGATCCGGGATGTGTGAACCAGACAAGGGGAATGAGGAAAGAGGGCTACCAGGCTCAAAACAGTGTGGACGCTGTGCGGGAAAGAGCCCCGAGAGCGACAGAGGGCACAGAGTGATCAGTGAAAGGAGCTAGCAGGAAAGAAAACAAAGCTATCAAGGATGCTGCATGGAGGAGCCGTAGGAGTGCCTATGCAGGTAGAGGGATTCAGGATGCGGTGCACAAGGCCAGGGCACCTGGCGCACAGAGAGTCGGAGATGCAGTGAACCGAGGAATGAAGAAGGGATCAATCCTGAACGGAGGGGCAGAAGGAGAAGGAATGGGGCAGGTGACACAGCACATAGGCAAGAGGCCTTGGTGTGGGCCTTAGTGGGGGCCGGCTTCATCAGCCGGCTCCCCCGATTGGTCCAATTATATGTGAATGCAGCCTATCCGTATCTGCAGTGCAAGCAGGTCGGAGCAGCATAATGAATGCTCCTTGAAGGTACTAATGGCGGCAGCTATTACTAAGATGGAAAGGAGCAATTCATCACGTGGCTTCTGCCCGGCAGGGCTTCCCAAATGGTGTGCAGAAAGTAGTGGCAATGCAAGGGCGTGCAGTCGGTTGGCAATGGGCATGGTGAAGGTGGTGGGTTGCCCTTGGAGCCGACAGCCTGAAACCTCCCTCGATCCTCTTCCAGGCCAGACATGGTTACTCCTCCTTAGGAAAATTGCGGGGTGCCTAGTTTTTGACACCCACCCACAGGGTCCCCACAGTCTTTTCTAGCTCCCGGCTTTGTAGACTGGTTACAAAAACCAAATCCATGAAATAAATGTCTTTGCTTTGCATATTACAACATCATTGTCAGGTAGTCGACTAGTTTCCAACGTATCTCCTCTTCTGGGATGTACTCTCCTGACCTGGGTAGGTCTATATTCACAACTGAACAAAGAAAATTCATTCTTTGCCATTCCTTTAGAGTTGTAGCCTCTGGTAGGATGTGGGCCTGCTCCACCCTGCCTCGTTTATCTCCTCTTTCACACCCTTGTGGGATGTCTGATCTCTCTGCCCCAGGTGGGCCATGGGCCTGTTCAGCTCTGTTGGATCTGGCTCTTCCTTCACCTCCCATGTAGGGTGCCAGCTTTCTCAGCAGTCATTGGCTACGGGCTTGTTCAGCTTTGTTTGGCACATGCTTTACCCCTTCTTAGGGTCATCAGCTTCTCAGTGCCTGGTAGGCTATGTGTTTTTTTTAGCCCCGTTAGGCATCCACCTCACCGCCCCCTCCAAACAAATCCCTGTCTGAAACTGTGCACCTTCCTGTGAGTGACTAGCCTACTCTAGCTGCCTATTGTGAACTGCCCTATGCGTGACTAGCCCATTCCGGCACTGCCTCTGCCTCCCCCCCTCTCCCGGCATAGCACACTCCTGCCAACTAAACTGGACCATAGCCGTTGGCACCCTACTGCAAATATGACTATAAGAAAGTTTGCACAAACCGCATTACCAATTACTATTATAATAATTATCCACCAGACTACCCTCACAAACTGCCTCACAATAGTCATACTCCAACGACCATGACTAGCACCAGATCCAGACCATGTCCAGTCATAGAAAAGAGCAATAAACTTTGAGCTAGGTTACCTCGCCTCCATGAACCACGAGCGAATGTCCTATCTAAACAGGACTACTATCCAAACAATAACCGTTCTAAATTTAAACTACCTCACTATCCTGATAAAACAGCCTCAGCTACCTTACAGAAATTAGCCCAAAAAAAAACTTGCACTCGCAAATCCACTAAAACCCATACCATTGCCCACTCTGCCAACCTCAACATGGCCCTAATAAACGCTAGATCTCTGGTAGCACCCGACAAAGCCGACCTGATTACCTTAAATAATCTCGACATCCTAGCAGTCATTGAGTTTTGGTTACATGACGCAGCAGGTCCAGCCCTTGCCCTAGCGGTCCCTGAAAATTACCAAATCCTCATAGCAGATAGAACCAACCCTAGAGGAGGAGGTATCGCCATCATAGCTAAAACACAACTAGCAATTAGAATCGGGCCATCACCTCCAAATACTTCCTGTGAAATGCTTACAGCAAAAATACCAATATCTAATTCTAAGACACTAACAATTTACCTAGTTAATAGGCCCCCAGGACTGATTGGATCCTTCAAGGATGACATCTCAAGCATCCTCTCCAACAACACTAAGGCAACTTCTCAGGTACTCATCCTAGTGGACTTCAACCTTGGTTTTAATGACCAAACAGACAATGATGCCAAAACTATTACTAATATGCTCCTAGAACAAGGATTCACCCAGAAAGTAAACCAAGCAACTTAAAAGGTAGAACCCTCAACTGGGTGGCCGACATAAATTGGAACCTCCACATCAATTACACTTCTCCGCTGCCATGGACTGACCACCATCGGATTACCTTCACTATGGTAATAGACAAACAAACACAAACAAACATAACTATAGCCCCTCCTCAACCCAACCAGGAACAAAGAAGATATCACAATGGACAGGCTCTTACCACTTATCCTGCCTTCATTGACCCGCCTAGCATCATCCACAGACCCTAATATATTAGTCGACACCTACAATACAACTATTTCTAAAGCACTGGACTCTATTGCACCTCTTAAACTGCGTAAAGGTAAACCACAAGCACATCTAAACGCTTGGTTTACACCACACTTGAAAGAACTTAGGCAAAAAAAAAATGGAAGTCTTATGGCGTCACACCCCATCAGCAGAAAATAAAACAAACCTGACTAAATTTGCCGACCATTACAAAAAAGAAATAATTAACACTAAGAAAGACATTTACAATGACAGGATTGCTAAAGCTAGCTCAAATACAAAGGAGCTTTTTACCATACTGCGAGAAATGGAGGCACCTATGCCCCCAGCTGATAACATAACTAAAGATAAAGCCTGGTGTACCAACATTCAAAATGCTTTAGCCAACAAAATTGTACTCCTTCAAGGAAAGATTGCGAACAAGAAATCCTACCTTACCAAACATGATGCTCAACCTAAAACCACCAAAACACTAACCAATATACCAGACCAATTTAAATTCTCAAAAGTCTCCATCCTTGAAGTGGAGAAAATGATCTCGTCCCTGAAGCCATCTAGATGCCAGGGCGACAACTGCCCAGCACAATTAATTAAAGATGCAGCAAGAGACCTGTCACTATTTATCACTAAACTCATTAATGCATCCTTTTCACCCAATATTGTCCCAAGTAACTTGAAAGAATCATGGGTCCTACCTTTGCTGAAAAAACAAACATTAGATCCAGCCATTCCAACCAACTACAAGCCTATCGCAACGGTTCCCTTCATTCTGAAGATACTTGACAGAGTAGCGTACATTCAGATACAACAATACCTGGAAACAAATCACCTCCTCGGCACCCGCCAATCAGGCTTCAGGCCGCAACACAGCACTGAAACTGCACTAATTGACTTAAAAATACAAATTGAGGCACTCGCAGACAAAGGGGAAACTGCCATGCTGCTCCTCCTTGACTTGTCAGCTGCTTTTGACCTGGTGGACCACTAAGTCCTTTGCAAACACCTTGCCTCAGCGGCTCACTTTTCTAAGGACGCAGTAGCATGGGTTCAATCATTCCTCAATAATAGAACCATGCGAGTCTTCTCCCCTTCAGACTCAGCAGATCCTATCTCCATAACCTGCGGAGTTCTACAAGGCTCATGCGTTTCATCCACTATGTACAATATCTTCACAAAACCATTGTTTGACAAATTGGACCATTTGGGTGTCACCTACACTAACTATGCAGATGACACCCCGATCCTCATACGCCTTTTGGGCAATTACATCACTGACACGGCTCTGGTGAACAAAATCTACCTCCTCATTCAGGCATGGATGGCCACACATGGCCTATGCCTGAATGACGACAAGACCGAACTCCTGATACTAGGGACCCCAGCTAACCTTAAAAAACGTAATAACGAATACTCCTCGTTCAACATTGATGGCAATTCCATCAAGGTTGTAAAGGAAGTAAAAACGCTTGGATTCTACCTTGACGCCACCCTAACCATGAGCAAACAAGTCAACTCCTTAGCGTCCACATCAGCATACACATGCACATTATTAAGGGCCTGCAGACCCTACCTATCCCCAACTAGCTGCATTACCCTTGCAAATACCCTCATACTCCCAAGATTGGACTATTGTAATGCTCTCTACATGGGATTGAACAAGTACATCTTAAGCAAAATCCAAACGTTACAAAATAACGCCTTAAGAACGGCACTAAATATCCCAAATAAAGATCACATATCTGTAATAAAAAGACAAAACCACTGGCTGTCAATTAAAGACAGAAATATGCTAAAAACGACTTCCTTGACCCACAAATGCCTCAACAATGCTGCACCACGGTACCTCTCTGACCGGATAGCTAAGAAAACTACCAATCGCCTAACTAGGTCCTCCAACTCATGCTACCTTAGCGTACCGCGTTTCAACCTAGCCAAATCTGGCGGTAGAAACTTCCCAGTCATGGATGCCCAAACATGGAACTCACTCCCATACTCACTCCGGGCTGATCAAACCTACCCTAGTTTCAGACGAAACATACAGAAATGGATTAGAACCAATGACGCTCAGCCCATAACTTAGTGTCAAACAATGCTATCATATAAGGTGCAATTGAAATT
The DNA here is from genome assembly GCF_040938575.1 of Ambystoma mexicanum. Lineage (NCBI taxonomy): Eukaryota > Metazoa > Chordata > Amphibia > Caudata > Ambystomatidae > Ambystoma > Ambystoma mexicanum. The sequence goes on along the minus strand of NC_090939.1, from coordinate 596,908,535 downwards.
ATACCCTATGTTGATCTCTGAATAGAACTGTATATAATATAATGTAACTGTATATATCGTTAATGGCTCACCAGTAACTTGTGAACCATACTGTATTGCTAATACTATGTCTGTAACTCTATGCATCATTAAGCCTAAAGTCTCCTTGTACTGCTTGCGCCCAGCTACCATCGGGTTTGGTGCGATATATGAAAAACAATAAATAAACAAACAAACAAACAAACAGCAGTTGCATTCTCTGGCCCCTGCCTATCTGCACCCTCGACTTTTCTTTGGTCTGCACCATTGGCTATTCGGTTTTCCTTCTCCCCGTTTAGGACTTCAGTGTCTATACGACAGGACGCTGATACTTCTTATTATTGCTTTGCTTGCTTTCTGCCTCAGCGGCCCCTTCCTGGTTTGAGTCCTACCATGTCCTTTATGCAGCTCTCCATTTGGCGAGACCGCCTCCCTCTGCGTCTTTGCATGGACTGACATTCTGCATTCTCCAGCTGATTCTATCCTTCTCGGCTGGCTTCCTACTTGATTTAAGTTCCTCCCTGGGATGGAGAAGAAGATTCTTTTGGTCATCAGTTTCTTCCAGAGGCAGTCATGAGTACAGGTCGGTAGCCAAGCCGTCCATTTTAGGGGCCCTGAATATTATTAGCATGTTCAATTCCCATATAACCAACAAACAATGGGGTCTTGGAATGGATGGGAGGGGGGGATGGAACCCTAACTTGGGTACTCCTTGTTCCTAGAGTGGGGGGAGGTCCACCCCCAGTAGGATCTCGCTTGCCCTAACCCCTGTGGAGGGTATCACATAGCGGCTCACACCCCTAGTCCCAAAGGGGGTGGTGGCTCTCCTTTGGGGGGGAAGGGATGAATTCCCTGGATCCGTCGCACTACACTATGATCCAAAAAACTCTACACTAGCTTTAGCCATGAATTCTACTTTAAATGGTGCTTAGGTTTACAAAAACAGTCTGCATCTACTTGCACCAAAGTTACATACAATTTGAAATCTCGTCTTTCAATACAAGAATGCATTGGGCTTAAAGGAAATTACTCCCTTTACATGCCATGTAAACTGGAGAACACAGCATTATTTTTAACACCAGGCCTGTGTTCCTGTTATCAAATTGCATTCCCATGGATTCCTAGTCCTCTATTCCCCCAGAGTTGTTATATTCCGTCTACAGAGATGCTTTTGAGTTACTTTGGGGTTTATTTACTTTTTTAAATGTAGCACCTTATTTTTGGACAAAGCCAGTCCGGTCCCTCTTTGGGGATGTTACACCGAGAAAGGTCCTTGATCTGCTAATCTTTCTCTGCAAGGGATTCTTTCTCTGTGCTGCCTGGGGTCAGTCCTCCAAAATGGTGGCAAACCTGCTCTCAATAGTTGGTTCCAAAAATACTCTGAGATTCACCTCCCTATATTCCACAATCTATCATTCTATGAGCAGGCAAATATTGTTGAACACCTCCCAGATCGTGTCACAGAGGTGTGGTTTCTATCAGCGTTGTGACCAGGTGAGAGGGGTAATTGCACTCCTCATGAAAATGTCAATTTAGTTTTGATGGCTTAACTTTGGAATTGCTTGTGCAAGATCAATATAATATAGATTACTGTAATCTGTAGATCAGTGCGCACAATCAAATGCACACATTATCTCACTGTGATTACATTTGGAGGAGCTAAATGTTTTTTGCCATTTTTTTCCCGTAATCTTTTCTTGCCACGATAGGTACATTTTACATGGTTTGTTGGATATACCTTCTAGCTTAAAAATGCAATTTGTTTTGTGTCGATTTTCATCAGAGTTGCAATTATTTAAATTATTAAATATTTGGATTTTACATGCATCCATTCACTTTTTTTAAGTTTGAAAGTGAAGACATTTTTGCTTCATCCTCTAGAGGGCACCAGTTAAAACTCTCTGTATACTCCTTTCCCATGACATCAATGTGTCAAGACAAGGTTACTTTTGCTGTGTATAGAATTCAATAACCTTTCCATGGTCTGAAGCTAGAGTTTTTTGATGCCTGGAATTTAATGGAAGGTGACGAGCCATTTTGTAGCTCAAAGCCCACACCCATTAATTAATATCTGGCAGTAGATGTATGGGTCTGTCACCTTAGAAACCAGCCTTCCTCATGTTTTGCTATTGTGAATTCCTGAGCAGAATTTTTAGAAAGGACGACTCTCTGAACTGTTTCTAGTTCCTCTTAAGCAACTACAGAAATATGTCTGAGACAGAATTCACAGTGTACTTGGTCATTTAAATTTGCATTTGTTCATTAACAAGAGTCATATATCTTAAATAACAGATACATTTTCTTGATGGATGGTATTGGAATTATAAGAACAGGTTATGAAATCCATTTCTTTTATGCTTCAAAATTGTGAAAATTAGTGTTTTGAGACCCAAGCTGGGTTCTTATGTGAACATATTCCAGGTGCTTTGGCCTTCGAGCATAACACTCAGATGATTTCAATACACATCTGATGTCTGCTGTGTTCCTTTGAATATTGCAAAATCCTCTTTTACAAGAGGTGGCACTCCAAGGTTTTGGGCCTTGAATTTAGTATTCACAAACCAGCCTCTAGTTTCAAAGCCTTAGAAATGGTTGCAGTCTTTTATTATACTCCCCATCCGATGATGGAAAATGTTGTTCTGCGTAAGCATTTGTATACACTTTACTAGGGTATCCAATTTAAAGATGGCAGCAAATAAAATGTGCAATTCAATAGGAAGTATACATTTGCAAATAGAGCCTTTCCTCTGCCTTTCAGATAGGCTTCCTGCCACCAGTTCATTTTAGGACATCATCCTTCACTCCAAAGTTCTTACAGTGTACCCAGTGTAATATGGATGGAGCGGGGGAAGGAGGGCGTTGAATAACCAAAATAAGATCAAGTTGTTCAATGTGACAGTACATTGCTTGTTAAAGTGGGTCAAGGCAGTGGAGCGCTAACGTGCTATGTCTGTGCTTACTGAGGACTTGGGGTTATCTTTTGAAGGGCTGAAAATGTACCAATGCCTACATACGTCACACTTAGCTCACCATTTCCTATCTTTCATGAACTTTTGGCTTTGAACTGCTGAAGATGGTGGGGAAATGTACAGCAGAACACATTCTAGTAAGTGAAGCGAACGGGAGCATAATGCCGATATGGTAAAACGTGTATGCAAACGAGAACATTTGGTGTGCAAACAATTCTGTCGCACCCCTGTGGCTCAAAGCCCCAATTAATTTTGCTTTTCCTTGACTAGTTTCCGTGGTGTTTCTAGGATGAGACCACATCAGAGATAAAAATAGCAATTTGGTGGAAGACTTCATGCTGTATGGCTTTAGTGGGGGTACAGTCTACTGTACACCAGGGATGTCTCTATGTATCTCATGTAAATCCAACAGAGTACAACATCATTACGATGATGGTCATTGGTATATGATGCATGTAGTCATGTATGGTAATGGGTGGTAGCTGCCTTGGAGAACAAGGACTGCTGTTGCCAGAACCATGTTTAACCAATTTTGTGAATAGTGTCTGGGATTAGCTACCACCACTTGACCTACACTGCACACCATATGCACAATTTGGCACTGGGGTTACACCTCTAAAGGACAGGCCATTTGCACAATATCTAAATTCGAAAAAGTATTTCCCCAAGACAGCTGTTCCATCAGTAACTCACCAACTGTCATGTTATGCTTGATTCTCTTCAGCTGCATTCATACGGTTGCTAAACCCCCAACGCTTGAACTGCTGCTTTTGTTCTCACCTTGCATGGACCAGAGCATTGACAGGCAGCAGTTGTAAATTGTGGAAGATACCAGACTTCAAGGTTACCACCACTCAGCATGCAGTTTGTGGTTCCCAAGCAAAGCCCAATCTACAATATTGGACTTTTCTTTATGATTTGCTCTTATACTTCAGCTTTGTGACTGCACTAGAGCCAGTGTCCCACCCATTTAATCAGAAGCCTGACCATTCCTTCTAATACCTATGTGAGAAGGTATGCCATTTGAGTCATAGGTTCTACGATAACTGAGACATGGCACTTTCCAACCCTGTTAACTTAAGCTGCTCCTTTTCTTTGCTGCTGATCTTAATACATAGGGTCAAGACCTAGGAGGATTCCCAAAGATTGTCTCTGTATAATGCCACAGTTGTTTGTATATGTAGAACTATGCATGTATATTACATCATATACACTGTACCATATGCATTATGTATATTTAGGGCCTGGAGCTTCCAGCAAGTCTGTACCTAGCCTCTGTCCCCGTACTGTATCTCTACCACCCCATAATTACCTTTTTGGATTTTTCAACCATCCACTGCCTCCGTGTGAAGGCACCCCACACAGGGATTATCTGTTTTCCCTGTTATGTTTGTTATTTCTTTGAGAAGCCTCATCTCAACATTTCAATACATACAATATAAATGCAACTTATCCCATGGTATCTCCACTAAACGTGAAACCAACAAGCGAAGCAGGATATGGGCAATTGTAAATGTTTTGACCCAACTGAAGCATCTACAAAATGATTACAGATGACTTAAATGATGTGTTGCAAAAGTGCTAAAGAAATGGCATGCCTTTTGACTTCAGACCTTGCAGGCGGAAAGTGGATCATCACGTTTTTCGCACAGAATACTTTGATAAATCCCAGGAAGCGGATCAATGCCAAACAAACTGCAAAATAACTTCAAAGTTTCACATAAACAAATAAAAGCCATGCATAAAATTCACAGAGGAGTGAAGACTGACTCCCCGCAAACATTTATTGTGCCACATAATTATTGGTCCTCTGCTCCTTGCTAGTACCTAAAGGAGGCTGTGCTGCAATATTGGGCCATAATATTTGCCATTGTGGCTGCTCGAAAATTTGGCCACTGGGTGTTATGTTACTGTGAAAATGTCACAATACTTTCAAAATGTCTCTTTTTGACCTACGCCGTCTAGTTACTTAAACAAAATATTGAATACTTTTCTCACTTGTCCTGTTTCTGGCTTCTTAAAATATATATTTTGTCGACCCTCCATTTTGTCTGGCTAATACCAATACTGCTTTTCTTCCACCACCTTATCCTCATCCCCTCCCTGCTCCTGGTCTAGTGTGACAATCCCTTCCCCGCTGGTCAATGATATCCTACATCGATTTAGCAAGATTAGACCACCTTGCCACACACAGGTTTTGTCCCCTTCCACACACCTGTTGCCCACAGTTTAAAAGCATTCATATGTAACCAGCTAAGATTACAAAAACTGTAAAGGATATTCCAGTAATATTGTTACCCTAGTGGCCAGTGGTAAAATTGAATTGGGAGGATTTCTAGGAATACCATCCGTGGAAGGGGTCTATGGGCCTCATTACGAGTCAGGCGTTAAGGGTTTTACGGCGCCGTAAACGGCGCCGACTCTCAACGTCTGATTACAAGGTCCCTTTGCGGGATGGTGATTTTAACGCCTGCTTTTTGCAAGCGTTAAAAACCATGCCGCAAAGGGACCTTGGTGCTAAGTACGGTGCCGCAATTTGCGGCACCATACTTAGCGCCTTCCCCATTATGCCCTATGGGGCAAAAATGGGAATGGGGAAGGGCCATGGCAGAAGGGGGAATTACCACTCCGCCAACCTCGGAATGGGGTGGTAATTCCCCATTCCGCCATGGCGGAGTTGGAGAGTTACCGGCATGGACCATGGTGCTATTAGCACCATGGTCCATCCGCCAGGGTCGTAATGAGGCCCAATGTCAGACATTTTCTGTGCAAGAACTCTGCACAGCTCATGAACCTTTACGTGTGAGGTTAGCGTTTAGCGTAAAATAAACCAGTATAATGTTCGAATGTTAATATGGCTTATAGACCATTGCAATGCAGTTATCTAGGACAGTTTAGCATAAAAGTCAATGGCCCTCATTACGACCCTGGCGGAGAACCATGGTGCAATTTGCACCATGGTCCATGGCGCTAAGCTGCCAACTCCGCCATGGTGGTTGGCGGACTTACCGCCCCATGCCGACCTTGGCGGGGCGGTAAGTCCCCAATCCCCATTTACCCTTCCCCATTCCCATTTTTGCCCCATAGGGTATAATGGGAGTGGGGAAGGCGTTAATTACGCCACCGTAAATTACGGTGGCGTAATTAACAACAAGTCCCGTAGCGCCATGGATTTTTCCGCCTGCAAAAAGCAGGCGTAAAAATCACCATGGCGCTACGGGAACTCGTAGTCAGGCGGAAAGGTACGCCATGCTCTACGCCGGCGTAAAACCCTTTCCGCCAGGGTCGTAATGAGGGCCAATGAATGTTAAAGTGTAGTTCATACCTGCAAGCACCATTCTAAATTGAGACTTTATTGATCCTCCGGTGGATGCAGGGCTTGAGCGCGGGTTGTGAGGAACAGATCTACAACCCTGAACGTTTGTGAATGGAATTTCTGGCTCTGATGCTAGAATATTCAGGTTAGGCTTTCTGGAAGGGTCAACTTGCATGGAAGTGAATGTACCACAGTAAAATATTCCAATGGAAGCTGGCAAAATGTGCAAGTATCTGGAATGTTGCAGTTATCTTCAATTGACAGCAGGGCCTGTCCCCATCACGTAAATCATTTCTAGTTACAGGATGGCACTGGGGTAACAAGTTATCTCAGTGAGATGCGGTCGGCACACCTTCTGGGCCCTATTGTTGGCACTCTCTCTCACCTTGTTACAGCAGTTCACTCCCCAGAAAGATTAAGCACTCATACCACAAACTCTGCCAGCATTGATTTAGGGATAAAAGGGATGGTTGGGTCGATGGAGAACGTGTAGATACCTTGGCACAGATGGTCCCATGCTCTGGGGTCAAGGGCATGGTGGTCAACTGTTTTCCAGTTTAGTTTCCTTCTTTAAGAAGAGTGTACTCAAAGCTCAACTCTACCATTGGTGTGATGTACAAGTGCAGCTTATTGGTTGGTTCTCCGAGATGAAGTACTTGACATTTATAAGTCCAATTCCACATGCTAGTTATAAACCATTTATTGATAGTTTATTTTTGATGGTCCCCAAGAAGATAGAAAATGGCAAAAGGAACCCCAAGAAGATAGGAAATGGCAAAAGGAAATGTTATCAATACAGTCTTTGTCTCACAATACTCTCCCCCAGCTACACTGTCCCATTCCTTTCCCAAACATGTTCAAACTTGCTTTAAATAAATGACAACAACCGTCTTTCTTCTGGGTTTCTTTAATTTCTCTGGAAACTCTTTGAAAGTCTTTCCCTGGTCTTCACAGTGCCACCAAGTTTATAACAGAGGAAATTAAACTCATTTTTTATAAATTTGCTATTGTCTTCATGAATTCCAGGTGGCAAGGATGATGTCCTCTCCAGTGATCTTTAGGGGAGTCGCCTTGGTGTAGGGGGGCCACCACTGTTTGCGCAGAGATTGGATGACCTTATGTGAGGTACAGGCAGACCGAGTTAGATTCTCTGGAGGCTGTTTGCTGCACATGTCGTGACTGTCCACTCATCCAAGCCTTCAGACATGAGGCCCAGCCACTCTCTTCCTTCTCACCCTGACGTCTTCTCCTACCTAGAACTCTAAACCCCCATTCTCTTCCTTACTACTTTTTAACTCTCATCAAATCTCTTTGATGCGTTGCCATGTGCTTGTTCCTCCTCCCAGCGCACCCTGTATTTGTGAGGTGGGTCTCCATATTTTCCCCTCACTCGTCTTTCGATCACCTTTTTTTCTTAATTTCTTTTTTTTTAGCTATTTAATATTGCGGGAACCTCTCTCTGGGGCAGTGGCATGCAGTACACCTATAGTAATACAGAATACAAACCAAAGGAGGTCACTTTCTACAATGTTGCAATAAACAAGAGGCTAGTGAATAAAGTCTTGAGTGCCTTCTAGAAACAGTTCTGGGAAGGGGCCAGGAGAAGATGGCCTATCTGAGTTTAGCATTGTGCATAGAAGCAGAAAAAAATTGATTTGAGTTCTTTAACTTGGACACTTTAGGGATGTCACTGTTCCTGGTAGTGCTAGAACCAGTCAGTCTGCAGTTTCTTTTTTGAATAATTGGATTATTATAGGACAATTGCCTTATAGGCACTACAGCTATCTTAAAGCATTTGCAGGTGAGATAGAACAGGAGAAATTTGATCCAATTTCCTTTTTCCTGAGAAGTCTAGTAGCAGCATATACAGATCTCAGAAGGGACTAAGCAATGTGAGTCTCGCTCATGAATAGTATTCCTTCCATCAATATGACATAACCAGTGATTAAATCACTCTTCGAAAAGATCTGAGTCAATGAACAATTTAATTTTCTTGAGACAAGTGCGTTAGAAATTGGCTTTCAGCGAACCGAGTCACATGTTCCTTCAAGGAGTTTTTTTTATTAAACCAAAAGCTGGGATTTTGCTGAGGTGACAAATGGTGGTGTACAGCCATCTTTAGCAAAGTGATGCATAGTAGAACATTCTTTTTGTTCTAAGAGGTGATCATTATTAAATTAGCCGCAATTAGATTTAGCAGCAGCCATCCAGCTCTCCATTTCAGTTAAACCATTTTTAGTCTTGCAAGATCAGCCGATGGATTAAAAACCTAGGTATCTTCTGTTTATTGATGAATGCCAATCACATGTTTTAGTTCCCCAGTGGTTTCACATACAGATTGACTGGAACCTTGGAAAACACCACGTGGGACTGGCTTGTAGGAAAGCTGACTGGACCAACCTGAATGTCCTGAAATGTTAACAGAGCTACTAGTTTGACTTTACCTCCAATCCATATATTAACAGCTAGGATGGAGCAGGTGAGCTTGTGGCTGACCGTATCAAAAGCTGCTGATGGATCAAAGTACACTGAGGCAGACGTTCCTATTCTCTGTAATTCAGTGAATTTTTCATTTGGAGTATAGCCAGTTCAGTGCTAGTAGTAGGGTAGAACAGCTACAGTTAAGATGAGGAGACAGCAGCCCCCGGCGAATCCAATGATAGTTATACACCCTATCTTATGGACGGATACAGCAGTCCTTCTGCAATGGACGACTCGCAGGATTTGAGGCTGTGGACCGTGAAGCTGGGGACCTCTGCGAGGACATGGCTGCACTTTCTGTCGGCAGTCAGCCGCCTCTCATCGCTACTGTCATGGCACGGTCTGTTGGAGATGTCATTGAAAACACTCAGGCGAGTGCAGCCAAAGAGATGGCAAATTTGGAAAGGGGTACCTGGGATGCCACCGTGATTCTCGAGCAGCCCCTGGGCATAGAGCCCGTGCAATCATGTTTATTCGAAATTGAGCCTGAAGACAATAGACATGAGTCCATGGTCATGCAGAATTATGCAGTTATGGTAACTGAGAGTGACCCTGACCCCATGGGTCTTTGGAAAAGCGAGAAGTCTTGAGCCTGCTTATCAGACGGCGTGTCAACCAATGGGTATATTTTTAAAGCAAACTTTTATTTTGTAGGGTTATGCGTGCTACCCTGAATTAAAACTGTTTTTGTGTACAGCCTCTAACTGTTAAAAGACTGCAATGAGGAGCCAAGCTGTAGTAGACACAGTCAGTATTTGTGTTTTTACTGTTTAAATCAAATTGAAAACCCGGAATGCATTTCACAAATGCACACTGATAGTGTTGAAGAGGATGTGGACACAGCAGCTCTGACCTGGGTTGATATCCTTGCCATGCAGGGCTTCACAGCTATAGGGTGCCAGGCATAAAAATGACGATCCTCAGCAGGATGCTCATGAATGTTTGGAAATATCCGATACAGGTACATCGTTACGTAAAATATGCGACATGTTGAGCCCTAAACATTTTGTAAAAATGATGCGTCTAATACAGCCATCAACCCAGCTAAGGGCTGAGAAAGGGGCAGAACAATGTGTGTCTAAAACTATACACGTTGCACATAAGCCCCTCTTGAAAATGAAGCAGTTTAGACACGTGTGCCCGAATTGTTAGATATATAATTATGAAAACGGTTTGCAAGTGGGGGGATAAAATATATCTAAGCCAGTACACAGAGCAATGTGCATGTTGCCCCATAAAGTTACCTGTGAAGATTGAGACTGTAGATAATTTACATGTATTTTTACTTATTAGCAGAAAATAAAAAAAAAATGAACACCTGTTGCGAAGCTGTCAATTTAATGTGAAACCTGCAAGTGGATGTGTAAAGCAATTACTGTCGTCTTTACCTAAAGACCATCTAGTTAGCATATCTCCCAGAATGTTGTGTTATCTGGAAACACCACTGCAGGTATACAGACGTGAATGTAACATTGAAGCAACACCAGCATCTCTAAGCAGCGGTGCAGCCCTCTGCCAAGTTCCCACCTCTGCGTCGTATGTTTGGCCACCAGGTTCTAATTATATCCGCCGGTAGGCAGAGATGGCCCTTATCAAATGCCCCAATCCATATACCAGTCTGTGCCAGCATTCGCCTGAACTGCTCTGCTTGCACTCTTTCTGCCCCACAGAAGACCTTCCCAGATGGAGCTGGAGGCCCTCCAAGACGCAGTGCAGAATTGCTCAATGACAAACTGGAGCCCCAGCTCCCTGGTAAGATGGCCACTGCATCCCTCATTGAAGCAATACCAGCCTCTCCAAGCTGCGGTACAGCCCTCTGCCTAGCCCCTACCTCTGTGATTTCTGATAGGCCACCGGGCTCCGAATAGGGCTCTGACTACATCCGCTGGCAGTGTGAGAAACCAGAAGGTTTCTCACCCGCAAGTCCCTGGGGGTCTCTTTCTCAGGTGGCCAGGGCACAGCCTTCGCCATTGGATCCAGACCCGGGGGGTGGACCAGTGCGGGAGTTTCACCTGGGTGAGTGGTTTTGGGGGAGTGGGACGCCGGATGGTGCGATGCAGTATCCCTTCCCCTGTAACACCTTTTCCCCATCTTAGCAGGTAGGACATTTAGGGACTCTCACCCCCCTCACCTCCTCCCCTTCTCTACACGAACACTCTCTCACGGACAGCCCGCTCTGGGAGAAAACAGACTCACACCTGAGCATTACTCCTGGCATGTCCCAATACTGCAGTCGGGCAGAGTCAGGCAATTATGGTTAACAACTCACACCTGACTCCCATTAAGCTTCCACAGATGGATAAAAGGCAGAGCACGAGAGCACACTCGAAGTGAGGCAAAGCACACTAAGGAATAGCTTTTTCCAGATGGCAGCTGAATGAGGGGTGAAAGGCGGCAAAACGAGGCGGGAAAGCAAGGAGGGAAATACCCTTGACCTTTCCACCCAGAAACCGTTACTTTCCAGAAACCTTCTGATTGGAACGAATAAGGCCAGGAAACCAGACTAAAGAGTCCTGCATTGTGTGTCAAAGACACTGAGGCCCTTCTGCAGATTGAGCGAGTCGGGGCAGCGCTTCAGCCACTGTGGTACCGTACTAGGCTCCAAGATCAAAGCAGCGCCAGAGAAATCAACACATCCTTTGAGTTGGGAAGTCCAAAGCGAGACGGGTCTGTGTTAAAGTCAAGGTTGCACGCGGCAACATTTTATGAGGAACGCAAGAGAAAAGAATTAACCTGTGTGATGAAAGAATCAAGGAAAGCTCAATTGCGGATGGATGGTTGAACTTTAATGCGAAACCGCGAAGGTACGCAGTAAAGTAACGGAGTGGTCCGGCACCAATGGTGTGCTCAATCAAAGGTCTCTGTAAGGTATCCAGCCAAGAAGTGGCAGAAACAAAAGTGGAAGATTTGTAAGAACATTGTGTGAAGTGAATTAAAGTGGTCCTGCAATGGTTTAAGCAAAACCCATTGCACTTTTGAATGTCTTTGATTTTTTAAAATTTTTTTTATAAAGAGGAAAACGCATAAAGTGAGAATACATGGTCCGAGCCCGATCAAGGGAGACCAATTGTGAACATTGTGCAAAAGGGGTCTGAGCCTAAATGAGGGAGATACATGGTCTGAGCCCGATGGAGCAAGACCAATTGTGAACATTGTGATAAAAAGGGGTCAGAGTCTGAAGGAGGGAGACCCATGATGAACACTGGAAGCGAGAACTTGTGAATGTGAAAATCCTGATAAGAAAGGAACTTGGGTGCTTGTTTGTTATGACAGGCCCTCTACAGTAAGAGACTGTAATTGGGAAAAAGGCTTTGGCGGAAGGCCCTGTTGCCTATGCTTTGAACTGTATCCTTGTGTCAGAGAAGCCAGAGTGTATGTAAAGCTCGAACTTGCCATCTTACCCCGTGCTGAAAATGTTGGGAAGGGAAGCCAACTGCTTAACTATCCTGACATATTATTTCTTGAACACTTTTCTTTTTGAATACACTATTGTCCCGCACCATTTGCATTTAGAAGTAAGAATTGGCAATAGGTTTATTAGTATAGACCCTTTTATTTTGACACAGACTCGACTAGGCCTGTTATTATTTGATGGTCCTAGAACGCCTATCTAAGCCTAAATCTAAGGATGGGAGCAAGCTACCAACCCATTGAAGTTCAATAACACCCTTGAACTATGAACACTTGTGTTTGCCTTCACTGTTTGATACCATGCCTTCCTTACAGTAGGCAGAGCTGGCCCTTATCAAAGGCTCACATCCATGGCCCCAGATGCCTGTCTGTGCCTGTCCGGACCAGGAAGGTCGTCAGTCTCACCTGATACTAGGGTATGTGCCCCATTCCAGCTTCACTCCCCCATTTTTCTGTCTAAATTGCTGCCTTCACATAGCACGGTCCAATCCACTAGATTTCTCCCACCGCTGCTACCTCCACCTCAGAACCATCATCATCACTTTACTCCCACCAACCTGGCTCCTTGCTCAGTCAAACTCATGACTTCCCAAACACCCTGTCCAGGCCTCACCAGATGTGCTCATCTTGCAACATGCATTGTGCCCCCCTCTACACCCAGCTTCCCCCTCCCCCAACACCAGTGGCTAGAATGACTCATTTGTGTTCTCGCACAATAGGACCTAACCTCACCTTTAGAATCTTTAAGCCACCTTGCACTTCTTTCTTCTCTGAAACCTACTATCAGAGACCTTATTGCCGGTACGGTCCACGCGCTTCACCCTCCCCAACACTGAAATGTGCACTAATCATTCTCAGATCTATCCCAGCACACACCCTAGACATACTTTACCTCATTACAACTAACAACCTAGACCTCCTCATCCTCTCTGATGTTGGTTACATGCCACAGCCAGACTGACCTCATCTATCGCTGGCCACCTTGGCTATACCAACCACAGCAAAGATAGACCCGATAGCAGAGGCGGGGACGTAGCCATCCTCTTCAAAGAGTCTCTTTGTATCAGAGAATTCTCCTCTATCCAACCTCAACTGGATGACGAAAGTGGTGCATGGTGCATTGGACTCAATAGCATCAAGAGCAATCCTAGGGGAGGTGACCGAGAACAACGCCTATGCCAGACAGAGGCCAGACTGATTTGCAAATACAGAACAGTTGCATTGGTCCCAACACGGAACACGAGATTAACATTTTTCTATAGATATGCTTCCTTATCTCCTGTCATTTTGTACATTTAAACCAAGTGGTTGGCCCATTGTAGTGAGCACAGACATCAGTACTGTGACTAGCTCACCATATTGATGCACACACTAAAGCACTCCCTGTATATTCTTTTAAAAATTGCCCATGTTCTCTATCCTGTGGGAAGGGTCATTACTAACCACTATGGTGTGTGGGACTATGTTTAGTGAACATAACCATTATGTACTTGTCAATAGGCATACATTATGGGATGCAGTACACATACTTTATCCTGTATTCCATTCACAATTCAATGTTCGATCCCATATTTGGCTTTACTTACATGTTTTGTTCCTACTTTCGGACATCGGATGGTAGGCTAATAGAGTTCTTAGCTCTAAAGGATGACATTAGTACTGCTCCGGTTATGATAACCTGTTGGAGGTAGCTACCATTTCAACTTATTTGATGTATATAGTGGGGTTAGAGTACTCGTATACAGAGCTATGGATTCGATGTATGGTTATGCTGTTGATATAGATGAGCTTTGTAGTTTTAATGATCAAATGTTATTATGCCCACACTGTAACTAGAGTGTATTTTAATTCATATTGGAACTTTTTTAAGGTTGCATTTCAAACTCAGCACTCTGTCGGTTTTATTGTGGAACGCTAAGCACGTCAGTGACGCTCATCATGTCACACATGCATGTGTGATGTCATCAGAGGTATTTAGGCTTTCGAGTTAGCCAATCTGGACGCAGAACGCCGCTTTTTCCCTCTTGGATCACAGTTCCTAATCCACCCGTTTTTATTGGTAAGGAACAGCGTTTGTGGAATGTGAAAGGTGCAGCCACTCATCTGGTGGTTCCAGTTAGTTTTAGTCGACATGATTTTCTTTTTGTGTTCAAAAGTTGTTATGGGGTTTAACTTATGAAACTGTTCATGGCATCGACTGGAAGTGCTTGTGAGTTGCAAATCCATGTTGCTTTATGACTGATGGATGATGCACGTATTAGATAAGGTGGATAAGAAACAGGGGCAGAGCCAACCTCAAAATTCTGCGGGCTGGATGGCAGTTTTGAGCAAAGCAGAGATCCTTCCTGATTGGGACCCCTACACCCAACGTCTTCCCTTCACTCTGGTATTTTTCCGTGGACTCTCCCCCTGCTCCCTCTTCTGAAGTCGGAAACCTCTGAGTCCTCTTCGACTCCTCTCTCCTTCCTCCCTCACACTCGGGACATTGTCAAGGAGTCCCACTTTCAGCTCTTCCTTCTCAAAGGAATTCTACCTTTTATCACCTTCCTGCAGAAGCTCAATGTTACCCAAGCCCTGGTTCTCTCTAGGCTTGACTATTGCGGTACAACGTCCTTTCATCGCAGGATTAACCCTGGCTGGGCTTTTCTCAGCGGAAATTCTATAAAAAAAAACTATCGAATTTTTGGGGGGGCTAAAAAAATATATATATTGGGTGTAGGTATTCGGGTATATAAAACATTAAAGGGGATGGGGGGCTTAGGGGGAACCCCACCCAAAAATAAAAAATTGGATTAGTTTTTTAGATGGAATTTCCACAGAGAAAAACCCAGCATGGTTAATCCTGCGACGAAATGAAATGGAACCGACTATTGCAATAGCCTCCTCCTGAATCTACCTTCTTCCACTCTGCGACCCCTCCTGCTAATCTAGAATAGGGAAGCAAGACTTATCCTTGGCCTCAGGCCCAAGGACTGCATCTCTCCTGCCCTAAAATGTCTTCACTGGCTCCCAGTTGCTTCACAGATTAAATTTAAATCTCGCTGTATTATCCACAAGGCTGTCTGGGGCCAGGGACCACACTATATGCAACTCTCTCTTACTAAATATTCCACCACTAGACCGCTGTGCTCCTCTGGCACCAACTCCTTGTGTGTAAAGCGTTTAGCTAAACAGAGGGCAGGATGTTGATCGCTTTCCTCTGCTGGCTCCTTTCTTTGGAACAGCCTCCCTTTCCCTCTTTGTCTTGAGCAGGACTTTCTTAAATTCCAGCAGATCCTCAAGACCCTCCTCTTTACCTCTTCCTCCCCCTCCCACCCTCTCCTCTGCTAATCTCATAGTTGCTTGTTTGCGTTCAGGCCCCTTATGCATCCTTGGGGCCCTGACCACCCACACTGAATCACCCCAGCTTCTGTCTATCCTCAGCAATTGCTTCAGCTCACCCTCCACCCTTGGAGGTTTGCACTTACCTTACATTGCACTTCACCTGCTGCTCACCCATCAGCACCCCAGCACCTATCCCATTCCCTCTCCCTTCTGCACTTGCACGTACTGAACACTCACAAGGCATAGTAGGTTCGCCCCCCCCTAACTGTATTTAATATTTGTTTTATGTATTTCAATTGTTTATCATCCCTTGTCCCCTCCCTATTGCCCAGTGGGCACTCTGCCCCTCCATACTTATCACAAAGACTTGAAAAAGCATACTCTACAAGACTTATCCATTCTGCTTACTGCCACCGCCTTATCATTCCCAGATTCAAGCATTCTAGAGCAGGTGGTTCCAGCTTCCCTGTCATCGCAGCTAAGCACTGGAATTCCATGCTGATCTCCCTGCACTCTGAGCCTTCATACTGGGCCTTCAGAAAACAACTAAAAACATGGCATTCGTCTAGCGTTCCTCTTCTGCTTACCTTATCCTGACTTTACTTCCAATCCCTATGTCCTGTAACTAGCTCCTATATGCCCTTGGCTTAAGCACGCTTTTATAAATGCAAAAAAAAAATACATAATGTTATATGTATTGTGAACATGTGTTCCACCAGACGTCACCCTACATTGGACCCCATACTGGGAAAATCGCTACAAAAGGTTTTTTGATTTTTTTTTTTTAAGGCAACCTGTGGAAATTTCATTGAGACTGAAGGTCATTGGTTGTTTGATAGGGAACTTTATTATTTTCTATGAGCCACCACTATGCTGTGCATGTTTGCTTATCGACAAAGTTAACGGCAGTGTGTATATCAAATAATTGCGCATACTGCAGAAATTGTAGCCTGATGGATAACTGTACAGTAGCTGACAACCCCTGCTATTCAATGTGAATATAAATCTGAGTAAATGTTAATAAAAACTAATGGCTATTGGGGAACATATCCTGCGTAAAGCTGTCCAAAATATTTTATGGTGAAGGGGGGTGTTGATAGTTATGGAGGTGTTGAAGGCTTGTATTGTAAACTGAGAACTGATGGTGAGAATGTGTCATGGAGCAATGTCAAAAAGTGGCTTTCGGGTTAGGAGTCTTATGCGCTATACAAGTCGGTCTGAAAAGATTTTAAACGACGAATGAACATGGTATCTGACATCAATCAACAATGGCAGGCAGATCATATGGATATAAGCCAGTTCCAGGGGTCAACATTGGCTTCTGCCATATTTTAGTAGTCATCGATGTCTTATCAAAATATGCCTCTGCTGAAGCCTTAAAGGACAAGAGAGTAATCCTTCACACTGAATCATTAATCGAGTGCTTTGTTATCCGTGATGTAATTTGTTCTGTTCTACGATGTTCAATGTATGGCAGATCATCCTAGCTGTGTGTTTTCTTTTCTCTATTCTATTTCTCTTTGAATACTATTGAGTAGCCTTTATGATTACATGATAGCAATGTGCTATTTTTGCCTTTAGGCCCTATCCTTACGCACATTATATATATATATATATATCTGTTTGTGTGTCATGTGGGTATGTCTATGTATATATAGCATTAATGGTATTGAATTCCTAGTGAGCCGTGTATATGACAGAGGGCCATGTAGGGAGAGTTATTATGGATGATTTCAAATTACTGCCATTTACCTTTGTCTGTACCATCAACCCACTATCGCAAGTCATAATGCTCGATGACTGTGTTACACTAGTTCTGGAGTTATGGTTCTCTCATATGCAACGCTTGGCACCGCTAGTTGGTTAATGAATGGTTCTGTTTTTATAGGGCTACATAGTTGCTCACCTTATAGTTATTTATTTTACATATGTTCTTCTTTAAAATACATATTTGATTTCTGGTAAGCATAATTACAGATGTACATTAGTAATTGTATAATAATATGGTTTAATAATCCCATCAAAAGAAGCAAGGTACTTGCACATACATATAAAATTAGAGCTAACTTATCTTGAACAAAATGTATAATGTTGAGGAGTCTAGCTGCTATCATCAGAAGTCAAGGGGAGTGTCTGTACTCTTCCGGCACAATTTACAAATGGTGTTGGGTAAAGAAATTGAACATGAGGGTAAGCACATTGTAATGGCGATCACTTTAGATGGGAAACCGCTTTTACCTGTGAATATTTATGCTCTGAACACAGACCAGGGTAATTTTTACCTAGCGATTGGGAATGTCTTAGACACGTTACAAGGAGAGAGTATTATCATGGGAGGGGATTTCAGGCAAGATCAACAGACAGTCCGCCTCAGAAAGGGGGAAATGCTGCTCTGGAACTAAGGGATTTAATGCAGACTTGGGAATTGATAGATCCATGGCAAATGCTGAATCCCGGTGCTAGGCAATATACATTTTATTCAAACTCCCACAATACCTCTTCACGTATTGATTATGTTTTCGTCTCCAACAGATTGATGCCAAACTCTTTTATAGGGGATATAATTGTTTTGTATCATGCAGATGTCAGCATGTCCTTGGTATTGTTGTTGGCTGATGTGAAAAGTTACAAGGGTTGGACACGGATGAACTTACAAATTACATAAACGAAAATAAGGACTCCATAGATTTTTTGGGGGAAGCTTTGAAGGCTACTATCAGAGGAAAGATCATTAGTTTCTCATTGCATCTTTAAAAGAATCATAGCGTGTGAAAAGGAAAAATTAGGAAGTTCACTTAGAGAGGCAGGACATTTTTTTTTGATGATCCCTTAGATAGACATAGAGAAGGAGTTCTTCTCGCCAGGCAGAAGCTGGATCGCTGGTTAACATGTTAGAGAATCGTATTGGGAATTTGAGGAAAAGGCGGGTGCGCTATATGCAAGAAGGCGTAAAAAGATTGAGGAAAGTAATGGCATTCTGTCTATTGTTACAGATGATAATGTGGTCTTGACTAAAAAGGCTGACATTAGGGAAGCGATTTTAGACATTTCTGAAAAGTTTTGTATATGGCTGAGGAATCGGGCATTGAAACTGACAAATTAGAATTTATAAGGGGAATTGAAGTGCCTGTTATGCATAATACTGATGTTGAAATGCTAGACATAATGCCTACAAAAGAAGAGTTGTTTAGCATAATGAAGAATCTGTCAAGAAATAAAAGTCTAGGTTCTCGATAGCAGGTTACTAAATGTGCTGCAGAATTCTAAGTACTCTTCTGTTGGATGTATATTTATCAATTGTAGAGCTGGGAATTCTCCCAGAGTCTATGCAATTTGCCCTAATTACACTAATTCCCAAACCAGGCACAGACCATACAAATTGAGTGCATTATAGACCAATATCCTTGCTCAATGAGGAAGTCAAACTGTTAGCAAAAATTGGCGCTACTAGACTGAGCTTAATATTGCACCAAATTATTCACTGCAATCTGACTGGTTTTATACAAGGTTGGTTTAGTTATAGTAACATGAGGGAAGTGATAGATGTAATTCATCTAAATGCAAATTCTCATGAACCTCTCATGGCAGCGAGTGGGGACACTGAGAAAGTATTTGATTGCATCAATTGGACGTATTTGGAATTTATATTGGAGAGGCTCTGCTTTGGCTCTGTTTTTATGCGGTTCTTTCATGCTGTATACAGTAGGGCAAAAGCGCAGATTCTGGTGAATGGTTTTAAATCCGCTGTTTTTAACATTCAATCCGTCAAGGATGTTCCTTATTTATTTTTGCCGTGCAACTGGGCACTGGTTACATGAGGTACAGTTGATCAACATGATGGTAGCGCGTATCAATGAAAGGAACAAGTTACTTACCTGTAACTGTTGTTCTCCAGCATGGGTCTGGCATGGATTCACATGCTCATGAATATTCCCCGTCGTCAGGCTGGGAATCCTCGGTAAAGAAAAAACCAGTATCAGTTTCGTTTCTGATCTGACTTTCGTAGTAATAACCAATCACTGGTCTCTGCGTCATACTGACCACAGCTAATGACTGCCCTCTACCTAAGCCCCACCTCTGGCAGCCATCTTCAGATTTGGAAGCATGTGAAGTGGTAGTATGACCAAGTGAAGAGCCGCAGAGGGGTAGGCGGGAGGGTTCGCATGTGAATCCATGCCAGACCCATGCTGGAGAACAGTTACAGGTAAGTAACTTGTTCCTTCTCCAGCATGGGGTCTGGCATGGATTCACATGCTCATGAATAAAGAATACATAGCAGTACACACATGCACAACCACGGGAGGTGGCAAAGGCTCAATATTAAGCATCACATCAAACTCAACATTAAGCATCTTACCTCCTCACCAGGCTCACCTCAGGCGAACAGGTTGCGCAGCACTGCTTGGCCGACCCTGGACTCGTCCCTGGAATCCCGTCGACGCAGTAGAACTTCGTGAAGGTGTGCGTAGACCTCCACGTAGCAGCCCTGCATATGTCCAGCAGGGGCACACCAGATAGGAACGCTGTGGTAGCTGCGATCGCTCTGGTGGAATGGGCTCTCGGACGGCCAGGCAGCGGTCGGTTTCCCAACCGGTGACAGTACATGATACAGCCGGAGAGCCATCTGGAAATGGAAGCCTTCGAGAGAGCCTTCTCCTGATTGACAGGTCCAAAGTTCACAAAGAGTTGTGACCTCTTCCGAAAACACTTCCTGCGGTCCACGTAGAACTTCAGCGCTCTAGCCACATCCAGCGAGTGCAAAGTCCTCTCAGCCGGCGACGAAGGCGACGGGAAGAACACAGGCAACACCAAGGGTTCGTTGAGATGGAAGTCCGACGGTACCTTGGGCATGAAGGAGGGGTGCGTCCTGAGCACTACCCTCGTGTCGTGAAAAGTCAAGTACGGGGCCTTGCAGGAAAGGCCCTGGATCTCTCCCACTCGTCGTGCGGAGGTGATGGCCACAAGAAACGCTGTTTTCCACGACAGAAATTTCAACGGAGCTGAGTGCAGAGGCTCGAATGGAGGTCCCATGAGCTTGGTCAGCACCACGTTGAGCTCCCACGCCGGGGCCGGAGCCTTCACCGGGGGGGGGGGGGTGGCATTTAAGAGTCGAGGACGCCCTGGCCTTTGCAAGAACCTCTCTGCAGTCGGCCGGTATGTCGTATCCTCCAAACTCTAGCGCTGCAGGAGCCAGGCCTGCAGGTTCAGCGATTTCGGGTCGTGGTGGAGGATGGCGCCTCCTTCTCTGGAGAGTAGATCCGCGTCCACCGGCAGCTAAGGTCCAGAAGGTCCGGGAACCATATCTGCCTCGGCCACGCAGGTGCGACGAGGATCATCCTGCACCGTGACCTCTTGAGCTGGTTGACGAGCCGGATTAGCAGTGGCAAAGGAGGGAACGCGTAGAGGAACAGGCCCTCCCAGGGGAACGAGAAAGCATCGCCCATGCTCCTCGCCTGGGGAAACCTGCTGGCGAACCTCCGGCACTTGGAGTTCGTCGCCGTCGCGAACAGATCTGGGGTGTGCCCCACCGTCGGAAGAGGCGATCCACTAGATCCTGCCGTAGCTCCCACTCGTGGCACGAGCGCAGCTCCCTGCTGAGTGAGTCGGCAATGGTGTTTTTTATCCCTGCCAGATGAAACGGCACCAGAAATATCCTTTGGGCGATGGCCCAATGCCACAGGTCCTGCGCCTCCTTGGACAGTGCTGGGGACCTGGTTCCGCCCTGTTTCCTGATGTAAAACATGGTGGTGGTGTTGTCGGTGAAGATCCTCACCACCTTGCCCTTGAGGGATGGAAGGAAGGCCCTGAGGGCCCAAAACACTGCACGGAGCTCCAGGACGTTGATATGTAGGGATTTCTCCGTCGGGAGCCAAAGGCCTCTTGCGTGCAGATTTTCGGTGTGCGCTCCCCACCCTTCCAGGGAGGCATCCGTGGTCACTGTCTCCTGGTGGGCTGGGGTCTGGAAGTCCAAGCCCACCGTCAGATGCGCGCGGGTGCCCCACCACCGGATCGCTCGTCGGAAACTCTCGTCGAGTGTGATCCTTTCCTCGAAGCTGCCCGTCGTTTGGATCCAGCGCGGGTCCAGGAACTCCTGCAATGGGCGCATCCGGAGCCTGCACATGGGAATGAGGTAGATGCAGGAAGACATCATTCCGAGGAGGGACTTGATGGACCTCACCTTGGCCGCGTCGGCCACCAACATCCGCTGCACCTTGCCCAGGATGGTCCTGGTCCTCTCCTCCGACGGGGAGGCCAGAAGGGACACTGTGTTGAGCCTCGCTCCCAGAAACAGAGCGTCTTGCGCGGGTACCAGGTGGGATTTGGCGTAGTTCAAGGAGAATCCCAGGTCCGTGAGAAGTTGGACGGTCCTTGCCGTGTGAACCACGGCGAGCTCCCTCGTCTTGGCTCGGATGAGCCAGTCGTCCAGGTAGGGGTAGACGTGGACCCCCTCGCGGCGCAGCTGCGCCGCCACCGGTGCGAGGCACTTGGTGAATACCCTGGGTGCCGACCGTAGTCCGAAGGGGAGGGCTTTGAACTGGTAATGACGCCCTTGGACCACAAACCTGAGGAATTTTCGGTGCCCCTTTAGGATGGGAATATGGAAGTAGGCATCCTCCAAATCCAACGACGACAGGAAGTCTCCTTCCTCCAGCTGACCCAGGGCGTGCTGGAGGGTGACCATCCGGAACTTCTGCGCCTTGATGAACTTGTTCAGACGTCGCAGGTCCAGGATGGGGCGCCATCCCCCCGTCTTCTTCTTCACGAGGAAGTATCTCGAGTAGACTCCGGAGCCCCGAAGCCTCTTTGGGACGAGTTCGATGGCGCCCTTCCTGAGCATCGCTTTTACCTCCAGGAGAAGTTGAGGGACGTGAAGTTCTTTCCTGGCCACGGGGGGGACGCGCGGGCACCTTCTCTGGAACTCGAGCGCGTGGCCCCGGGCCAAGGCGTCCAGCACCCAACGGTCGGTGGAGATGGACTCCCACACGCTGACGAAGCTCGCCAGCCGGCCTCCCACCGGGGTGCTTCGGTGGGGGCCCGACCCCACGGCCGGTTCAATCCTGCTTCGACGAGGCTTTGCCGCCTTGACCTCCTTGGCGACGACGGCGGGGTCCGCCAGACTTGCCTCGTCCTCTGTAGGCCTCCTGAGACAACGAGCGGGCCGCTTGACGGTAGGTGGAGAAACCGCCGCCGGAACCTTTGGAGGCGCCCTTGCCTCCGCTGCTCCGAAAGGGCGTCCGTCGTTGTTGCAGAACTCCCAGGGCCCGGGCCGTCTCAGTGTCCGCTTTAATGGCCTGAAGGGAATCGTCCACTGTTTTCCCAAACAGGTTGTTCCCATCGAAGGGCATGTCCAGGACTCTGGTCTGAACGTCTTGACGGAAGTACGTAGCCTTGAGCCATCCACGCCGCCTAAGGCAAACGCCGTTGCCCAACTGGCGGAACCCAGTGTCGGCGATGTCCGTCGCAACGGTAATGGCGTGGTCCGAAGCCACCTCACCTTCCTGCAGGATCTCCAGGGCCTCTGTCCTCTTGTCGTCCGGCAGGAAGTCCAGCAGGGGAGCCAGTTTGTACCAGAGCTCCCTGTCGTAGCGGGCCACGATAGCCAAGGCGTTGGCCGCTTTAATCGTCGTCGCTGCCGACGAGATGACTCTGCGTCCCATAGCGTCCAATTTCTTTCCCTCACCGTCCGGTGGGGAAGTCGATGTGGAGGCCGCACCCCCCCCCGCTTTCTTCCTGGCCGCCGCGGAGACGACGGAGTCCGGGGTAGGCTGCGCCCGGAGGCACAGGGGGGCCGTGTCCGGGACCCGGTACTTCTTCTCGTACCGGTCTCTTCTAGCTGGCGTCGTGGAAGGGTTCTTGAGGAGGGTGAGGCCCTCATCCCAAATGTCGTCCAATAGAGGCACTGAGAGGACCGTCTTCCTCTTGGCCTTGCGCCGCTGATAAAGGAAACCTTCCTTCTTCTTCTCCTCAGGGCAGAGTTGAAAAAGCTCGGATGCCCTGGTGATCATGGAGTGGAACGATCCAATCTCGTCGGGCGGAGTAGCCCTGGTGGGAGGCGACGACGGTACATCCTCGTCGTATACCTCGTCGTCCGTACCCGTCGCTGCCGTGTCAGTCCCCGTATCATCCCCTCGGGTGGACGGGGAGGAGGGCTGGACGGGGCGCGACGGCTGAAAAGGAGGTGGAGGGTGGATCCTTCTTTTCTTAGTAGGGGGAACACCAGAAGGTCCCGGTTCTGGGTCCCCCGATGGGAGAGGTTCCTCCGTCGGCAACGGTAGTCTCGTCCTTATCTCTGAGCATAAGGACTGTATAGCCAACAAAATGGCAGCCGAGTTGTCTTGCGGTGCTGGCAGAGGCGAATCCGACGGGCGATCAGGGGCCCCGTCGGGATCCATCCCGACGGGCCGGTCTTCTTCCACGCCAAGGCCGTGGCTTAAGACCTCGACCAGTTCCTCCTCCGAGGTTGAAGCTGAATCTACGACGACGCCCTGCCCCCCCTTTCTCTTCCCCTCGGGGGATTTCATGGGGGTCCTATCGATGGGCACAAAAGAGGACTCCCTTCGAGGTGGCAGGGAGACTCTGAGCCCCGAGGTCGCCACCACTGGTGTAGCCCGACAGGCTGAGCCAGGGCCGCCGCGACAGTTTCGATAGAGGGCTTGGCCGGATGGATTAAGGCCTTCACCACCTTAGGTGCGCTCACCGCCTTATCCTTGAGGGGGGGGGACACCGCCTCGCTCCCCCTCCGCCTTCGAGCTCGACCGGGGCCTCTCCAGGAGCTTCGCCGGGTGCTCGGCCTTCCTCTTACCCGACCCAGAGCGTTTGCTCGTGGTTGATGGTGCCGGGGAGGGTGCGCCCTGCCTGGCGCCCGTAGAGCCCGACCGTTCGGCGCTCCCGGTGCCAGCGGACTCGCGGTGCTTGGCCTTATGTTGGACCCCCGTCGCCGGGGCGTCCTCAAAGGTCTTAGAAGACCGCTCAGATTTCTTCTTTTTTTTGAGAAAAAACGTGAAAAAATAGCACTAACGCTCGAGAGCAATAGCACGAGGATCCCAACACATGAACGTGCGGTAAAAATCTGAAGATGGCTGCCAGAGGTGGGGCTTAGGTAGAGGGCAGTCATTGGCTGTGGTCAGTATGACGCAGAGACCAGTGATTGGTTATTACTACGAAAGTCAGATCAGAAACGAAACTGATACTGGTTTTTTCTTTACCGAGGATTCCCAGCCTGACGACGGGGAATATTCATGAGCATGTGAATCCATGCCAGACCCATGCTGGAGAATGTCATGTTGCAACGTCAGGGCATTGTGGTGGGATAGAGGAGTCAGCAAAGTGTCATGTTAGGTGGAGGATCAGTCAGTTGAAAAGCCATGTCTTAAGTTGTTTCCGGTAGGATCTGTAAGAAGGTTCTGTTCTGAGAGTAAGTGGTAGTGAGTTCCAGCGGAGGGGGGGGCAGTGCCAGGGAAGCCTGATCCACTAGCTCTAGCTCTTTTGAATCTGGGAATGACCAGCTTGTGACTGTTGCAGGAGCCTGAGAGTCTAATATGTTTAGTCTGGGACATTGCGAAATGCAGGTTGGTGCATTTTTGGTGAGGCGTTGCTGGGTGATGGCCAGGGTCTTAAACTTAATACAGTCTCAAATTGGAAGCCAGTGGACGTTTCTCCTGTGGGGAGTGATCCGATTGTATTTTGAGAGGTTAAAGGCAACCCTGAGAACATTGTTTTGGAAAACTTCTAATTTGTTAAGGTTTCGTTCAGTGATGCCGGCGAGAAGAATGTTGCAATATTCCGGTTTTGCTCCGATGATGGCTCGTGCAATAGCAAGGCGTTTGTCAGGAGTGAGCAATGGTTTGCAGGCCTTCAAGTGTTGAGGTGTGGGAAGCAGAAGAGGTGCTGGCATTTACATATCATGCTGAGGGAAGTGTTGAGGTAGACACCTAGAGTTTTGATAACTGGGGATACCGGGAGTGTTCCCGTCAATCGGGAATGAGTGGTAGGCTGGCTCGAGTTTGGAGAGGGTGGGGTGAGTGCCATTGATTTGGATTTCCGTTTCATCGTTGTTCAAGCAGAGACTGTGGGATGCCATCATAGCCTGAATTGTCTTGTAAATGGAATTGAAATTGGTTGTATCTTCTATATAGGTACAACAGAGGGGTATAAGGATCGGGGTGTCATCGGAGTAGTTATTGTAGGAGATACCCATGGAGTGAAGGTGGTCAAGAGGGGTTTGGTGTAATGTTGTAAAGGGTAGGGGAGACACAAGATCCTCGAGGGACACCATAGGAGACAGGAGTTGGGGCGCGGGGGTGGAGGGTGAGAGTTGCTGATGTAGAACTGAGAGGATCTGTTGACCAGAAAGGGGGCAACCCATTTGGTGGCGAGAGAGGAGAAATTGGGGGCTGTGCTGAGGTGATGACAGTGCGTGTTGTGGTCAACCAGGTCAGAAGCAGCCAAGAGGTCCAATAGAAGGAGCAGGGCGACTAGACAAAACTCCTCCCGCAGAGCAACACATCATTGCAGAATAGAAGCTGCACTTCTGAGTCTAAATACTTAATATCTTTTAGAATCATGCATTTGGAAGAACTCGGCTATTACAATTGACAATAGCATTTTGAAGTGGCGCTCCTGGCTGCGTCCATGCATTTGGAAACCCAAACATTTACTTGAAGGCAATGCATTACTGGACTTTGGCTTTCTGAGATTTAAATACAAGCTACTTCCCCCTTACCCCACCCGCACATCTATGTTTTAAAATGTGCATACTTACCTAACCAATTCGGTACCAGAGTAGGTGAAATTAGATTCAGTGAAATCTACAGTATCGTGTTAGGTCATGTAAGTGAATAAGAGCAGGGATGGGGCTCAGGTAGAAGTTGAAGAGCAGGGGGGATAGAGAGGTGCCCTGTGGTACCCCATTGGTGACAGGGCAGGGGCACAAGGAGACAGGAGGAACAATGCTGATTTGTGATCAGTTACTGAGGAAGGAGTAGATCCACTTTAATGCTGTGTCCCTAATGCTGAGCGAGTGGACTCTCTCTGTGAGGATGCGATGCTCGATAGTCAAAGCCCACTAAGAGGTCGAGGAGGATAAGTGCGGCATAGCCTTCTCAGTCTATGGTTCTTTTAAGGTCATCCCAGATATGATTCAGTTCCTCGAAGGAGTCTAAAGCCGGACTGGGCGGGGTAGAGTAGGTGGTCGGATTCGGTGCATCAAAGACTACTGTCAATGTTTTATGTGAATAAGTGTTACGTTAAAGGATATTTATAGCATGCACTATCGCCACTGGAGTGGTCCCCTGGTGCAAAAAAAGCAAGAGTATAGGGTAAGTTAGTAGGACTGAGTGGGGGGAAAAAAGCATAAGAGAGCTGTGATGTGCTGTTGGCAGCTTCAGTTCGGTTTACACCGTTCGCTGAGCTTAGGTTTGATTTTTCAGTTGGTGGTTGTCATGTGCTGTTGTGCAAGGCTACGTGGGTTTGTTTCATTGTTGCGGTGTAGTGAAGTTTGTGCTGTTTGTTGTGCTGCATAGGTATGGTTGTGTCTTGTTTAATGTTTGAGGGGTGTAAGCAGAGGGATGAGATTTATTAGTGGGTTGGTTAGTGGTGGTGCTTCATCGTACATACTCTGCTTTGGTCACCGGATTACGCGACCCTGCCTGTGTCGCTCAGTGTGGTGTGCTGGGGGGTGGTCTCCCTCCTATATTCTGTGCAGAGTGGTGGGTCAACTGTCGTCCACCCACCTCCCACCACCTGTGTTCAGATTAGTGGATGTCTAGGATGCTTTGGCCCTACCATATCTAGATGTGCAGTCGCCAGCCGCTATTGACTCCCTGGGCCCCTTGGGGGGGGGGGCAGGACCTCTTCCCTGTGCCCTTGAGCTCCCTGGGACCTGTGGTTTATTTTTTGGTCACCACACTTTCCCCTTCCACTCAAATGCCCTCTGTCTTTGGTTTCAATCTAGCACACTTCCGTCTCTCTCCCTAGCCTCCCGTAGGGCCCTCCCATGTGAATGGGTGCACCTGGGGCTCACTCCCACTCAGACGTCTCTCCACCTCCCTGCACTTGGTTGTGGCAAGGTCTAGTCCTTCGTCTTGCCATATGTGTGATCATTCTGAGCATGGTGTGTTGCTCATTCGTTCTCCATTGAAGAGCCAGGTTTTTAGGAGTTTTCTGAATTTTAGATGGTCATTCATGTTTCATATTTGTCTCAGGAAGGAGTTTCACGTTTTTGCAGCGAGGCAAGAGAATGCTGATCCACCATGTTTTTTCATTGCCTATGGTTTAGGTTCAAGGCGGATGTCGTTGCTGGATCTGAGTGTTTTGGTCGGCTAGTAAATGGTGATTTTCTTTTGTAAGAATGCTGCTCCTTGGCCGTGGATTGCTCTGTGCGTTATGCACATTGTTTTGAATGTGATTCGTTTTTTGACTAGCAGCCAGTGTAACATCTTTAGCGCTGGAGTGATGTGGTCACTTGGTGAGAGTTTGAGGAGAATTCTGGCTGCTGCGTTTCATATACATTGCATTTTTTTCAGTAGATAATCTATAATCTGGCATTCGGAGGTAAAGGCTGTTGGTGTAATCCATCCTGCACATGTTGAGGGCGATGATGGCTAGTATTTTGTGCGTGATGGCGATGAATTGTAGAATATTTTCAATTGTGTGTAGGTGGAAGAAGCATTTCTTGATTATTACTTGCGGTTGTAGGGTTGGCTCATTGTCCATTAGGACTCCAAGGTGTTTGACTATTTTTTATGGTGTGGGAGTTGTTCTTCGTTCTGTTGGCCATGGGATGTATTGGTTTTTTCCTTGGTTTTTGGATGTAACCATGATTTCTGTCATGCCTGGGTTGAGTTTGAGGCTGTTGGTTTTCATTCATTTGTAGAGTTCTTTCACACAGTCTACTAGCCTTGTGTTCTCCTCTTGTACTACTTCGATTTTATAGATGATCTGGGTGTCATCTGTGTAGTTGTAGCAGGTGAGGTTGTGCCTTTTGGTGAGGTTGCTTAGTGGAGTCTGGTTAATGTTGAAGAGGAGTGGGGATGGGGGGACTTCTTGTGGTACTCCACAGGTGGTATCCCATGGCTCAGATTTGAATGGTGTTATTCATACTGTTTCTGTTCTTTTGAATAGGAAAGATTTAATCTAGCTGTGTACCATGTCAGTGATCCCTATTTCTTCCAGTCTGTTGATGAGGATGTTGTGGCTGACTGTGTCGAAAGCTGCAGGGTGCTAAAGTAGTATCAGTGGTGAGTTTGTGTTGGAGACTGCATTGGTCTTTAGGTCATCCTAGCTAGAGAGGAGTGTCATCTGTCCCTTTCATGGGTCTGAAGCCGGCTTGTGCTTGGTCCAATATTGGTGTTTTTCTACATGTTCCAGGATTTTTTCTTATACGTAGGTCTCTAGAAGTTTTGTTGGATAGGGAATTTTTGATTTCGCTCTGTAGTTGGAGAGGTCTTTGACATTGCCCGTAGTATCTGTGAGAAATGGTTTGATGTACACAGTTTTGGAAGTCTATGGTACTCTCCCTGTTGAGACCGTTTTTTTAAGAGGTTTCTGTGGCATTCCAGTGGTGTGCCATGTGTAAGGATTTATTCATAGATGTCTGGTGGGCAGGGGTCCGTTGGGGAGCCTGCTTTTTCGCTATGTTTTACCAGCTTGATGGATCTCGCTACTGATATTTGTGTGAAGCTTTGCTGCTTGTTCTGTGGTTCCAGGGTGGGTGGGGCATGTTGCACAATCTGGTTGAGTGGTCTGGTTTGTATGATCCAATGTATCTCTGTGCTTTTATTTTTGAAGTGGTCTGCAAGGTTGTAGCATAGTTTTTGTGAGGGTACCAGTGTTGTTGCTTCAAGGTGGGTTTCTCTGCTCATTTATGTTGTTGAAAAGTTATTTTTCGATGTTGGTAGCTTCCGTGATTCGGTTATCATAGTATTTCTTTTTGGCTTTGTGAATTTCCTTTTTGTATACTCTGATTTGTTTTTCATAGTTTATTATTTTTGGCTGGTTGTAGTTTTTCCTCCATTTTAGTTAGTTTCTGATTTGTTTTTTCATTGGATTTAGGTGAGGTGTAAACCATTGTGCTACTGCTTTCTTTTGTGCAGGGATGAAGGGTTTTTCCAGGGTGATGCTGTCTATTGTTTCGGCAATCCATTTCTGGATTAGGTCTGCTCTTTCGTCTGTCGGTTCCATCCAAGTTTGTGATTGATGGTTTCGAGGATTCCAGTTGATCTTTTAAGTTACTACTTTTGATGATATTCCAGTTTCTTTTCCAGATTGTGGGAGCTTTTGGGGTTGAGTGGGTGTTTTGGCTGGTAGCTGGATCACAGAGGGTATGATGAGGTGGTCGCTCCATAGTATTTGTCTTGGTTGCCCAGTTGAGATTGCCAACAAAAAACGGAAGATTGCGTTGAGAGTGTGTCCTGCTGCGTGTGTCGCTCCTTTAACCATCTGGCGTAGTTTCATTGTCTCAAGTTGCTTGATTTGTGATTTGTGTGAGTTTGTGTTCTTCAAACCATATGTTGAAGTCTACTATTTGCATCTGTATGTTTTTCTTGAAGGGGAATGCAGAGAAGAGCACATGTGGCCCAAGCAAATTATGTCTAAGGGTCTATCTGCTGCAATGATGCACAAAAGGTTTAGATACCCCTTCCATGGATCAAAGTGCACAAGTTCAGAATCCCTTGGCATGCAGTTTTTTCATTCCCTTTCTGAAATCACTTGCCGTTATTAATTGATACAGAATTGAAAAAAATATGCTGCTGTATTGAAATATGTGCTCCTATGTTGCCCACCTTTTTAGTTTCTTTTGTTTGAATTATTTGTTGGGTTGTTGTGGGTTGAGGCCTACTTCGAGACAACTTGCTCAGTACATTAAAATTAAAATGTGACTAGTATATTAAGGCTTAGTTTGTGAATAGCTCTTCAGGTTGTAACAAATGTACCCCATATTTAAGCTATTCATTTGGTTTTAGTTCTCTTGGCGCATTACATTTTTGCTATCTTGAACCTTCCATCTTGCATGCATTGACTTCTAAATTATATATATTTTTTCTACCCTTTATTGACATGTCTAAATTTTCTAACGGTGTCTTTATTACAATGTGTGGCATTGCATTGGTGGTCACCCTTTAAATCTCGTTGGTTAGAATTTTGGTTGGGTTATTGTGGGTGGGGTGACCAACTGATAGTGTAATTTGTATAGCGCCTTTCACCATTGGTATGGTCCCAACGAACTGTAGGTTGAAAGCCCTTGGGGGACAGAAGTCCAGATATGGGAAATTTGTCGGAGAATTATAAAATGCGTGTGTGCATTGGAGCCAACACAAAGATGGGTGTGGGTTGCCAAGTCCCTGCTAGTAACCCATGGCGAGCAGACATGTGGATGGGTGCAGAGAGAGAGTGTGCAAGAGCAGGTGAATCATTATGTGTGCAGCTAGACCAGATTTGTATCGTGGGGGATGGTTGCATTCTAATGACAGAGGTGTTGTGCAATGTGTTTTAGATTAGTGCATGATAGCAGATGCATGCAGGTGGGTGGGTGTGCCTTTGGCTAGTATCCCTGAGCATGGAGTGTAATATGCACAAGTGTGTCCTGGCTGGTTCTTGGTTGTGTAGATGCAACTGTATTCAGAAGGGGGTGAATTTGCTCTGCTAAATTCTGCCCATTGGCTATATAAATGCAACTAGTATAATACAGTATTGCTTACTCTTAAATATTCATCTAGATGGAAATACAATGGCTACCCTCAAAATTAATCTAAATGTAATATATTGGCTAGCTTTAGAGTGCAGCGATATTTCAAAACGATGCTGAGAATCATGTGGTAGCGATAAGGTAACAAAGTAGTGGCAGGATTTAGAAACCGTAGCACTGGCTATGTTCCCATTTCTTGTCACCTTACCTGTTTGTAGCAGTAGACGGGCGATGGAGGTGGCTTGAGGAGGTGCCCTTTGCCGGCTGCCATGGGACTCGCTACTAAGAGTGCTTCCTGGAGATGGATGGCCCTATCAGGGATGGGGTTGGCAGAAGTGGGGCGGGAAGATTGGCAGGGGAAAGGAAATGGAGGGTGGAGGAGGCTGTGGGAGCCTCAGCCAATTGCTATGAAGATGGGATGAGAGGGAAAAAAGGACACGCACAAAGGACTAGACTGCAAAGGCAGTGCCTTCAAGAGGCAATCCAGCACAAAAACGCATTGGAAATCACACTAAAACGCAGGTAAACCTCTAAAATAAAATAAAACACTCTGTAAAACTCTGGCGCGTGTTGAATAGGATGGCTATGGATTACTAACAGGCAGGAAGGGTAAAGCACTAACAAAGGACTCCAAAAACAGAGGACGGGAGATGTTGACCTCCTGTAGAGAAGCCGATACTGCCTCTAGGCTGGTTGAATAGTCTTCCAATCCGTGACACAGCAAAGAAATCACACACATATTAAGGCAGCTCAACCTTTGTAGTCTCATTTTCTTTTTTTATAAATACATTCACAAAACCTCAAACATTGTTGATGGAAATGTAAAGGTGCAAACCCGCCTGCTGCACTATTTTGCCCTATCATGCTTATCATCAATGTGTTGGGCGTTCAATCAAACCTACCATGAAACCACGTTCAACAAAGAGTTGCCCCTCCCCAGTGCCTCCTGGGCAGGACACTCTGTTGGCAATCTGCTCATGATGAAATAGAAATGTACCACCTATTCCTTGTTAAAATATTGTCTCCATGCACTTTCCGAAACATCTGTGGGCATACTGCTTGTGTAGAGCACACTTTCTGTCTGCAGCCATATATTGGTCCGTCATTCCAATTCCTTTTGTGAGCTGTTGATGGGGGTCACCTCAAATTTTCTGCAATACGATTGAAATGAGATGGCACCACTTAATAGCCTGAGGCGCTCTTACCAATTTTTCATTATACAGAGAAGTTTTATTTAAGAAGGACAATTCAGAAATGCTATGTCACTTGGTTTTCCATTTTCGCTCAGACTGCAGCCTCCTTTTCTGAATATCATGTCTTTAAACTGATTAATGTTTAAACGTTTTCCACTTCCTATTTAATTTCAGATTGTTCACCGAACTTTAGCAGCAATGTTGGGATCCCTTGCCGCACTGGCTGCGTTGGCTGCAGTTGGAGATGTAAGTTGGCTGTTCCATCAATTTGCCATTTCGGTGTACCCTAAAATTGCCAAAGCGATGGTGCAGTTATATGAAGCACATGAAAAACAATTGGAGAGTCAATTACTTTGAACTGTTTCTGCAATATTACCCCCTCTTGCTTATGGTGCTTGTAAAGGTTTGTTTGGAATGTGCTGCTTTCTGTGCTAGTGCTGCTGCTTGTTCAGAGGTGGACACTGGATGCATACAAACACTGTTGAGGAATGGAGCTTTGCAGTTAATTTAAAAAACGATATTTGGCGGGGGTATTTTGAAAGTAGAATACCCACTGGAGTGCGGCAGCATCATTGACTGTTCACAATGAAGCGAGTTGGTGGAGATGATCAGTAACAATTGATCCCAAGCACTTGCACATTGGGCTCCTGACTGGATCTTAAGAATTCTTGATCTCGTGAATGACTGATGCCTGTCACCGGCACAAATCCACGTCTCTTGACACCCAGCCATTCTTTTATGATTCCTGCAGTGCCTGTTGCTGGACCAGCACACACAGGACCGAAGAACCTTGTGATCCACCCAGCATAAACCAACGCTGTGGCGGTAGACCTCTAGAGATCAGCTGCATGGGTGTAATTTTAGGGGGGGACGGGGGTGTTTGTCCCCCCAATTTTCATGGCACACTATTTTGTCCCCATTCATTTGGCTGGCGCACCTTTTCTTCAGATGTCATGTCCCCCCCAACATTTTCAGCAAAGTTACTCCACTGATCAGCTGTGCCTTGTTATCAAGTCCCTTAAGTGGCAACCCCTTCCTTGCCTAGTGTGCTGGTGTTTCCCCTGCTACTGGCATTTTCACAGCCTTTCAGTAACGCTCCCTTTCTGCTTCCCCAGACCTACCAGTTTGCACAGCGTAGTCCTTCCTGCCGTCCTACAGAGGGAGTTCTCCAGCTAAATCAAGATGCTGAGATACTGGGCAGTTCACAGAACGTGTTCCTCCTCAGTCAACACAGTGGGACTATACATTCCACTCTTATGGATCCGAGGAAGCTCTCTTGCCCCAGCATAAACAATTAGTGACTACATTACATGTCTTCAACCCAAATTATAAAGATAAAAGAAAGCGAACAGGTAAATTAAACCTCTAACCAATAATATAGAAGTAATACAGGAAATAGTAAATGAGAATACTTCCTGACATTGCTGTACTTCAGTAACATTTGGACATTGCTTTTTTTGTCATGCCAAAAGAGCCGCTTTATCACCACATACAATCACTATTTTGGCACAAAAATATTCCTAAAATGTAACCAATAAAGGAATCATGTAGTGCCTCCTTGTCCTTCAGCAGGGGTTATTTATTTATATCACTTGTATAGCACAATAAGCCCGTAGGCATCAAGGTGCTGGTTACAGGCATTCGAATTCCAGAAGGGTTACATTGTGCTGAAAGAGTGCGGCATCTGTACTGCAGATTGATCAAGCATTTCATAATATTACTTTGGTGAGCAGCAAAAATACTGCGAGGCTTGGGTGAGTCGGTGTCAATGTTAGGTGAGCTGGGTTAGGGCTCCCAGATCCCTTTGGTGGCTGGTGTTAGTGGCGGTCAACCGAGAGGTAGCTGCTGGCTTGGGGAAGGAAGGGCATGTGGCAATTTCTTCAGAGAACCGTAGGGTCTTTAGTGGTTTACGGAATTTGAAGAGAGGCTCTTCTGTTCTCAGCCCAGGTGGTTGGGCATTCCAATTCTTTGTGGCTATGACCGGGAAGCTTTGACCACCTGATCTTTAGCATCTGAATCTGGGGATAGTAAGGCGTTGCAGGTGGGTGGTGCGTGTGGGCCGTGCGGTCTGCGCTTTTTTGAATTTCTGCAATAGGGAGGTGCTATATTGGAGATGCATTTATGCGCGATGACTAGAGGTTTGAAGAGAATGTGCCCTTTGATTGGTAGTCTGTGCACGTGCCTTCCCGCTTCCGAAATGTGTTGCCGATTGGGAATGTTCAATGCGGCCCTAAGAGCGTTGTTCTGGATAACTTGTAGTTTGCTAAAGTTGAGACCAGAGGTGCCAGCAAATAGGGTATTACAATAGTTGACTTTCAAACCTACGAGGGCCCTAGCGATGGTCAGGCGATGTCACTGGAGATGAAGGGTTTGCAGGCGTTAATTAGTTTGGTGGCATTTGCTGGTTATGTCTCCACACGCATGATCTGGCAACAATGTGCATGTCATGGGCTGAAAGGTAGTCTTGTATATGCTTAGGCACACATCCTTGCCAGAGCCGGTGGACCAGACATTAAAACTTGCATGGGAAACCCTGCAGGACCTGTGGGCTTGAACTTCACCACCATTGATCTCATGTTAATTTTACTTTCCCATTGTTAGTTGTAGTATTTCTTTGGGCGGAGTTGGTCGCAGAGTCTTTGGGTCTGCACTAGAGAAGGTTCACTTTTTTTGGCTGCCTGGGCAGGGCCCGGAGGTGAGGGTCCTCTCTTTCTTGCTTTCTCGCTGTGCAGGGGTGATTAAACAGGAGGATAGTGAAGATGATGTACGGGGTCAAGAGTTGATGGGCAGTCGTGCCGTAGGGGGCTGGTGCTTGCCTATATTCTGTATTGGAAGCAAGCTCCTCTGTGAATCTTGTGATGATTGTGATGGTTGTGAAGGATAGGGGGTCACGGAACCTCCCGTGTCTGTTTTGGCGCCGTCAGGCGGCAACCGCCGATACTCTCCAGCGAACGGAGTCCAGCATCACAGCATTGAGGGCGAGTTCCCACGCCGGCTTCCTCGCCCTCGAGAGAAGCCCGCAGCTCCCTACGCCGCACCGGAGTCCACGCCCCAGCAGAGAGCCGTGAACTTCAGAAAATGGCTCGCTCGTTTCCTGGAGGAGCCCGCGGCTCGCGGCGTCACTGCCACCAGAACACTCGCAAGAGCTGCGTAGCGCCGGCCTCCTCCAAACCCCACGACAGCCTCCTCGCTTCTGAGAGAGGCCCGTGACTCCCCACGCTGGCGCTTCCGCACCAGAGCACCCACCCCACCAGAGAGCCGCGAACTTCAGACAACGGTTCACTCACTACCTGGAGGAGCCCACGACGTCACCACCATCTGACCACCAGTGAGAGTTGCGATCTCCGGACCTGTACAGCGCCCCCTGAGCCTGTCGGCTAATTACGGCACACGAAACACCGGCATGAGCGGACTGTAGTCCCCCGTCAAGCCTTGAACAGCCTTGGAAATGCTGAACAGGCACACACTATGGCTGTGACACGAACGAGGAGTGGTCACATCCACTACAACATCATCAAATAAGTGACACGGGAGCGACACTGCACCGCCTTTTGCTGACACACCCTCACTGGACTTTCACCACGAGAGCAAAGTAACTCTCTTTCCAACCCCGCTCCTCGTCGCCATTCTATCCACGAGAATCAACAAAACCTGCGAAGAAAACTGTGCACAGATAGAGATATTCCTTAAGCCATAGGGCCTCATTACGACCCAGGTGGTAAGTTACCGCCTGGGCCGTGACTTTACCACCATGGCGTAAACTACATTTACGCCATGGTGGTTGGCGGACTTACCGCCCCATTCCGAGGTTGGCGGGGGCGGTAAGTCCCCAATCCCCATTTACCCTTCCCCATTCCCATTTTTGCCCCATAGGGCATAATGGGAGTGGGGAAGGCGTTAATTACGCCACCGTAAATTACGCTGGCGTAAACCCCTTACCGCCAGGGTCGTAATGAGGCCCATAGATTTCTCCATACCATGAAACAAAGTAAGAGAGAAGCCCAAAGGACACGGCTCCACAACAGAACCAAGAAGCGCACCCTTTGCGCTCCTTTACCATCAGCTCACCTCATTTACCTCTGTAAACAGGCATAAAACAACGGAATAACGCCGGGCTGGGAGACCGAAAGGACTTGATCCTTGGATCCCAACAAAGAAGTTCCAACAACATGCTCAACACCTCTGATAGCGATATGTGCCACCCACATACAGGAGACCGAAAGCGCACGTCCCTTGGAACCTGTGCCACACATCCATCTCAATACAAAGCCTAATAACAGTAGGAGACCGAAAAGGCTTGTCCCTTGGATCCCAACAAGGAAGACCCATCAATCCACCTTACAGTCGTATCAGAGACTTGGTTCTACTACCACTCAGGAGACCAAATGGGCACGTCCCTTGGATGCTGATTACAATATCAAGCACAATCTAACTTCAAGCACTGCTAGGAGACCGAAAGGGCTTGTCCCTTGGATCCTAACAGGAAACATCAATTCACAAAGAATGTCAACAAACCGAATCACCAAAGAACAAACTATTCAACGGTCAGAAACAAGACAAAGAACTAAAACTTGCCACTGTTGGCTCCTCTGATCAAGACTTGTCACAACAAACTATGGAACAATCATTTCAAAGAGCACCAAATCCCAAAGGAAATATAAAATTCTTACCAAAGTGCTCCGAAGCCAAACGAGAAGACAACCTCGGAACAGAGGATTCTCCTAACATTGGTACCACTCTCCAAGAAAACCTTCAACCTGAACTTGAGAAACAAACTGCTGAGGCTACCCACCAATCCAACCCTGAAGAAACAATACCTATTCAAATCAAAGCACAAATCCACAATCCTTGTACTGCGAATCAACAAGAATATCCATCACCTCCAACCACTTGCACTCCCCTCTCACCTCCCACCAACCAGGTAATTCATACTTTCGCCCAGTTTAGCGAAAAAGAGCGAACTGCAAAGACCAGTCCTCAATGTAACATGACACAAGATACAACATCAATACCTACACTCAGCAATCAAGAACCTAGAAAGAGATCCTACTACATTGAATCTCCAAACAACAACTCGAACCACTCCAGCGACAACATCAAGATAGCAAACACAGAAGTTCAAACGACAAGTGAACGAAGAAACACACTAGCCTCCAAACCTAGCCCCGCAAAACAAGAAACCATCAATAAAATGGCAACAAAAGACTTAACTAATTACATCCCTTGAAGAGACACCCCAACACATCAAACAATCGAAGAAAGAGACACCATTAATCCCCAAAAACCATCATGGACGTCACCTCAACAAACGAAGAAAGAAAAAGCAAGACTAGCGAAAATCGCGTGGCTACAAACGCACAACTCCATCAAGCTTGCACAACCATTAGATGCTGCCGCCAGCAAAACAAAAACCAAAGCAGCAAGATTATCAATGGACATTACTGAAATTGAGTCAATAATGACAAGCATTGAAAAAAGAAAGGAAATATTTGGCAACCTAACAGAAATACATCAACTCCAACTAACCTTGACTCCGTGTATACATGATAGCCAAAAATGACCTGTGAAAACAGAACCTCAATCTGATTACATTGAGAAACAAACCTTCCCAACATGCTTCAACTTCGATTCTGATGATTCCTACAACACTCCAGATCCTACAAACAAGAACTTAAAACCGATCACTTTACAAGAGAAGAACACCAATATCACACCAAAAGACCATCACTCTGAGGAAAACAATAACCCGAGAATTCCAACCATGGTGATAGACCTACAAAACATGCTCATTGCAATACTCTCCCAAGCGATGATTCCCTTCCTTAAACTACAGGAAAATATGAAAGACAGCATCAAGGACCAAACAACTCTTAGTCCTGATACACTCGAAACAAATCGATATGGAGAACTTTGTCTCGGCAATCGAATCCCACTTGTCTGCCGAAGCAGAAGAATCACATCGCTGGCAACAAAGACTAGCCGAAATAGCGAGAGGCGACCGCCAAGAAAGAAACAAAGCTAACAGAACTACTTCAAGTACACCACCAACAGCAACCAGCTCTGCAACCCAACCTACCTACTGATCAAGGAACACCAGCTCTCTTTCCTGTGAATTCACTGCAACAACCAACTGTCGCAACACCGACTCATGAACAGCATGTACTGAAAGAAACAGCTGGAAATATCACCATTTCTCAACTGGATACCATGGAACCCAAACAAGCAATCAAGAACCCCACAGAGGCATACCAGATTTTTGTAAAAGAAAAAAACTCAAAGGACCCGAAACCTACACAATTAAAAACTAACAAAAAATGAAAAACGGGCTCGAGAGCATTCCTAAGAACTGTGAAACCAACCGACCAACCTCCCACAGCTATAAAAAGCAAAACCCAAAATCTATTGACACTACCAACCACCGAAATCCAGAGAAAGCAAAGTCTTAAAACCCAGACACAGCCCCAAGTGCCACAAAGAGCGCCAGTTGAATCATCCATAGATCAAGAACTATTTTATCTATCCACGAAGATCCAATATCAGACAACATACCGCCACTCATCCAACCCACAGGCCATGTGAGCTTCATAATAATTGACGAATACCATTTGGAACATGAACAACCAACAAATGACAACCAAGATGAAATCTCAGACTTCTCCCTAGAAGAAATCTCAGATGTGTCCCTAAAAAGTGACAAAGCGGATTAAATAACAAAGGAAACCTACGACCAAATCTCATTGGATTCACTAACGACAAGATCATATTGAGCATAGTTTCAATTTCCCATCATTTGTCAACCCGCTACAACAAAACGAAATCTACGAAATTCACATTGAAAACGAAACCAACAGACCGGAACCTCTAATTCTAAACAGAAACAATGTTCTACGCCTCTTTGGAGCAATACCGCACCTGAACAAAATAGCAACAAAAGACATCGACCTCATAACATTCAAAGACAATCTACACTTAGACAAGATTGTTGTCGAGCTAGCGGACTTTAACAACCAAGAACTGATCCTATCAAGACGTGACCAGCTACAAAAACTTGGATTCACATGCTGGGCTGCCACAACCACAAGAGTACCCAACAAACCGAAATACAGAGTAAAATCAGACAGAGACGACAGCTGGCAACACCAACCGAGATCACAAACGAACTACATCGCTGACCACACTGGGTGATCACAGAAAGCGGAGCCAATCACCACAAACGCAACAACCACACAGAGACGAACGACCGATCAGAAGAACTTACGACTCGGAAAATGTATCCATAGAAACTGCATCCTTCGAATACTCAATGATCTCCCGCTCATAACAACCAACGAACCTGGGATACCCGTAGTCGCTCTGCTCATGGAATACCAGAGGAAATTTGCATCTTTCCACAAACCCCTCCAAAGACCTAGAACACTATCAAATCATATGCTTCCAGGAAACCTGGCTCAGCGAACCTCCAGCCTGCGATGGCTTTCTTACCTTTCTCAACCCCGCTATTGTTAAAAAACAAGGGAGACCAGCTTCAGGCCTCCTCACCCTAATCAAGATAAACCCCCACTGGACAGTATTGAGCACTGAAAATATCAATCCCTGGACCCAACTAACAAAACTAATGTGCACCAAGAACCACTCAAACGGGAAAAAAAGACAGAACAGTTGCAATACTAAACCTGTATTGG
Organism: Ambystoma mexicanum; assembly: GCF_040938575.1. Lineage (NCBI taxonomy): Eukaryota > Metazoa > Chordata > Amphibia > Caudata > Ambystomatidae > Ambystoma > Ambystoma mexicanum. The sequence goes on along the minus strand of NC_090939.1, from coordinate 596,868,456 downwards.
AACCCTGCAGCAATATCAATGGAAGCATTCCTCGACGGTGTGTTCCTGGCGATTGACAAGGCCGTGACAAACCATCAACTACCAGGAATAATAATCTGTGGGGACCTGACTATCAAGCTATACAATCAGAGCGGATCTCTCCAAACCCATTCACATCTCTCTCCAAAAGCAACCAGATGGATGGATGAATGAAATTACAACTCGCAATCTCATCCTCCTGAACCATGCAAAGAACAACTCTGCAGCCTATACGCCAACCTGGACCAGAGGAACATCAAATGCAATCATTGATTACATTTTTCTATCATACAACCTGCATGAATCTGTCATAAAAGCGCAAACGATAAGATCATAACCAACTCACTGTCCATTCATGGCCATCAACTCAACAAAGAGAACCAGCTACAACAGTCGCTGTAGAACTCGACTGCACAACATCAAGATTAAGGATCCCACAACCAACCATGGCAAATCTACCGAAAAAACTCCATGATGCCATTCTGACAGATTCTGAGAAACTTAATTACGAATGGATTCTACTCCCTTTCAGGCAAACACTCAAAAACCGTCCATATACAGATCATCGCCATACATACAGCAAAGAAATAGCTGACAAGAAAAAATGCTTAACTCGATCAATATGACATCTAAAGAAAATAACATCTGCGTAAAACGGGAAACAGATAAAAGCTCTGAAACAGAAATACACCAACTGGAGAAAGTCTCAACAAAAAATCCTCCAACAGGCAGGGGCAGAAAACATAATGAAACTACACAAGACACACAATACGAGAGAGCTCTGGAACTTGCTCAACGATAACTTACAAAAACAGCACAAACTAACAGCCAATGTTGCGCAGGAAACTTGGATCACGCACTTTTCGACCATCTATAGAGCCGGAATAACGCAACCTCAAAACCAAATGCTTACAAATGAACCCAAATGGTATGTAAATGCAGAAAACAAAGACTTCATGCAGCTCATCGAAAACCTGAACACGTCTAGAGCACCTGGTCCTGACGGACTATCTAATGCCGTCATCAAGCAAGACCCGTCTGCCTGGGCGAACTTCATGTGCCATATGACAACTTTGGTAAACACACTAAACCGAATACCAAGCTCCTGGAGGTCAGCAGCAATTGTTCCAATCCACAAGCAAGGACCAAGAGATGAACCCCAAAACTTTCGTCCAATTGCCCTACTAGACCCTCTGGGGAAGCTATTCGCCTCAGTATTACTGAAACAACTAACTACATGGGCACTGGAAAACAACACATTTTCGATCAGGCAAACCGGTTTCACTGCCAACATCGGAACCAATGCCAACCTGATATTACTCCAACTAATAAAACATGAAGCCATCAATTCTCACACTACAATACATGCAGCATTCATTGATTTAAAGATGGCCTTCAATGCCATCTCACGGTACAAACTATGGTCAAAACTCAGAGCATGGAACTGCCCACCGAATATTCTCGAGCCAATCATTCTACTCTATTCAGAAACCACCATAAAAGTGAGATTATCTAAACAAGGAGCAACCACCAACGCAATCCCAACAGTAAACGGTCTAAAGCAAGGATGCCCTCTGGCAGCAACTTTATACAATCTATTCACGGCGGACATCGAAGAACATCTAAGATCCAACAAAATCAATCCACCGAAAATAAACTCTACGCCAGTTCCTGTTATGGCATATGCAGACAACATCGTTCTGTTGGACAAAACACCTACTGGACTACAAGCATATCTGACAGCTCTGAGTAGCTACATGGAAAAAAATGAACTAACGATCAACATTGCAAAAACTAAGACAATGACCTTAACCAAACCGCTCACCAAAAAAACGCACCTACCGAGCTTCAATATCAATGGGAACCAAATAGAAAAGGTGACAACTTTCAAATATCTTGGTGTCCTAATAAACCAATCAAAATCGGAGGAGCAATGGATTGACAAAATTGAACAAACTGCACAAACCCTAGCAAGACAAGGATGTATACTTCACAGGAAATATGGCCAGTTTTCTTTCAGACCCATCATTGCCTATTACAGACAAAAGTACATCCCGATACTAACTTACGGAACAGAAGCATTGTTGAACACCCGTACAATAAACTGGATGAAATTTGAAACAATTTTCTGGCGCAAAATTCTCCATCTACCACAATCGTATCCAATGCCAAGAATTCAATATGAAATGGCAACCCAGTCAATTGAATCCATTGTATTATGGAAAAGACTAGACATTTTCTGAAAAATACTTACCGACCAAAAAACCCCAGCTATTCAAACCTCCGAGCCCAAGCTAATACCTTTAACAACACGGTATTACAAAAATGGAAACGGTCAATGAGGAAGGAAATGGAAAACAAATACATCACAGAAGAACTGCTAACTCTTCGCCCACAACATGCAAAAATTAAACTTCTTCAGAATGACTGGATAAAAACTATTCAAAAAAAGAATGCCTACAAACAGAATCTTCAATGCACCAAAGATAACAGGAAAATTCATGAGCTACCACCATACCTTCAAATCTTCCCAGACCAGAGCATTAGAACAACATTTTTAAGACTACGTTTGAACATTCTACCTACAAACTCATACTTATCAACAACGAGACAGATTGACGTCACAAATAACTACTGTCGATTCTGCAAGGACCAAGCAATCCCAGAAACCATATTTCATCTGGTTATGGAATGCCAATCACTCTCCTCCCAGCGTAAACAATTTGGAGCGTTCTTTCAACTCTCATCACAACAAATGAACACTCAAGAAAGATGGGCCGCCCTACTTAGTGGACATAACAATAAATATACATACACAATCACTCTTTTCCTAAGCACTATATTGGAACTCAACAAAAGACACCATGAGATTCAATCTAAACTATTAGCTCTCACCACTTCCAGATAACAACGAAAATGATGAAAAAGTTTACAACTAAACTAAATCATCAACAAAAAAAAAAAAAAAATTCTTTGTGCAAATACAGCCAGCTTTTTGCTTTTTCAGTACACCCTAATCTTCTTTCAGGAGGTGGCTGGCCAAGAAAACCTAAAAACACCCATAGAATATTGTCACCCTAAAAAAAGAAAATGTGCATGACAGATATTTGGATTATTTCTTTCATTTTACTTTTTTGTTATCTATCTACAACTGACCCCTTTCCTTAGTTAAAGGCATCTCCTGTATAAGCCAATACCTGGATGACCTGCCTTCTTCAACCACACATTTAGCAGTAGAACCAACCCTGGCTTCTGCTGCCACTGTCGCACAACCCTCTTCACCCTCATCTCTCCTTCAGAACTGACTTCACCACTCATCACAAGCCTCCTAAAATCTGGTCCTTGCCCTTCTCCTTCCATCCTGATTTCAACACTGTGCATGTATGCTACTTTCCGCATACCATACTGCCACCCCTCGAACTGCAGCTCAAGGATGTACATTACTGTCCATTCAGTTGACCTTGGATTTGGAGGGAAAACGGACGGGACATTTTGGGGCACAGCCCCTCCCTTCTGCCTCACTCACCCCAACCTCACTGTATTGGCCAAACTACTGGCTTGTCGCTACCTTTTGTAATGTGAATATTCATTTCATTTAGGTTTTTGTGTAAAAGTGTTTGCACATGTCTAGTTAAAGATTTGTCAGGCTTCCAAATAAGCCGGAAATATCCATTACAGATTTCGACATCTATGTGGGATTTCTATTAATATCAGTCCCATCAAAACAGGACTGTCTGAATTCGGTTGTATATGAATTGTTCGTTTTACAACTGTTCGAATTACAATTGACCTTTTCACAATTGACCGAATTGTGAAGGTCAGTTGTAACATATATGTGGGGGGAAACCCCTCACAACCCCCTGCCCAATGCCAAACCCCCCAAAACCCCTATATAAATAAATATATATATATATATATACGGTCAATTGTGACCCTTTAAATTCGGTCAATTGTTCATTCGAACAATTGTAAACAAACAGTTTGGGTAATACCTCTGAATTCATCAAAACTCTCCCACCAGGCAACACAATGACTAAGGCATACAGATCCCAATGGCTCCCTCACTCTGCATGAACTATATTTGGCGGGGGTATCCCACTGACTCAGGCTGTTTAATCACAATGTTGCATAGAGCGATCTATCGAGGGCATTTGATGGAAAGTCTGCCCTCCTGTATTACATTGCCAGAAGAATGATGGCACCAATTCCTGTGTATTTTGTTTACATTTTGTAAAGGCTATTCCTAAACTCTCTTGATAGTAATCTTCAAACAAAAACTTTACAAATTAACAAAAATCAAGAGGAACATGAATACTATTCATAGTCCATCTTCATGGTTGCAAAGTAAAACGAATGTTCTTTCCTGAACGTCCAACACTGATACAACACATGTGATTAGCACTGGCACCAGTTCCTACCTACATGTAGTTCATGTTGAACTTATCAATGGCACTGTTCTGAAGCTTCTTGTTTGCTTGATCAATGTCACTGTCCCAATTACAATATCTCATTGTAATTAAGCAATATAACCCAACGTGAGAGGGCATTGGCGGTCAGGTAATGGCCCAGCCCCAAAGTTACTGGGGCAAGCCAAGTGGGAGCCCTTAACTTGCCTGATGGAAGATGGCAGCTCCTGCTTCTGTGTAGGCTCAGTACACAGGCATCACCAAACATTGGGAGGCCCTGTGTGCCTTTTGCAGGGTGCGAAGTGAAGTTATTACATGATTGGGACACCACTCTTGGGTCTTTAACCCAATGACAAACTCTGCTTACATAGAAACCTTATCAAGAATTGCTATGCAACTTGTGTTTAACGTGCAGTCTGTAGGAATTCCCTTGGTTTGGGATGATTAGTCCATGGCATTGAGCCGCATGAGAAAGCTTAACAACTTGACTTAACATTGCATGAGAGCGAAATTGGAGTTCATGTTCTTTTAGAAGAGAACTCACAGAAAAAGGTACTCCATATTCCCCATCAGATGGAAGAATAAGGACCACGATGGAGCCAGTTTAAAGGCCGGATTGGCACCACTACTACGAGCAGAGGAATTCATGCATTATACAGTATATAGCAGCAGCCGAAGAATACCACTAGAAATACCTTCATGAACCGGCATAATACCTTGTGATATTCGGCAAAGTGTGGTGTATATGACAATGCATAGCAACCTCCTCTTGCCTCCACCCAGGCTCAGTTATTGACATCCGACTAGTGGGGAGCCAATGGGAAATCCATGATTCTTCAGCATTTGATTTTTCATAGATTCACATGCTTGAATACTCCCGGCCGTCAGACTGGGAACCCTTGGTAATGTAAAAATAAATAAATATATATGTTTTTCCCATAAGAAAATACAATGCTGTTTGCCCATTATGCATGTACAGGCACTCACTTATGTAATCCTTCCACCACATTTAGGTCCCTTTTGACCCTAACCAATACGGTGGCAGAACATAAGCTCCACCCCAGGCAGCCGTCTTCAGATTTTTCACCGCAGTGTAGTGACTATGGAATCCTCCACATCTCTCCTGAGCTGTGTCTTTTATTCAGTCTTTTCAAGACCTTTGCCTTCATCTGGAAATCGTAGAGGGAAGATCCTGCATCTGGCCCCTAGTGGCCATCGGGGACTCCCGCAAATACTGTCTTTACCCTCATGGCATTCCAAGATGTCATCCTTTACACAGAAGACACTACTGGCCAGGCACAGTAGGCTCCTTCATCTGGGGAGTAGGTGCCATTCGTCTGATGAAGAAGAGTCTGTCAAAACAGCTCCTGTCATTTCCCTCAGGACTCCTGAAAAGCACGATTCAAAGAGAAGAGCTTCATCATTGGGAAGGAGGATCCTGAGAAGCATGCTTCAAAGAGAGGAGCTTCATCAGCGGAAAGGATGACAACACCACCTGCAAAAATAAAGAGAAATGGTAAGGAGGAGTTGAGGATGGCATGTGAACCAACTACAACATCCAAAAACCCACTCGGAAATCATCAAAAGCAGCAGTTAATACCCCCTGGTCGACAACAATACCAAATCATCATCAACAGACAAATCGTCCACACGGACAGATAATCCGCAAGGTCCTCTACAATGGACATATCAGCGTCCATGGGCCGATCAGTGCTTCGAAATTGCAGTTGATGGTCTTAATCTACGGAGTTGTCTTTGTCGATGGGAGGAGTTCCTGTACATGGCTAACTCGCCGCCTATGGAAAATCCCTTGTCCACAACTATTCCTAAAGGTCCCTCGTCCACGACTTCTTCTAAGAGCTCTTGTCCACGACTGTTGATGGGAGGAGTTCTGTTCACGGCTAACCCGATAGGATCCCTCATCCACGAGAGTCCTCATTCACGACCGTCGTCAGGAGGAGTACCGTCCACGGCTAACCCGCTGTATATGAAAAAAACCTAGTCCAAGGCTACTTCTAAAGGCCCCTGGTCTTTCGTGGACTAGTGTTCCATAACCATTATAATAGTTTTCAGTTCGTTCAGCGTTCAGACGTGCCCATTTCCAGACCCCAGAGCGCCCCATTCTGAGTGTTCCCTTCTTTACACTCACTGGTATGCTGCCGCTCCTCCAGGCATCTTGATTCCGCTTCTCTGCTTCTTTCTGCTCTGCCTTTTCCTTGAGGGAGCTACGTTGAGCAGCGCTTGTCCTCGAATCTTGCTGCACGTAGCTCGGCTCTTCCTCAGCGTTAGATATCATCGGCCTGCGGCAATGAGTAGGCTTTTGGTGTCCTACAGCTCCTGCTGTGGACACTGGGCAAGGAGGACAGCAGGCTTCTCAACCCCCACATGGCATGCCTTGGCCCCGGCGTCTCTCGAAATCCTGCTCAACATGGCTTCCCTCGAGCCGGTTCCTTTCCAGCCCCTCCAACCCCGCGTCTGCAAACCACATCCTTCTCTCCAAGTCGTTTCTCCTTCTCTGTTGGGCATTCACCCATTTTATACACCTATGACTTATTAAATGGTTTCAGGTGCAAATCCTTTGCTTCAGTTGCATGACCATAGTTAGGCCTATTAGCTGGACATGCCTGGATATTAAAATGGAACTCCTCCTAAGCCCTCTTCCCCGTCTCAGTACCAAAGTGGTGTGAATGAATGGATGTGTGCATAACTCTAAGTTGTTTCCTCCTCGTCCCAGTCTTAAAATGAAATGGCTGTGGTACATTTTGAGTAGAAGAAAGGGGCCCAGATTGATAGCCTACAAAGGCAGGGGGAATATATGGTTCATTTTGACAAAGGAAAGGGGAATACCATGTCTCACCCAAGGACGTCCTCTTCCCCACTCCCCAAGTCTCCTCCACCCAGGTGATCCTCCCTCGCATATCCACTCCCAAGGTCAGGATCCAAGAGTGATGGCCTTTCCCTGGCCACCTGAGCTGAGGATGCTGGGGGGAAAGTAAGTGAGGACGCCCTCAGGTTCCTCACACTTTTTTCTAGTAAAGAAAAAGGACGGACAGTGACATCCACTTTTAGACATGCACATTTTGATCATATTGGTAAAGCACATAGGTTCAAAATGACCACAACCCAATGAGGCCTCCCTTGGCTCCATAAGGCCTATCTTCTATCTACTATCGGTTCCATGTAATAATGTCACCACAAAAATCTCGCCATGCAAAAATCTCGCCGAAAAATGGCAGTTTTTTGTGGTGCCATTATTGCATGGAACATGCGGGGGACACCCCCGCAACCCCCACATTTTTTTTTTCTTTTTTGAATTTTTTTTTTTTACCCTGTCCCCATATATATGGTCACCCAAATAATATCGCCACGACATTTTCCCGGCGATATTATTTACGGCGACCATATATATGGCGATATTATTACCTGATACCCTACTATCCACCTAGAGGATGCGTATTTTCCTCGGTTACATGTCTTTATATCGAAATATTTTACATTGAACATTTTTATAGTGAATGCACATTTTTGGGGGGGTGTCCCCCCATTTCCTGCCCCTAAAAACCCACCCCGATCGCACCCCTAAACGCATACACTATAAAAGTTTTCAATATAAAATATTCAATATATGTTCATTCTATATAAAAGATTTGATATAAACGCTATATACCATTTTCGACATACCCATACATGCAGCGCACAAGCGCTACCTAGGTTTTACAGACGAGCATTATCAGTTCCGGGTGCTTTGGCCAACCTGCGTTCCATCCCGAGTATCTACACCAAATGTCTTGCCCCAGTGGCAGCACACCTAACAAGAACGGGTGTACAAGTCTTTCCATACTTTGACAATTGACTCATCAAAGCAAACTGAAAGGTATAGACAACCAGAGTGGTCCATCAGACAAGAGACCATCACAAATCTAGTTTTTCTCCATCAATCACGAAAAGTGAGTAGTTATGCTGATGTAAAATGCCCTCTTCCTAAGGGCAGAACTAGATATCCGCTTTCCACAAGTCAGACCTTCATCCAAGAGAAGAACAGCTTTCCCACCTGGTAAATGAGTTCTTAAAAACATGCACGAGCATGGTGCGCCACTACAAATCTTAATTGGCATGTTGTCATCATGTATATTGCTGGTTCCTACTGGCAGGTTAAGAACGAGACCAATCCAGGAAGAACTTCGACAACGGATTCAAGCATCGGGTTTGTGATTAGACGTTGAGCTCCAGTCACACTCTTTCAACAGAGCTCTACATTGGTGGTGGGTGGACAAAAAACCTAGAGCAAGTCATGGCTTTGTCAGGCACCCACTTTCATGATTCTTCTCAGGATGGATGCATACCTGCCAGGATAGAGAGCATATCTCTGACATTTGTAGGCCAAGGGCACATAGTCCACGCAAGAGTCAGAATTGCACATCAATATCCTCAAACTCACTGCCATTCAATGGGTGCTGAGACCCTTTTAACCGGTCCTCACAGGGGATGTGGTCACGGTACAGACGGGCAACACAACCTCAATGCATGACCCCCCACAACATGTAAGAAGGTAACAGATCTGCACTGTGGTCTGAAGAGACGCAGCAACATTCTGGCAGGTCATCTGAGCAGGGACTTTGTCCACGTCCCATTCCAATGAATTTTCAAAAGATGGGGTCACCCCTACATCGAATTCTTTGCCACCAGGCACAACAGCAAATGCCCTCTCTTCGGTCCCAGCTATCCAGAAGAGGACTTGCTGGGGGTTGCCTTCTCCCTAGTATGGACATGTGAGTCCCCAGATGCCTTCCTGATGATAACCTGGTTAGCCAGGGTACTGAGGCGAGTAAGAATACAACCCTGCAGGATGATTTTAATAACACCCGCATGGGCACAACAAGTCACGTGTCCAATTCTCCTACACATGGTGAGTCCCACGCTCACCCATATCAGTGCGCTCCAAGCGCTACTATTGAAACAGAATGGGTAAATCCTTTGACACACCCAGCGTTGTTCTCTCTCTCAGGGCTTGGTTGTTGAACTACAAAAACACACCAAACGAACAACCAGACACATATATTGGGATATTATTCGAGCATCCAGGGCTCCCCATATGAGCCACATGCAAAGAAAGGAAAACTGTTTACAACCTGGGTGGGACACAACAGCTCGACCCACGGTCAGCTGCAGTAAGCAAATTGCTGCCCAACCTGATTCACTTGGCTGCAGCTGTCCGGTCAGAAGAGTCTGTCAAGGTTCACCTATCTGACCTCACGCCTTACTCCAGAGGTCCCAGAGTTACATCCTCTGTCTCAAACCCTGCAGTTAAAACCTTTAGGAAGGGTTTGCTGATGACCTTCCCACCAGTGCCAGCACCGACTTCAAGCTGGAGTCCCCACACTGTTTTCCCAACATCAGCGGCTCCTCCTTACGAGTCCATCCACAAAGGCGATCTCATTTCCTCTCTGATAAGGTTGCTTTCTCAGTGGCGATCACATAAACAGTTGAATCTGCGAACTACAAGCCTTATCTACGGATCCTATGTTTAGTCTTCTTAAATGACTGAGTCGTCCTCAGACTGCAACCCAAGTCCCTCCGAACCTCCAAAGTTTTGTCGGATATGATTAGGTCTGAACGATTCGTACTTCCAACTGTCTTTGGCAATCATGCCTCCAATGCGGGATGTGCCTTGCACTCGCTAGATCTATTGCAGGTATTCATATTCTACTTGTATTGCACAAGCGTGTTTAGAACGTCACCTAGATAGTTTATTTCACTCACGGTCTGTGTAAGGGCCAAAGCATTTCTGAACTAGAACTTGCCAAATTGGTGTTAAATTGCATTACCCATTGCCCCAAAATCAAAGACAACCCACTTACCTGTCCAGCTACTGCCCATTCAACCAGAGGGAGGGCATCTGCAATGGCTTTCCAGGCGGGAGAGGCCATGAAGGACATATGCAGGGCAGCTACCTAGAGCACGCTCCATACGTTCGCCAAGTATGCTGTTTAGCGGAAATCGCTGAAAGGGAGCCAGCTGTAGGAGAAGCAGTCCTACAAATTCTGGATGCAAGCTAGGAGCAGCCATTTTTCTTTCCCTCCTTCCGTTCATGTTTCAAGCATGCATACTGGGTGTGGGATACTCTCTGTGGGTAATATTATTAACCTACCTGTGATTCAGTTAAGTAGGTGGCATGCATCCACTGCTTGGTATTCTATCCAAGCATGTGAATCTACTAAAGATTCAATGCTGGAGAAGTCTTAGTTACTTACTTGTAACTGTATTTCTCCAGCATTGGTATCTTACATAGATTCACATGTGCCTGCCTGCCTCCCCGTTGAGGCTGCTCCAGGCTGCAGTCACTATCAGAGCTACAAATCTGAATATGGTTGCCTGGGCTGGAGCTTAAGCCCTGCCACCTCATTGGTTAGGGTCAAAAGGGACCAATTGAGGTGGAGGGACTACATAAGTGAGTGCCTATACAGACATAATGGGCAAACTGTATTGTTTTTTCCTATATCCTCCCCCCAGGTGGCCAGGGAAATGCTGTTGCTTTTGGAACCTGACCCCAGGGGTAGATATGTAAGGGAGGATCACCTGGGCAGAGGAGACTTGTGGATTGGGGTTGAGGCACTCTTGGGTGAGACACAGTATCCCCCATTTCCCTTTTATAAGGATTCAAAAATCCCCCAGGCTTTTATGGGATATTACCAATCCTTTCCCTACTTTGTCAGAAAACCATCTCCCAATTCACACCACTCTGGTACTGGGACAGGGAAGCGGGATGCTGAGTACCAATACTGTTCTACAGTTGAAGAATATTCCCTACACCTGAGGCTGAAGGGGCGGTATAAATGGCCCACCCAGGTGAGGCTACGGAGATCACCTGTGGAACGCCTGCAGGAGAAGCCAGAGGTGAAGGCAAGGAGCCATGTCTCTGAAGTGCCAAGGCACTGCAGAGTCATTGCAGCGGATTGTGGCTGGTGTATTCGGAAGGTCTCCACGCGCAGGGTTGGATTGGTGACCTCCCGGAGTCAGGACTACTCCTTCACTGATAACCTGAGGCAACAGAGGTCCTGGAAGAGAGGCATGCCGAGCCGGGAGCAGTGACAGCCACAGAGAGCCTCTGGAAGCAGAGAGCAGCACACAGAGACAGCGTACCCAGTGAGTCAAAGTAGGCTGAATGGCTCCGGGATGCTGTGGTGCGAACGGTGTGGTGTATGCAGGTCGGAGCGCTCTAAAGTGAGCGAACGACAGTGTTGGCAATCAGAATGCCAGTCCAACTTAAAATACAGATGATTGATCACTACGATAACCGGAACGCTAAAAGAGATGAATGTGACATTTTATGAAGACCGAATTATAATGAAACTGACAAGGCCAAGGAAAGGCCAGAAAAGCAGTGAACTTTGTAAGTGTGAATAAGCCTGTGAACAGGGTACACATTCTCAGCAGTAGAGTGAACTGGGAATTTTAGGTTGCTTTATTTGATGTGAAGTTGAACTGAAAGAAAGAAAACCAGCATTGGCAAGTGCCATACATAATGTAAGGAACTGTGAATTGTGTAAAATGAGGAAAATAAGCATTTGGCAAGAGCCATAAGGAAAAGAGGAACTATATAAGTTGAAAGCTGATGCAGTGGCAAAGCTATAAGAAGATTTGATAATCTAATAAGTGAATGGTGGCAAAACAAGTAATGATAAAGCTGCAAGAGTTTAAGACCAATACCACTGTTAATCTGAAGCAATGGCAGTATAACTGTGGGAAAGAAGCACATAAGGTGTGTCGGTTGCATGACCTGAAATGGGTGGACCGCTTGGTCCAACAACTGAGCCTAGACTGAGTACACTCAACTAAAGAAAAAACACTTAACTCATCTATAAGTTTGTGATTGAATGTCAAGAAAAGCTTGTGTAATTTGAACTTAAATAACTGAACTTTGTGTCATTGGTGAAAGACACAGAAGCTTGAGAAGCTGCGAAGTATGCAGAGGAATTGTGTTGCTTTGAAACATTGAGAGACTTGAAAGCTTGGGCAAGGGAACCCCCTTTTGTTTGAAAGTGAACTGCCTTAAATCCTGTGGAAGGGAGAACCCTTTCTGACTAAGAGCTGGAAGAAGCTTTGAACTTTTGTTCGAACACTTTTCATTTTGACGCTTATATTGCAAAAGTTTTTTAACAAGTAGTTAAGGGCAAGTGTAGGTTTTGGACACAGACACATTTACTTTGAATAGCCTGACACAGACTACCATTAGTTTGGTAGGTAGGGAAATCCCACCTTTGCATAGAAGTTTGCCCTTTTCCCAACCTTATTGTGATTTCAATAAAGGTTTGTAGCCCAAACCTTACTCGGTTGTCTGCTTTCTGATGCCTTCACAATATATATATTTAAAGAACTGAGTATTTCCAATCTGATGAAGGGGAATATTTAAGCATGTGAATCTATGAAAGATACCAATGCTGGAGAAATACAGTTACAGGTAAGTAACTAAGGCTTCTCAAACAACCAATGAAGGGTTGAAAGGGGTCAAAGATCTCGTCTTTAGGATCTATAGGTGCACCAGGAAAGAGAGAGGTAATGTGCTCCTCTTCGGTAACCTAGGTGGATCGCCAAAATTTAGTTTTCTTTTAAATAGGCCATTCCCTAGTACCCTAATTGAGAAACTCTTTAAAAAGTCAATTAACATTCATACAAAATGTAATTTGAAACATACATTTCATCTTGCTTTGGAATCATTTGGGCAGCTAAAATAAATTTGCACCCATTCTCAGAAAGTTCCCATTGACGATACAGCTGCCAGCCCACTTCCTGCTTCCCATTTACTTTCACTGTCCCAAGCGCTGCCTGGTCATCAAGCAGATCTAGATGAGATCATGAAAAGTTAGGGCCCAATCTGATGAAGGTTGATGGTACATCGGCACCCAGTGCTGATGGTGTGTGGACACTAAAGCCCTATGTTATCCGCCTGAATCTCTGGCAATGGAATATTCTATGATTGCATTGGTTTGAAGTGGATATCTTTCTATATAGAAGTTAGCAGTCTTATAGCAGATGTGGAACCTGTATTCAGAAATGTTGCATGGTGGGAATTGTTTTATTTTAAACTGCAGTGTTTGTAGATACAGGAACTCCCAATTTGCCAGTAGTTCATGTTTCTGGTCTGGACCTATCAAACTACTTTGCTGTGCTCACATGCTTTTTGTTTGACATTTGATTTCTACACAACGAAGCTCAGAGGAAAGTTGAGTTTGTTATTTGTAATGTTTGAATGTTCAAAATATCATTAGATAAGAGACAGTCCATGTAGGGTTATTTTACAATAGGGACGGATGTCTGATTTATGACTAGTTGATGATGGGGTGGCCTAAAGAGACCAACAACAAATAAGATGGCGTTTAAGTCTGGTCTTAAACAATTCCACTGTCTGGAGAGGGGCAAGTTAGAGAAGAAGCAGGAAGAGGTACAAGTAGTGTGACATATAGGAAGTTTATGGACAGAGGAGGATGGCATAGTTCGAGGGGGAGAGGAGAGATTCAGTCTGCGAGGTAAATGGGTTAAGATCATGGATAGATTTGTAGATGAGGTGTTGTTACTTTGAGGGAGTAAGTTCACAATAGTCTGATTCACCACAATGATTTAGTATTAAAATAAACATTTCTTGCTGTACATCTTCCTCGCAGCAACTGAGTTGCCCAGTCTAGACCTATGTTTTCAACAGGCATGGTTTTGGGACTGTGGCGAAGTGGATGAGTAGTGGAGAAAATGCCCACTCAACCCGCAAACTTCTACAAACCAAGAGCCAACACAATCATAAAGGTAAAACAGGCCAAGTTAAGAGATATACTTCCTTCGCCTTTTGCGGTAACGTGGGAGAAGTAAGGCTATGCTCTTAAGAGGGGTGTGAATGTGATCCAGTAGTGACCCAAACACAGTAATACAGTCCTGAATAAAGGGAATGTCCAGTCAAGGTTCCATTAAAGATATATGCTTTAATCAAACACACCATAAGCAATAAAACTATCTAGAAAACTCTGATAGAAACCTGCCCCCGTGGAACAAAAAGAGAATATGCAACAGACCGAAGAATGTAACACTTGGAGTATGAATTTAGGGGGGATGGATACATTATTAACCATAAAAAGGAAATGGGTGGGTGAAAAATGTTGCAAAGTTGACCTAGCCGGTCTCCGGTGCCTAAATGGACTAAGGGGAAGGTAATTATTGGATGACAGTACCTTGTTTCTGGTCTTTGGTGGATCAACTATGTCGAACCCAGCTTCGAACAGTGATGTCAGCGGATCAAGCTCAGTTTGGACATGGTAGATTGTGTGGGCCCCATCAGTAAGTGTGCACCAAGCTTGTCCAAATGATGTAGCTCTGTGCATTTCTAAGTCAACTTTTGGCAATGCAGGACCTTGGCATTCTCCAGGATCTCTTTGACGAGTCAGGTTGTAACTGCCAGGAATTGCCGATGCTTGACACTCCACCGGTTCCAGTTGGCGAGAGCTGCTGGTCGAAATGGTGATCCTGTTGCTCCAAAGTGCGGTTTGGCAAAGCAGCAGTTTTAAGGGGTAGGTTGAGTTGTGGCATAAACCCTGGTTGGAGTCAGCAAGTGACTATAACGTTTAGAGTCTGGCTCTGGTGTTGATCAGTTGATTCGAGCCTAGCAGGTGATGGGCTCAGCAAGGGTATGGTGTAGCATTGTGCCGGCTCAATGTGCAAGCAATTGGTTGAAGGTCCTCAGGAGTGCCAGAAAGTAGCACCATCGGGATCCCTTGGCGTCAGTGGCGTTGAGTTCACTGGTTTCCAGGCTGGGAAACAGGGAACCATAGTAGATCTGGTCCTCCAGCTGCTGAGAGACCCAATTCAAGAGCCAGAGGACTGGGTTATTTCTTTCAGGGTCTGCGCTCCCAGCCCTGGGAGATTCTGCTGTAGAATGGTAGATCCTGGCCAGCAACAAGTGTTACCCTCCCCCAGTGTACCCTGGGAGTGGGTAGGGGCAAGACTCGCCCTGGTTCTTCACCTCAGAGGTTGAGGGCCTTGGAAAGTATACCTCTCACAAAAGAGGTTCAGTAAATCCTTCTCTGGTGTTCCAGTGTGAATCAAAGAAGTGGTGGAAGACCCTTTTTTTTTAAAGGTAAATGTCCACAGGTGATGGGACTAAAGCTAGCCTGCCTTGGCAGTCCAATCACTGTTGTTGAAAGAAGCAGACTTTGCCCTTCAGGCATCACACCTAGAGTGCGTTGCTCTAGAGGCAGTGGAGAGAACAACAAGGAGAGGCATAGCGAAACAAAATGGTGGACATCTCCTTCCAATGTGCATAGTCCTCCTGACTGCTCTAACCATGCCCCCCCTTCTCACTAGGATCAAAGGCCTTTAGAAATGAAGCACCCTGGTGTGAGGCTTCTCCCTTTGTATGGGTGTGCTCCTTTGATGCCTAGGCCCAGGGTAGCTGCATGGTGGGCGGCTGTGCCTGGCAGGCAGCGGTCTCTGGCAGAGGACGTTACCCTTACAAAGCGATCATAGAAGAGGCATGGCCATGCAGGTTAATTTCCTGTCATTTGGCAGACTCCCCCCATCTGGCTGAAATACACATCACCTTCCACAGCTGAGCTGACTCACAGGAGCTGATAAATGTGTGATATCAAATTGGATGTGGCCGCAATGGTCAATGGTAGTGCCAGGCATCATGCCTTAACTCGGACATAGATTTATTTTAGTTTATCCTGCACCATCCTGGGTTATGCTCATCAGGTTTTTGGTACAGGGGGCACATTCTAAATGCAGCTTCTACGCCGCTGGGACATGGCTGTTGCTGCAGCAGTCAAATGGGAAACTGTGACCACTGAACCAGCTCGCTGTCACTAATAGAGCAGGTGCTGCAACTCAGTATACTGATGCAGCAGGACACCAATACACACTGCTTTTGGCATAGAGTTTCTCCAGCATTGGCTCTTCCATGGATTCACATGCTTTGAATATTCCCCATCGTCAGGCTGGGAATCCTCTGTAACCTTATTACATTTCCTTTATAAAACCTTTCTTCACTTTAGTAGCCCATCCGTGTCCTGCATTCAGCCCCAACCAATGGGACGTTGAGTATCAGGCTCCACCCAGAAGTCCCTCTTCAGATTCGAACCGCATGTCATGCTGAGGAGTCCTGTAACCTCATTCTCCAAGTGAGAAAGTTGCTAGTTTGGAAAATCTTCAATTGAAAAGAACTTTATCATCTGGAATTTCGTTGCCCTTGCTTTTCTCAATAACAGATAAGTGGGAAGGGTACAATGGAGACTAAATACAAGAAATCTATTTTTAAGCCCTGTAACACCCGGTGGGTTTAAAAATGTTTGAGGGGAATGAGCACTCCGAGTGCATTTATTGTCTATACCCAAATCATATACCGGAGAAGTGTGACATTATCCTCACTTTCAGTGATAAAACACTGAGAGACCATCATAGATGTCTCATCTGCTGACTAATTGAAGGTAAATATCCTCCCTATGAGTTTGAATCAACAAAAAGTATGACCATCAGGGGCTCAGAGAGGCTTCTACTTCATAAAAGGTGTAAATCAGAAGAGAGACTGCCTTCTGGTTCTAGAATCCGCAAGACAGTGAAATAAGATTTGCCTGCAAAAAAAGTTTGCTCGTCGATGACACCCTTGTCGGAAGCATTGTCGGGAGGGGGCGCATGAGTGGTGCCACATTGAAGGCGCATTTGCTGTTGACGGCAAAGACAAGAAAGGCCTTTGTCATCAGGAACGGGCCCCTGTCGACGAAAGAGATGCCTCTGTCTACAAAACTGTCAACACCGTCCTTGCCAACTAAACCGTCCACGAGGCTGTCAACATCGATTCCGCTAATGAAACGGTCCACTAAACCGTCAATGCCGGCTCCATCGTTGAAACCGCAGGCACTGACACCGCAGACGAAATAATCAACACGGGCCATGTCTTTGAGGCAGTTAACGACACTGGTCGTGGAAAAGTCCATGACAGCATCGACGAAGACTGTACCGGCCATGGGAGGGCCCAAAAAGGCTGACAAACCTCAGGTGAAAACAACCCTGAAGATTACACTGTCCATGGAGGTGTCCAAAACAGCAGACAAACCTCCAATAAAACATGCAAGCCCGCCGTCGACTGACTAAGTATGGAACCGCAAGAAAACAGGGCGGAGACCAGAAAAAGTAAGAGCAGGATCCAGCATGTGTAGGGCTCAGGATCTCAAGAGGGGTTGCAAAAATCCAAAGAGCAACCAATAGTTATTAAGATTCCATTGCCATCTATTCCTCAACGGGAGAAAAGCCAAGCACCAATAAGCCTGTCACTATCTCAGGTATCTTCCATATTACCAGAGTACATCCTAGAACACCACATCGATTTTGAGTTTGAGGAGAGGTTCTCACCAGTTTTCTCTGACAACGACCCGGACCCTCCACCACCAATATCACCACCACCTCCAAGGTCAGGGTCTACAATCTCACCACCAACGTAGCCTAATGCACAAATGTTGCTATCACTAAAAATGCCTGCATCGCTGTAATCACTAGTGAGTCAGCTAGATGAAAAACTACCGAAAACACATGATAAAGCCAGGGAAGAACCGGGCCCGACAGGGGAAGCACCGGACTGGTACAAGAAACACTCTGGGGAACAGTGGATGGATACAGCCTCTCGAGAGAGAGCTCTCATGATAGAAGATCGTGCTCTCTGTGCAAAAATGGTAATCCCTCACTTCTGAATTCCCATTCCCCAGGGGACTGTCTAGGGCAGAGGTCAAGGATGCCCATAGGGAAAGGCTCCCCAGCTCCAGGACCATCAATAGGGTGGCATCTGTTGTCACGCTCCCAATAGAACTCCCTCAAGCATTGCCACGGCAGTCGCATGGCATGGTTCCCTAGGCATATGAGCAGGAAGAAGGAGAGCTGCAGACTACTGATATAGATGGGGATGTGGACATGCCTTCCACCACCACCACCACCACCTCTCATTCACCGCCACGGAACGACTGGGACACGCAGGATGAGGACATTGTTCCAGGTCCAAGAAGAAAGACTGCTTTCTAGTTGACTGATGCAGAAGAGGCATAAGTGAGTGATATCTATACCCATTGTAGATCATATCTGGGAGGAAGGGTAAAATATTCTCTGAGCCAGCTCTCAAAGTAAGATTAGAAATGAAGTATAGGGCTCCCAATAATTTGTCTAAATAGCTTACGCCTGAGTCAGTAGTGTCAGCTGTGGCTGGGAGGAAAATCAGCTTGCAAGGTTCCAAGTGCTCTTTCCCTCCAGACAACGACAGTGGGAACATTGATGCTTTAGGGTGGAAAATATTGACAACGGGAGCGACTATTGTGAAGGCTGCTAACTCACTGGCGATCATGACGAGATCTACCGGAGGACAAATGCAAGAAAGCACTTGCAATCCTCAATGAGGGGAAGGAGGCACCTAACCATGCCTTCAGTATGGCTGTCAATATTACAGAGATGGGCTTCAAACAAATAAGAAATGGCACGGTCTTAAGAAGACAGGCCTTGCTAAAGTGTACAGACTTTAGACCAGAGGTACACAACTGAGTAACATGCCATTCGAAGGTGACAAACTCTTCGGGTCTAAGATTGACGAGGCTTTAAAAGCACTCAAAGTGGAAATATACACTGCAAAATCACTTACCTCATTGCAAACAAAACTCTTTCGGCCCTTTCGATGTGCTTCAGGGCATTCCTCGTCGACGACCGAATGAGGGCTACAATATTAGCGAGGGCCGTACTATACACAAGGGTATAGGAAATACTATCCATATAAGACCAGAGACATAAACCCCAGTCAAGGAGGTGCACGGAAAACCCCCTTTGAAAGGGTAGACATTAAAAACAGGCCTACTCCCAGTCCAGCCTCCATACATCCACAAAATGTGGGAGGCAATCTAGCACACTACCGCTATCAGTGGAAAACAATAACCTCAGACAATTGGTCCTTGGACATCATACAAAAAGCACATACCCTAACTTCAGAAAGACTCAGCCTCTATCCCCACCAGGGGAGCAGCCACATGCACACCTCAGTATTCAAGAAGTCAACAAAATGCTCATAAAGCAAGCAGTTCAGAGAGTGCCAACAAAAGAAAAGGGGATGGGGGACTTATTCCATGTCTTCGTAGTAAGGAAACCTGACAAAACATGGCAACCCATTTTAGACCTTTGAGGTCTCAACGACTCAATAAAGAAACACAAAATCAAAATGCTAACGCTGGCAGACGTCATCAAAGCGGTGCAAAAAGCCGACTTCATGGCTTCTTTAGACCTCAAGGAATCCTACTTCCATGTGCCAATCCACAGAGCGCACTGGAGGTTTCTCAGGTTCATAGTGGGCAAGAGCATTATTGGTTAAAGTCCCCCCCTTTGGACTGAGATCGGATCCAAGGACGTTCACAAAGTGCCTGGCCCATGTAGCAGCATACCTAAGGACGAAAGGATTGCATATTTATCCATACCTTGACAATTGGCTTATAAGAGCGAGCACACAGCAAGAAGCAGAATGGACTATTCAACAAACCACAGCCACGCTCAGGTGGCTTGGCTTCACCATAAACTACAATAAGTAATGCTTGAAGCCCTCAAACAACTTGGTTTTCCTGGGGGCACAGTTCAGCACCAACAAAGGCTTGGTTCACCCATCGCAAGACAGAGCGGAGTCCATCCCACCAGCTACCTCAATAATCAAACAAGGGAGGTTGCTTTCACTCAGATAATACATGAAGCTACTCCGCAGTGGCATCATGCCTTTCCCTCAACCCTTACTGCCACCTCCATATGAGGCCACTGCAAGAATTTCTAGCGGACCAGTGGGCACAAATAACTGGTGCGTTGAACACCAAACTAGATGTTACGGAACAGCTGGTGGTCCAGTTGCAATGGTGAAACGATCCACGGCGTATTACAAAAGGGATGCCTTTGCATGAAAAGCAGTTCCAACAAACCCTGATAATGGAAAGGTCACTGAAAGGATGTGGAGCGCATGTAGGAAACTTGTCCACCAAGGGCCAATGGAGCGTGGAGGAGGAACAAATGCATATAAACGTGCTGGAGCTAATGGCAGCATTCCAGGCATTACGCTCTTTCCAGCCAGTACTCAAAGGCAAATTGGTGAAGGTGTTGATGGACAACACCACCACTGTGTATTACATATGGAAAGAAGGAGGAACTTGTTCTAGAACGCTCTTGAAGGAAGCGCAGGCTCTGCGGCACTGGGTGATCCAGAATCAGATATCACTACAAGCCTTTCACGTGCTCGGCAGACCGAATGAGATGCCACAGACTGGCTCAGCAGCACTACAAGCCAATGCCACAAATGGCAGTTTGCAAACAAACAAGTGACAAGAGTATTCAAACGGGTGGAATCCCCCTGACAGAACTGTTCACACAGAGGAAAACAGAAAGTGTCCAAAGTTTGCCAGCCGATATTCCCAAGCAAACTCCCTGGGAGACCCAAGGGGCTGGAGATGTTTGCGATGTACCACTGCAAGATCACCCTCGTAGCACCGGCGTGGACCAGGCAGGCTTGGTACTCAGACCTTCTACATCTAACGCAAGAATCTCCCATACTGCTGGGATCAGCGCCAGACCTGCTCTCGCAGTGTCAGGAGCAGGTCCTCCACCACAACCCAGGCCCACTGAACCTCAGTGCATGGCTCCTGATCACATTGAATTTGGCCATGTACGTATGCCACAGGAATGCAGAGACATCCTGAATGCGTCTAGAAGAGCAACAACAAATGTATCCTGCAAGTATAAGTGGAGATGTTTCTGTGCTTGGTGTGCACAGGAACATCACAATCCAGTAGGAATTGTACCCCAGGGTCTACTGCCTTACTTACTCAAACTGGTGAAGGAAGGCCTTTCATTTATAAAGGTGCACCTAGCGTAAATTTCTAGATACAACCTGAGCGAAGACAGGCCTCCACTGTATGGCTCAAGGATAGTTAAACACTTTATGAAGGGACTGTTTCACACATATCCATCTAAAGCAAATCTACTTGGGCATTAACGCAGACCTTAGTCAAGCACTACTGCCTGGAAGGTCAGATACACAGTGAAGGAAGAGTGGGAAGAGCAGTGCTACAACGCCTGTTTCAGTAAGGTGAGAATTCCAGGAGTATGCTCTACTTGAGTGGAGTTTTTCTCCCCTGCTCCACCTTAATGTGCGTTACTGCTATTTATTCTATTCAAAGTATGTGAATCCATGAAATATCCAATGCTGGAGAAGGAGTATGTTGCTTACCTGTAATTCTAGTTCTGCATCATTGGTCTTTCATGGATTCACATGCTCCTACCTTGCACCCTGAGGATTTAAAAGCTAATATACAAGTGACCACTCCAGTGTTAGAATCTGAAGAGGGCATCCTGGGTGGAGCCTGATACTCAACGCCCCATTGATTGGGGCTGAATTCACCCAAAAGGACACTGATGGGCTACTAGAGTGAAGATTTTTTTTTATAGCGAAAATGTGATAATACAGTTACCGAGGGTTCCCAGCTGAACGACCGGGAATATTCAAAGCATGTAAATCAATGACAGATACCAATGCTGAAGAACAGGAGTTTCAGGTCAGCAACATACTTCTTATGAAAGGGGAATTTGATCAGCAGATTATCCTTTGAGAGATGGAATTATCTGCGTCACTTTATTAAGTCATACACTTTTTAAAAAGCCAGGCTTTCACCCCTGCCAGATGGCAAGCAGTCGGTGACACAGCAGTTGGAATCACTCTAGTGTTGGCTCCTGGATCCTTTAATAGGTTCCAGGCCATCTAAACGAATGTCAGTTTACCACAGTGCTAATGTGTGCTTCTTTTATCCATAATGTTTGCACCAGTGGCCTATACCATTGACTGTGCTGCCTTCTCTGAAGCTGGTCCACTTTTTTGTCCGGTGGAGTGCTCCTTTGGGCTAGTGGTGCAAGTGCACGTGATAAAGATCCACCTTTGTGTTGATCGTGGCACACCTATTCCCACTTCTTTCGAACCTCAGCCCCTAGCATGTTTAGCTTGTTCTGGTCCACGTTTGTGGTGGGTGCAGCATACATGCTGGCGGGTAAGTATTTGTCATAAGATTACTTTTTAATGTTGTGTGTACTGTGTAGGGAGATGGTATTTTAGTTTAGCACTGTTCACATGACACAGGCTATTGATTTATGGCTTGGGAGATTAGAGTGTTCACTTGCAGCACAAGAAAGGTGCTAGCTTGAAGTCACTGCTACCGTGCAGTATGGTCAACATGCAGGATATTGTTGTGTATATAGAACTACATTGAATAGTGGGAATGCAACATTATTGAGTAGTT
This sequence comes from Ambystoma mexicanum, assembly GCF_040938575.1. NCBI lineage: Eukaryota > Metazoa > Chordata > Amphibia > Caudata > Ambystomatidae > Ambystoma > Ambystoma mexicanum. The sequence goes on along the minus strand of NC_090939.1, from coordinate 596,845,712 downwards.
TTCTATATGATTTGTGCTTAGTAGGAAATTGCATGAGCTGTAAGAATTAATATTGGATTATAGAATTTTAAAAATTAAACTGGATATTTAGTTTTTAATGTTGGCATTTATGGGAGCTACAGTATACTATTAGTGTCTGAAGGCAAGAGATGAGAAAATGGGCCTCATTACAAGTTTGCCGGTAAGCTACTGGCACCGTTGTTACCGGACCAGCAAACGAGGTCTGCCAGCGGGGGCCTTTCCGCCCGCCAGATCCGACCTGCCGGGCGGAACGGCACCCGCTCTCAGACCTTGACGGATTCACGGCACCATTCAGGAATGGTGCCAATGCATCCGTCTTCCCCATTCTCATTGAGTCCAATGGGACTCAAATGGGTATGGGGAGTAATTTAATTACTGTAATGCCCCAGTAATTGCCCATTCCCGGGCTGCGGAAAAAGAATGACTCCGACGGTAGCCGTGCCGATATTAACTGGCACGGCTACCGCCAGGGTCATAATGACCCCCAATGCCACCATAAGCCACGCTAACCGCATCTATTGGGCCAAGCTCACAAACTGGGACAATTTCCCCCACAAGTCCTCTAGCCTGTCTACCCAATTGGCCACTTAGAACTTTTTTTATTTATTTTATTTAATGCAGATACACAGCAAATGGTGTTTCAAGGCACAACAAAAGAGGGGTGGACGCAGGGATAAAGAATAACAAGACACAGTCCTACTAGACCTTGTCATTCGGTTTGTGCAAGTGCAATAACAAGATGTGCAGGGGAGTGGGTAGGTTGTGGGGGGGAGTGCCAGTCACAGCAGAAAGCGCTAATGCTGAGGAGGGAAAGGAAGGACAAGTCTGAGTGGAGAGCATGCAAGTGCTGGGTAGGAGAGAAAGAGGGCCTCTGGGCTAGGCAAGTGCAAAGGGGAGGTCAGGTGAGCAAGTATTAGGGGAACGCAGAGAGTGCAGGGAATGAAGGACCACATGCTAAGTGCGATGACGGGCCGGATGGGCTCAATAGGGGTGCAGGCCCTGCCAGTCTAGTACTGGGGGAAGGAGCCCGGTAGGGAAAGTGCAGGTTTGGGGGGGTGTCAGAGGAGACTGAGGTGCTGGGGTAGACTGGGCAAGGAGGGCATGGTGCCCTGTATGAATCAGAAGGAAACCAGGCAGCCATTCACAATGCGGCCGAGTGGGACATTAGCATGAGAGGGGGAGAGGGAAGAAAGAAGAGAAAAGGAGGGGTCTTGAGGAGCTTCTGGAACTTAAGGAGATTGGGCTCCAGCCTCTGAGGGGCATGGAGGCCATTCCAGAGGGAGACTCCTGCTGAAAAGATAGATCTATCCCCTCAGACGCACACACTCTGCTTGGAAAAATATCTGATCTGAAGAGGATTGGAGCTAGAAGACCAAACGACTCCAGCCGGGAGGTATTTAGGGGGCGAAGATTTGATGTAGCGGGGCCCCAGAAGCCTTGTGGGTGATGCAGAGGGTCTTGGACTTGATCCACGCAACAGCCAGGAGCCAGTGGAGAGATTTTAGGGCTGGAGTGATGCGGACCCTGGGCTTGAAGCCACGGATGAGTCTTGCAGTCCTATTCTGGATTAGTTGAAGGGGGCAAAGGGAGGAATTAGGCAGATTGAGGAAGAGATTGTTGCAGTAGTCCTGCCTTGAGAGGACCAGAGCTGTGTAGACATTGAGTTTCCGGGGGCCGGTGAGGATAGGAAGAATGCCTTTGAGGAGGTGCAGCTGAAGGTGGGCCTTATTGGCAAGGTTTGTGATGTGATGAGAGAAGGAGTTGAAGATGACACCAGGTTTTTTGCCTCACAAGAGGTTGAGTTGAGGGGGCCCATGAATGGCGGCCAGAAAGAAGGAGGAAAGGGGGGAGCTTGGGTCCCAATGAGAAGGATCACTGTTTTACTGGCATTAAGGCTGAGATAGTTAGCCGCACACCATGCCTAAATAGAAGTCAGACAGTCGGGAATGAGACAGGAAGAAGACTAGGCAGCCGAGGGAAGCTTGAAGGAGAGCTGTGTGTCGTCTGCATAACACTGAAAGTGAGGAAAGAAGGCGGAGATGAAATGGGCAAGAGAGGCAATGTAAATGTTGAAGAGCCACGGCAAGAGGATAGAGCCCTGAGGGGTGCTGCAGATGGAGTGTGATGGAGGAGAGAAAAGGGCCCAGTTGACCCGGGGATGGTCGGTCAGAGAAGAAGGTGGTTGAACAGTCAAATGCCAGGTCTGTGCCAAGGCTATCATAATTTTATTAGGTTGGCATGATTGATCGTATCAAAGGCAGAGGAAAGGTCAAGAAGGATGAGAACGGAAGGAGATTTGGAATCGTGGTTTGAGAGCAAGTCTTCACGGGTGTTCAGAAGTGCAGTTTCCGTGCCTCTGGCTGCTCTGAAGCCAGACTGGTGGTCGTGAAGACAACCAACAGATTCAGTATGGTGGATCAGCCGGGAGATGATCAGCTTCTCCAAGAGTTTGCCCAGGAAGGGGTTAATGGCGATAGGGCGGTGTTTAGTTGGGCATGAGGGGTCGGCAGAAGGCTTTTTGAGGAGAGGGTACTCAAAGGAGTGCTTGAGGGGTAGCGGGAAGGAGTCCGTGGCAGTCTAAGCTTTGGATGTGGTGTTGATTTACATCATCAGTAACTTATTTGTGCAGACCTGTCATGTTCCAGGTCAATTGACCCTACCCCGTTACCAGTCAGGTTCTGCCACCTTGAAATCTGAGTGTCAGATTATATTGAGTTATCTAGTGGCTGTAGGTATTCCGGCAGGGTTTTGGTCCCATTTAAGCTACAGGTATTTATTTATTTATTTTTCATTTTATTTTAGCATTTATAGCAGCGTCCAACACCCTTGGGTATATATGCGGTAGTTTCAGTAAGTGCGAAGAGACATTCTAAGAACCACGCTTATGGTTACAGCGTACTGATTTATCTTGAAAGCATACTCTGGCAGAGCCACACCTCATGGTACGGAGGCTGCATCAGGTGTGCGTGTAAGCATAACCGACAAAATTGGTAAGGGTGCACAATCTGGAAAAGCCACACCTCATGGTGGGGGGGGCTATTTCACTATTTCATGTGTACAGGTAGAAATAACAGACAAAATTGGTAGGGATGCACAATATGTAAAAGCCACACTTCATGGTAGGGGGCTACATCGGGTGGACAGGCAGGTAGTCATAACTGACAAAATTGGTAAGGGTGCACAATCTGGAAAAGCCAAGCCTCATGGTACGGGGACTGCATCAGGTGCACGGGTAAGCATAACAGACAAAATTGCTAGGTGTGCACAATATGGAAAAGCCACACCTCATGGTGGGGGGGCTATTTCATGTGTACAGGTAGAAATAACAGACAAAATTGGTAGGGATGCACAATATGTAAAAGCCACACTTCATGGTACGGGGGCTACATCAGGTGTACAGGCAGGTAGTCATAACTGACAAAATTGGTAAGGGTGCACAATCTGGAAAAGCCACGCCTCATGGTACGGGGACTGCATCAGGTGCACGGGTAAGCATAACAGACAAAATTGCTAGGTGTGCACAATATGGAAAAGCTACACCTCATGGTTCGGGGGCTACATCCGGTGTACAGGTAATCATAACGTACAAAATTGGTAAGGGTGCACAATCTGGAAAAGCCACGCCTCATGGTACGGGGACTGCATCAGGTGCACGGATAAGCATAACAGACAAAATTAGTAGGGGTGCACAATATGGAAAAGCTACACCTCATGGTTCGGGGGCTGCATCAGGTGTACAGGTAAGCATAATGGACAAAATTGGTAAGGGTGCACAATCTGGAAAAGCCACGCCTCAAGGTACGGGGAGGCTACATCCGATGTACCAGTAAGCATGTTCCAGCACAGTAAGTTTGCAAGTACAGCGCAGGGCTTAGTGAGTCAAATCCAGTAGTTACAGGTAGGTTAAATGCAGACACAGCGCAGGGATGAAAAATGTCAAATCCAGTTGTTACAAGTAGGATAAATGCTGACACAGCGCAGTTGATGGTAATATATAAATGTATAGATGGGTAGATTTCAACTGCAGGGATATTTTCCACTGAGGGGCTCTGAGTGACATCTGGTAAACAAGAAGCTCAGGCTCTCGGTCACTTGGTAACTCTGAGGTGAAATGCACCCCATAGTTGAAAGCTACCGGTCTATAATTTTGTTGTGTAGGGTGCCCCCGCCCCCTTTTTTCTAACTCCTGCACTGTCCCTTATGGATCAGCATTGCACAAGGTGCACAGTGATGGTATGGTGGACTATAGACCGCATAAAACATATAATGGGCACCATTATGAGTTTGGGAGTGTTGGAAAATGGCAGTAAAGTTGTGATGATTTGAATACTGCCACTTTATCGCTAATTTACTGCACTGACAAATTTGAATTTGGGAGTAAATTGGAAGAAATACCTCCAGCACTTATTTGTGTTTTTTTTTTACTTCAAATGACTGCCAAAATGTTTAGGATTTACCGTAGGCAGTATTCCCAATCGCGATACAAATTAGAAATTCCCAATGAACTCCAGGAATGGGGGTCAAAAGTCCCAATCTTATACTCGTAATCGGGTTTTATCGGGATTGCGAGTGGTGGAAATGAAACGAGTTCGATGTTGCCACTGGAAATACTGCCAAACTTGCAAAGAGGTGCCCAGTTCCCTCCCCCATCGCCTCACAACTCCCTAAAAAGGAAAACAAAATACCTAGCTGACAATATGCCATCTCCCTGCTATGGTGTCCTAGCAGGAAGGACAGCATTTGGAAATTGAAATAGCTGCCGATGCCTTCCTATGTAAGTTATCCACGACAAAGACCTTTAGAAAATGTGACCAGGTGATTTTGGGGATTTTTGCATTTCCCATGAAACTATTGGGGATTGATGTCCAATTTCTAATTTCAGAAAGTGTAAGCTGAACTGAAGACCTAATTGAGCATTTCAGAGAAAACAAAATGGACGCCCAACCGGCAAACAGAGATTTGTTCTCTCTTGTAAAGACCGGCAAGTCAGCTCCTGTTGCTTAGCTTGGCATCATTGCTGAAATATTGTAATGTGTTTGAATTAAATTAATATGCATACTATATTTACATCAATCAGCAGTGCAAAGAGTGTGTGTGCTAGCCGCGAATCACTTTGTTTCAGTTAAGGCACCTGCACGCTATTAAGACTGTGTTTTTCTAATTGCAGAGGCCGAGCCTGGTAAAAGTAGTCGAGTGGATCGATTATGAAACCCTTGCCCTGTTGTTTGGAATGGTAATTACAATCATTTGCATGTTTTGAAAGGCTGGCACTCCAGTTGTATGAATGCCCGGATGTGTGGGGGTGAGTCATGGAACGGACTGCGTGGGAGAAAAAAATCTTGCACCGTGTGGTTTTTCATGACCTGCTCGACCGGCCAGCACGCATCATGGGAAGGGTGGTCCTTTTACTGTGATGCGGTGTAACGTACATGTTGTTGGGACATTACTGTTGTACCTATTAGAGCAACACTATTGGATTGGTACTGGTGGCGTGGGTAACAAGGAATGAGCGCACCCCTGTCTGCCAGGAGTTAGAGTGGGTATGGGAGACACTTTTGTCAGACTGGCACCAGTCTGCCTTCAATCCAGCAATACCGGCATTTTCACAGCTGAAACTCGAGGGTGCAATGGGATCTTGGCAGCCGGCTGTCTGCTTTTCTGCACCAGCTGTTGCCTGAGCATTTGCACCCTACACCTAATGAAAACTGCCCTGCAGAGCTTGTGCGGCACAGCCCCCTTCACATGCAGCCAGAGCAGCTTGATTCCGATAGTCACGGCCGCACCAGTGTAGGCCTCGTCCTTAGTGAAGAAATGCCAGCCCCACTGCTCCTGCAGAGGAAGCAATCCAACTGGGCAACACCTCGGATTATTCAGGTGCCGTGGTCCTCAGTGGAAGGGAAGGAACCTTCTTGGGAAACTCATGATGTTGATTATAGCCGTTTTGGGCATACTGGCCCTTGCTATAGATTACAGTTCTCTGTGTTATCACGATGCCCAAGGGCTGTTGCACGCTTTATAAATGCTAATAAATAAATCAATTATCATTTATTGTAAACAAATGCATCTATCAATATTTATGTTGTACCAGTTCTGTTATATATTTGTTTTTATTCAAAGGTGAATAATGATTTATTTTCTTTTTAATGTGATAAAGACGTGCTTAATGTTTTGTACCTTAACTGAATGCACAATAAAAAATGTTTTAAAAATAGATCAGTTGCAGCGCACATGTTTTTACTGATTTGTTAGATTAATCGGTGAGTTAAGCGCTCTTCTTGCATATCTGTGTGCAGCCAAGTCATGGCTACAAATCAGAGCAGGGCCATCTCAGCGGGTCATGCACCAGAGGCTGTTCAATTGAGTAATAGCGCGTATAAAAACCTAGCAGGGGAGGAATGTAGCACTGTATAAAAGTTTTGTTTCTAAAAGTTTGATGCTCCACTACCTCTGAATTTTTTTGGGGGGGTAGGAATCAGGCAGGGACGGCCTAAGGGTACGCCGTTCCCTGTACGTTTTGAGCCAGATTTCAAAGCTACCAGTACAAGACTCTGAGAGCGCAGAGGCAGGCGTGCGGCTTCATGAGGGGGCTGATCACTGAAGTTGGCTCCTTCTGTCAAATGCATATGTGATATCTACGTGTGTGCCATGTATTATGACTTAGTCACACTCAGGAGATAGCATGTGGGCTATATCTTATAGATTGCACGTCTCAAATATGATCTACATTACATATACAAAATGTAATGTCTGAGTTCAGGATCACATATATGTGCTATGAGTAGTTATGGACCTGTGGCGGGAATCCCGTTTTGCTGTGACATCATTTTAGGGATTTTTTGATAGTGGACAATATGAAACCCTGCTACCACTGTGGTTTTCATGCCTTCCTGTCACCCTCGCAGGGTTGCTCGGGCTCCAGAATTTATGAACGACAGGTTTGTGACATTATGTGAACCTGTGGTAACCTGCCATTCCCCCCACATTACCTTCCAATTAATATACAAATGTTGTGTTACCAAAAAATACACAATTCAGGTACAGAATTGAAGAATATTTTTCCAACTTTTTCGTGCAGCAAAAAAATGCATTTTACGCAACACATACTTTAAATGGTGGAAGGCCAGCAGTGATGATCTTGGAATTCATGTTAAGAATACCAAATGTGTTAGTGGAAGGTTTCTGATCCAACACTTCCAGAGCCATAGCAATCGCAGACAAGGTTCTTCCAGCCCATCCCTGTCTGTGAAGTTATTGCTACTTTAATATTTGTGATTTTGGATTGTTTTTTTGCGTATCCCAATTCCTATTCGTTAAGTTCCTGCATAGTGTAGACGTGTAAAAAAGCTAGAAACCACCATGATGCATAGTTAAAATGACACTACGACCGTTGCATTCTCAAAACGTTTCTCATTTGTTTTCAGGCCTGGAGGATAGATCAGGGCCAACGCGTTTGGCATAAAAGAACAATTATATAAGAGTTATTGTTAATGAACACGAGTGCACTCAGAAAGGGAGGAGCGTTTGATTTTCTTTACCGATTGCTCTGGCTCTGCACGTGGACAGCGGCCATCTTGAGTAGTACAGGTCTCTTGCTCGTTTCTCTTGAGTTGAGCTTTCCCAGCCTTGTTAGTACAAATGTTGCTCTCAAGTACATTAAGCTCTAGATTGAGATACTAAGGCCGGAGGGGTGTCACTGTTATTCGAACCATCTGATAATCAGTTTATCTGTATGACATCCACAGCTGTGTATGTGCACGCATGAACGTGTCTACAGGGTGGCCTAGCAAGACAATGGAAGGATGTCTACTTGAGAGCTTCTCTCACACATTGGGGATCAATGCTAATTTTTTACCATCCTCGTGGGTGTTCACTGCTGGAATAAAGTATTTGCTGGTGTTGGAGTGGCTGGGGCACATGGAGACCTGGAATCCTCTGTCTTATTGAGGGATATCAGGGTGCAATATGCTGAGGTGTGCGGCTGCCATGCTGCCCCAAAATGGCGCCTGAAATCGGGTTTAATGCGCAGTATGGCACCAGAGAAAATGTGGCACCTGCGCGGTCACTGTAAAGATGGTAGGCTCACCCACTACACTGTAACAACTGTCCTTACGGCTGCAATATGTCCCTGGATAAGGTTACACGCACACGCTTCACAGCCTATAAGCAAGGTATGGAGAGCAGAGCACAGTGTGCTTCCTCAGCCTTTTGGAGCGCCTGCTATGTAGTGGATGCGACTTTGATCAGTGTTGTTCAGAGGTTGGATTTCACCTGGTTACCATCTACTGCTCATGAGCCTTGGGAGTGCGAGGAGCATATATTGATTGAGGGGCGGCATTCCTGACGGACAGAGTGTTTTGAATCTTGCTATTGGGCTGAATACACACCTCCCGGACCTGACGGCCAGGATGAGGTTTGGTGGAGCTCAGCTGCTGGAACGTTGTACAGAAATGGAGAAATAGGCGAAGCATCGGAGGTCAGCAGATCTAGCTGCAATGCTTCAACAACAGAACAATGGGAAGAAGTTTGAGCCGGTGTTCCCAGCAGGGGCTGATGACTCTGTGGGACAGAAAGATGGGGGCTAACCAGTCATCAAATTGGATCGGCTTCATTTATTGGGTGAAATAATGAAGGAATTCCAAAACGGCATAGCAGAACTGTCAACCAAAATCTGCTGTATGTGAACAATCCTATGAAACCGCTGAACTCACTACACATCTGGATGAATTGGAAGCTAAATACGAACTCATTCAACATAAACGGGACGACGCCGAAAATCATTCCTGGCAAAGAATTGCATTGCGATGTATTCCAAGTTGGGTAGCTGACAGCATGTTCAATGGATTTGTGCAGGAGTTGTTTCGGGCTCTGTTGGAGTTGAAGGATGGAGTGGTTGTGGAACTGGATCAAACCCACAGGTTGCGCTATGATGACCCATTCAGACCGGATCTTCCTCCGGATGTCCTTACTAGAGTGCATTATTGCTCTTTGAAGGAGACAATCATGGCAGTGGCAAGTAATTTGCCATCGCTCAGCTTTCACGGTTTCTCAATCCAGGTGTATCAAGATCTAGCCTCTACTACACCTATAAGAAGGCGATTGCTGCGCCCTGTAACGACCTGGCTATGCAAAAAGGAGATCTTGTACAGGTGGGGCTTTCCCAGTACACTCTTGATTTGACATAACAATAGGAAATGGGCGGTTAAACAAGTTGCTGATGCCGAAGAACTGCTGCTGCCGGATGATGGTTCGATGGCTCAGGATTCAGTGGCCAGGGAGGAACAGAAGAGGCATCTGACTCTAGTGGCGCAACAACAACGAAAGGGATGGTCGAAAGTGAGGAAGACCCCGATGAAGGGCACTGGCTAAACTTAAACTTCAACGGGATATAGATCCTCTCAGCGCTGTGGGACTTGCTTTTTTTGATGGGTTTCATGTGAAAAGGGACATTCATGCTTTGGGCTTTGCTATATTAATGTACGGTTATTTCTCTGGTATGTAGGGATGGACATATCCATGTTTGCTAATTCTGATCCTCAATGTGCGGCAGGACCCCGGGGGCGTGGGCGTTTTCTGTGATGGTGAGGTTATCAATGTTTGGGGGATCGGTGGGTGGGAAGGGTTAGGGAGAGCTATACTTGCAAAGTTGAAGTGTGTGGTCTGGGAGGGTTGCATCATGTACGATTCAGCTTTCATGTGGGGCGGAAAGTAAGTGCACAGTATGATGGATTTGGGAAATGGACATGAGACTGGGTCAGTCGGCAGGGAGGCGCTTGCATATACTGCATATAGCCACCCTTCATGTACAGGGCCTTAACTCCCCTGCTAAACGAAAATCCTTATTGCAGAGGTTAGCTGATAAAGATCTGTCTATTGCAATTCGCCAGGAAACTCAACTGTGTCCTCAGGATGAGACCAGATTGCATAATAGGAAATTCCCTATGCAAACCCTGCTTCGAGTGGGGCTAAAAGGGGTGGGGCTCAGGGATTTTATTGGCCAGAGGTGTCCCGTTCACAAACATTTATATTTTGCAACATCCTTTGGGGAGATATATGTGTGAAAGGAATGTTATTGGGACATTTATTTACCTTGATTTTTCTGTATGGCCCCAATGAAAAGCAGGGGAACTTTCTCTTGCTGTTTCTGTCCGAAGTGGCAGTTTTTCCAGAAAGGAAGATTATCATAGGGGCGATTTTAAAATGGTCCCTGATCAAACTCAGGATAAAGTGCACCCCCCTTCACTGATGGAGTGTTTAAACGCAATGGCCTTGGCAAAGCTACTTCCAGAATTATACGTTTTGGACGTGTGGCTGCTCTTGCATGCAGATATACAGGATTTTACATATTTATCACATGTGCATAAAGGTTTTTCTAGAATAGATCTGCTTTTGGTTCCCCCTTCCCTGGTCCACTGTTTTGCAGCAGTAAATATAGGCCCACGGGTGCTCTCGGATCAGGCACTGGTTTTCGGAGAACTTGTGATTGACTGCACCTGTGTTTAAAATAAGGCAATATTATTATGTATACAGGAACAAGGCTAACAAATTACTTGTGCAGAAACTGCGGAAGGTACACATATGGAATCATTTAATGGGCCTCAGAGATGCTGATCAGTCAATGCAAAATGGGGAGGATGTGAAGGGTGAAGCGTCTGGGTCAATTGTTTGGGAGTCGTTGATCTCGCGGGTGCAGGAGGCATATTTGCAAGGAGCCGACCTGCCGGGTATATCGGAATTAGATCGGGTAATTCTTGATGATCTATATCGATAGAAGACATGTTCAATGCAACTCCTCTTTAAAGCATAGGACCCATGATCCTGATGGTTTCACTACATCATTTTTTAAAGACCTATAAATCCCATTTAATTCGCCATATGGTATCGCTTTTGAATTATTTTCTCATCTCAGGGGTGGTCACTGCGACCATGGCCGAATCTGCGACCATCCTAATATTGAAACCTGGAAAATACCCTGGCGATAACCTTAATGAATGTAGATTCTGAAATGTACTCCCAGGTGCTTGCAACCTAGTTGGCTAGGGTGATTCCATCGTTAGTGGATCCCGACCAAACTGGGCTTATTGCTCATAGGACCACATTTAACAATATGAAAAGGATAGTTAATTTGATTGAAGTAGTTCAGAAGCAAGGTTTGGATCTTGATATGATATGGCATTTGTAATGCGCCTATACACAAGTGTTTCAAGGCACGACGAGGCAAGGGAGGGGGAATAGAGGGAAGACAGACAAGAATTCCCTCATGAGGGTGTTCCTGAGTGTGCGACACAATTCTTAGTCTTACCTATTCACCGCATTACAACGGTGGCCCTTGGTGAATGTGTGAAGGTTTTTCATGGCTGTTGGCCACATGAGGCGACTACCTGACATATGGTGATAGAACTTGGTCCAGGGACGTCATTTCACCAAAATGCCAGGGTAGCGGAAGTGACATCACCCGACCCTTGACCTCCTGATGACATCACAGGAAGTGATGTCATTAGACCCCGCCCCAAAGTGATATAGCGGGTAGCGATGGAACACGACATTTCACCCGTTGACAAAACAGGAAGTGGCATCACATAGCATTGTACACTATGAAAAATATAGTTATGATATCACTATATGATGTACATTCATACAAGAATGGATCGCCATATGTATCATTAAGTTCAGTGTTTATTGGCCCGTATTACCAAATGACTGTGTATGCAAGCAGACGTCCATGACCAAATGATAAGCGTAAGTGCTATATAATAACACATCATTAAGCGCTTTATATAGAAAAAATATACACCCAATATCACCCAACCTGTGTTGGTACTCATTTATCGACCTCAGAAGGATGAACGGCTTAGGCTTAGTGAGGCGTTTAAGAACAGACTAAATCAGTGACTCACCCCCTGAAGTGTGCCTGAAATAAACATTTAATGAGGCCAGCAATTACTGTATAGAATTCCAGAAAGACACATTATTTGGTATTCCTATTCTTTCTTATTTAGGGTCAGTGCTGAAAGTGTTAGAAGAAAAATAAGAACAGGAGTGCCTCAAGTCTTTTTTTTTTAGTAGAGGTCGCAAGGGACATCAGAGGTCGCAGTTGCGACCCCTGGCGACCCCCAAATGACGTCCCTGACTTGGTCATATGACTACAATACATGGTATTCATTAATCCAGTTGCTCCATGCTTCATGACTCTTCCTCTACCTCCTGTGTACTTAAGTAGTTATGACGACTGATAGCAGTGTTGCCTTTCACTCATCTCTCACTAACACTCAATCCACAGCAGAGCATTCACTTTCTCTGCCCTACCCCACATCAGATACTGCCCCTCATGCTGTCAAGCACTGCAAACCAGATGTGTGTTTGGGGGAGCGAGGAGGGGAGTATCCGGTGTAGTCCTCTTCTGGTCCCAGACTGACCCAATCCCAGTGAAGCTGAGCAGGATGATGCCTTGAGGACAGGTGTTGATCCATGGTAGGACAACTGAAAGGCACACCCATGGATAGACTATGGAGCAAGGGACAGCTTTACACTGCCACACCGTGTGGGCGTTTTGCCAGATTTGTTAATGCATCGGTTCATGTGGGGGTGGGGCGGGGGCTTCATTTGCAGCCCATTCACATGCAGACGTGTTAATTTAGTTGGCACAATCCCGACCTTGAAATACAGAGATCACCACGCATGGTTTTGCTCATCTTAAAGGCAATGGTGGTTGGTGGGATCCAGAGAGGAGAGGAATCTTGCGTAAGTGATAAAGTAACACTGAAAAATCATGATACTACACCTTAGAAATTGGACTTGTTCATGGTTTGCTTTGTGAAGAATCCTAGTAACGGCCTTAGTCTAAACTGTAAACTATAGACCTTAATAAGGGACTGGTTGCCTAAACGGAGTGAAAGGAGTTCTACTTCCAGGGGGGTTGGACATTTTGCAAGAGTAGTAACATTTGATTCAATCCATGACGATAAGAGAAGATAGTCTGGTTTATCTCCAGTTTAAACACAGTGGCCTAAATCTACAAAGAGGCTTTCAAGAGGCTTTTAAAAATCTGAATAAAAAGAACATTATCAAACAAAAGTACCTGGATGGGGAATAGTGCCGGACAAGGCTTGTGTTCTGTCTTGATGGTCGTGTAGATAAAAATACCTCCGTCCCCAAGTACTGCACGGGTAAAAGTAAAACCACTACCCATGCAATCTTTGAGGCCACAGGTGTAGAGTGTCGTCAGCCTGGAACCGGGAACGCCGGAAGGATCCCCTGACCGCTGCAAGGCAAGGAAGGGTTATATTATACAGTGACAGTGAACGGTACTTTCTTGTGACAAGGGTTGACCCCAGAGGCTTACCTAATGGGAACAGGAAGGGACCCTGAAGATGGAAGCAGGAAGTCAACCGACAGCGGCAGAAGGCTGGCAGAGATGTGATGGCACTCTGAAAACAGCCAAGTAGAGTGTACAATCGTGATTCGTGATTTGTGAGCAGTTCAGAGAAACAGTCCAAGGTCGACAGGCAACAATCCAAACCAGAGCCAGGGAAAATGATTCAATGTCCAGTATGCAAGCCAGAGGTCGAATTCCAGATAATCAGAATTTGTGCCAAAGCCAAGGATGATCCAGAGACAGTCAAGGAAAACGTTCCATAGTCGTGATAACACCAGAGTAGCAAGAAAAAACAAGACGCCAAACAGTCCTCCGAGGAAGCAGCTGTGAAGCGTTGCTTATGCATCTGCTCGATCCATTTGAATGCAAGGATATCACATGACGCAGATCACGTGACCGTGGGCAGCGTATCATGTGTCCCGCGACGAGGGCAGTGATTGGGAATGTCCCACGTGATGCTGCTGTCGTCTCCTGATCACGTGACGCAAGGGTTTCCAAGGGCCCGTGGAGTACCACTTAGCATGGGGGAGTCACCACGGCAACCGCCAATATGGAAAAGGCCGTAGGGATCCCGGTCCACCAGCTGGGAAAGCCTGTCTCTGGCTGAGTAGCTGCCGCTGGGTATGTAAGCGAGGCTGGGGAGCGGCGGTGGGTGAGTGAGTGAGTGTGATCGGACGTGACAGCTTGCCCCGATTTAAAAGCAAGTGTAATATCAACCATGAGGCATGTGCATACCATTAAGACATGTTTAGAATAAAAGTGCATTGCCGGTTTAGATCGGGATTCTCTCCATGATGCCCGGGTCCCACTTCTGGCAGGGTTCACAGCTGGTGGACGCTCTGAACAAGTTAGCGACCCCCTCCCCGCCAGCCCACGGGTTGGATGTCCTGCCAAGGGACAGTGGTTTGCAAGCGGATGCATTTTTGCCGATTATAGAGAAATGCATCCGGGCTGATGCTGACATTCAAGCCTCAGCAGAGAGACATTAAAAAAGGCACATGAAAAGGAAACCGGTTTAGGTGTTCACACCAAGACAGATGGGAACTTTACAGTGAATGTGGGGAACGGTAAGGTTCTGCCCCTTTTTGCAAGTGTGCCATTGCAGACGTGCCTCGTTGTGTGCACGTGTATGCATGTATTTAAGTGTGTTTTATCCAATTTGACTGTATGTGTAGGGGCTTCACTGTCTGTAAGTGGGTGGGAATGCTTTTGGTGGGATTGCACACACATGTGGCTTCTCTGGGGCACAATAGCGAACTGTTTGTTTATTTATTTTAATTCTTGTAATGCGCCAACATGCCCGTAGGCCTCAGGGCGCACATAAAACTGAACAAAACAAACACACACACATGGCAAAGAAAGAAGGGTCAAAGAGTTATTCCAGATTGAAGAAGTGGGTTTTTACAGCACGTTTGAATACAGTGTAGTCCTGGATCTGCCGCATCTGGGCTGGGAGTTTGTTCCATAGAAGGGGACCTTGAGCGTCAAGAGTGGTACCTCCAAGTTTGTCTGTCATGTATTTTGGATGCTTGAGAATAGTGGCAGAGGATGAACGAAGGTTCCTTGTGTTAGATTTAATGCTAATGCGGGCTGACAAAGAAGTAGGGCTACAGAGACTGAGGCATTTGTGGGTCGTGGTCAATATCTTGTGCGTTATCCAATGTTTAATGGGAAGCCAGTGAAGTTTTTTCCTAAAATTGGAGATGTGTGTACGACGGGACTGATTGAAGATATTACGAACAGCATTATTCTGAGCCACTTGTAATGATTGGATGTTGGAGGCTGTGGTGCCTGCTAGGAGGCTGTTGCAATAATCCAATCTTGTTCCCTTATCCTCTGTCCCCAGGGGGTGACTGAACCTGTGACATTCAATGATACTCTATTCACCAGCTTACTATCCACAGCTAATGCCTGTTTGCTAGTACAGGCATGTTGGTGTGTGCGCATGTGTGTACATGTGGCTGTGGGTACATGTGCAACTGGGCATTAGTACCGGTGTCCCCAGACATGATTGCCATACTTGGCATGTTGTGTGGATACCTGGGTATGTGACCACAATTCCAGCCATCTGATGGACAAGCATCATAAGAAATATGATGGGGAAAAAGGGGTGCGATGGAAGTACCTGCCCGTGGGATGGGATTGTATTCTTTCATTTTATGTAGCATACACTTGATTTTGAGAATGCAGATGTAGAAGTGGCTGCACTTGATATGTGCAGTATGATGGGTGTGCCAGGGAATACATATTATGGTACTACTTGGGCATGCGATTCCAGTGTCTTCCCGATGGTGGCATTGACATTGGTTCATGGGATTGTGATGGATGCTCACTGTGCATTTGTTCTGCAAACTTGGCAACCCAAAGCATGAAGAGTACCAGAGCATACGACCACACATAGGCATAAACAGAGTATCAGGACCAATGGGCAGTACCTATATATGGTACTTCGGCCTGGGAATAGGGTGGCAATACCTGGCAGGTAGTGAGTACCTTTGGCCTATAATGACAGGCATAACAGAGGTCCTAGTGCATAGTATTGCTCTATCTGGAAATTTGATGTAGTATGTCATTAAGTTGGTGCGCAACACCTCTATCTGGTTTTGGTGGCAGTATGACTATGCAATGGCAATACCTGGAGTTTGGTGGGAGTGCCTACAAGAGGACCTGTGCCTATTGTGTCCTTATTGGCTGCTTTAGTGTAGTGTCCATTTGATGGCCATACCTGAGCATATGGTGCTATACCTGCACTGCAACACACTAACCAATCATAGATCCGCTCATATAGGGGGGGAGACACTGGTAGACAAATCCCGAATCACATATCCATCGGCTCTTCACTATTACACACATTTTTACAGCAAACACACACGCACTTGACAAGTAGGTTTTGTCAATGCTTACTCAATTTTTCCTACCAACGGTGAAGATTAATTTGGTACATGGCTTGCTCACTCAAAAAGTCTTATTCATGCGCGTATGCCTTTTCTTTTGCAGATGATATTGGTGGCCATCTTTTCAGAAACCGGATTTTTCGACTATTGTGCTGTGAAGGTAAGATGGCGGTATCTATGCAAATAGTATACTTTATTGCCTTTGCCCACCTGTATCAACATTGAGTGAATAATCTGCAGGTTAGCCTGCCTTCATTTCCTTAAGGTTGACCATTTCGAAATGGAAGGTTGGAATGTTTTCAATGTATCTCCTTCTTAAAGTAAACTTGGTTCATATTATGCCGGAGGGACCGTCACAAGCAGTTACACAATGATGTTGCCATTCTAGAAGAGGATTCGCTTTGCTTTGATACACTTGGACTTCTTTCGCTCCTAAGCTTAATTGACGTGACTGCTCCAAACTTTTAGCTAGACCACGCAGCTGACAAAGAGGCCAAAACCAAAAGGTATGATAGGGGTGGAGGGTTCAGACCTCTCTTTCTCAGAGGCGGGACTGCAACTTCATTATTGATCGGATATGATAGGTTATTTATAACGCGCTTAATACCCAGAGGTTTCTAATCGCGGACCCAGGAATCGAGCCTGTAGTTCTCCATGTCGAATGTTGCCCCTGAGCCATCCTCCCAACACTATTCGAGGAAATAGTCTGACAGAAGGTAGACATTGAGCACCCTGCTCGTTCTGAGAACTGGTGATTTTAACGTTCACATATTTTATATGGGGCATGAACTGGGTTAAGGACCATAAGGTTTTCTTGCTCTGACCAAGTCAGACTGGGGATGGCCAACTGCTAAAATGGGCATATTCTTACGGGTGCCAGGGGAGAACCCCTGGCCTATCTGTTCACTCACTCTTCAGGCACGCCACTTCCCCGTTTGTCCCCTTAAACCTTCCACCCATATCACCATCCACCACTCCTGCCTTTGATACCTTACACTAGTGGCAAACATCAACCTTGCCCACACCAAACCCACTATTCCTACGCGGAGCCCCGGACGCTGGTGGCAGCCCCCAACCTGCCAAATCTGCACTATTCATTCACCTGTCCCTCCATCAGTGACACGGAGTAGACAACTTTGTGCTTTTACTGAACACTTAACTGTACTGCACTTTTATACTTGTTTTCTTACTCAAATGCAGCACTGTATGTACTTTTGTTTACTGGATCACTGGCGCAGTATGAAAGCCGAGTACCAATGTTAAGAACATTCACATGCAGGCCATTAAGCACTGCCCACTGTGCTGCAAAATCACAAGTAGCAACTTTCTGATGTGATTGATTCTTGCGCAGGCATCTTGGGTTAGCACCTGCCACCAAAAAGTGCAGATACCCCTCCCCCCACTCACCCCTGCTTCCGAGGTTATGCCCAGATCTATTCAATTGACCACCTATAAGCTGAAACTATTGCATTGGCGAACAGATCGGAGGAAGATGAAGTGTGAGGAGGGACACACTGCATTGGGAGTGTTTCGTTTCTTGCCCACCAATTGATGGCAGTGTTATCCGGGATCCCAGTAGCCATTCTGACCCACTACAGGCCCTTCCCTGGCCAAAACATATCCCGCTGAGAGGACTTTGTGCTAGTTGTATCAAGTAGTAACATCAAACTTGGGCACAACAGTATTCTTTCTACGCAGTCTTCTGAGAGTTAATGGCTTACTTAATAACACACATTGAGTGTTTACACAAGCCAACTGTTCTTCCTTGTGTATAGACATTAAATAGGCATCAGCCAGGCACTGCTATTATATGCTCGGGTGGTCTCACGATTTTCCAGCTCTTAACATCCTATGAGCAGGAAGCACTATTACGAGGTGCCTGCAAGATGTCTGTCTCATGTCTGCACAATAGCTAAAACGGTTGGCTTTGCACATGCGTGTTCTAACAATTCCTGCAGCGTAACGTCCTGCATTGCCCACAATAAATGCTTTACATGCACCCTCATCAGCTGCCAGGAACAGGAAAGAATGGGAGGTTGGGGCCATGGGGCAATTGGGAGGAGGGACTTCCTTGCCTCTCATCAAGGTGCCATGCAGTAGAGCAATTGCGGTGAAAGCTGCCGCGTGTGTGTACACGATAGCTTTTGGAGTTTAATCCCATGCTAGTATTCAGCTCACAGGACACAGAATCGAATCCCAGTAGCTGACAACAACAAACTAGGTTTTGTTTAATATTATCCTTACTGATTCAGCGTTGAGATTCGATCCCGTGCACTGCCGGCTGAATCCAGATCTCTCAGATGAGAAATTAACTTGAGACATGTGCACTGTGGCACAACAGAGCACATTTACTCGAAAGGAATAACGGGCGCTGTAGCAAAAAGAGTGCAGAGTGCGCCATTTTTCTGATACCCCTTTGCACTCCGGGATATGTAACAGCATGAATAGTGTCTGTTAACAAAGCAGCATTGGGCAGACTGCGCGTGCATCTTGAGATCCCTACCCTCCCATGTGGAGGGCAGGCGTGGGCCGCATCGACCCGCCCCCATTATGGATGAGCCAAGCCAGTCCAGTGAAAACACTGCACACTCCCCCCTGCTGCAGCAATCGGCTGACTGAGTGCTCTTCGGCTGGCTTTCACTGAACTGTCAAAGGGAAACGTTGTTTCTCTTTGACAGTTCAGTAGTTCCCTAGTGCATGCTCGATAAGTCATGCAAGGCTGGGGCGTTTAGCCTCCCCAGCCTTGCATGAACCATTGGGGATGGAGGCTGGGGTACTGCAAGCCTGAATGTGCAAGTGGGCGGTCTTGCCGTGAGCAAAGTGCTCTAGCTGCACCACAAAATGAGCCAGGAAGCAGTTTGCTTCCTGACTACTCTTGCATGCTATGTGGCAGCAGAGGGCCTTCATCACAACGCCAAGATGACCGGTTTCTGGAGCGGGGTGCAGGTAAGAATTTAAAATAAAAATGTGTTTGTGTGCCTGTGTATGTAAGTGTTTGTGTTTGTTAGTGGGTGCGGGAATGAGAGAGTGTATGTTTGGGTGCACATGTTTACGTGAGTGTGGTGAGTGCAAGGGTGAATGCAGTGTATGCATTGAGCGTGAATGATGCTCTATGAATGCTGCTGCGTGTGTGAATGGGGGAGGTTCACGTACTGGTGATCTTCATTAGTCCTACTCTTCGAAATCGAAATAATATTACTTCACAAGTACTGGCACGTGGAAGATGGATGTGAAGGTAATGCCCGAATTACTTACCGGTACTCATACCCCTGTCATATTCTTCCTCGTTTCAGTACCTACTTGTGAGTTAAGTTTATCTCAAGCATGGGGACGAGTAAGAGGGATGTGGTGGTAATGTGACAGTGAATGACAAATGGATGCCGTATGAATGCTTTTGTGTGTGTGGATGAAGAATGAATGATGCTGTATAAATACTGATGCATGTATGTGAATGCGAGAGTGAATGAATAATGAATGCCATATGAATAATCATTTATGATATGATAGTTCATTTGTATAGCGCCTATACACAATGTGTTTCAAAGAGCTTCAAGGCAAGGGAGGGAACACAGGAAAAATACAGTGAACATTCTTACAAGGCCTTGAACAATAAGAATGTGAAATGTACTTGGCCTGGTGACATTTCAGATAGTGCAAGAGCTAAGACACAGATAAGGGAGGGAGGAGGTGGGTGGGAAGGGAAAGGGGACGGACAGGCATCTAACGTACTAGACCTGATGACATTTCGGATAGAGCCGGAATATTACAAGAGGAGAGGATGAGGATGAGGGGGAGGAGAAGGAAGGAGAGGAACAAAACAAGCGACTATCGTACTAGGCCTGACGACATTTCAGATAGTGCTGGAGAGGATGGATGCGCATGTGTCGGCTGGGCAGCTGCCCCCTTATTGGGATGAGGAAGAGGAGGAGGGTAGCCAGTAGGATTTTATTTTATTAATCGTGAGATGAATATTTGTCTAAACTGGACATGCCAAAGTGGTGTGTCCGGTTTGGACAAATATTCACCGTGTAGACAATGCTTCATTGTGACATGGCATTTTTTTCTGGGCATCATGGATGAAGGCGGCATAATGAGTGTTCCTGTATGGTACTGGCTCACATTGGTGGGTCCAGTTTGGACATATTTACTTACTGTTGCACGGTATTCTCCATGGACATGTATGGGCACAGATAACTTGAAAATGTTTTTATACTTGCATATAGTGCGCAAAGGCATCATGAAAATGAGGTGGAAAATGCTCCTGTGCAATGTTGACTTGCACCTATTGGATGTGATAATCTGTTACCCATTGTAAACTGTTACTTTTTACCCAATTTTCTATAGAAGTGCTGAAAATGCTCGATTCCAGCCCAATGTTTTAGAATTATTTTCCAGGGGTTGGGGGGATTGATATAGGGGGAGGAGGGGTTGAAGACACTCCCCCTCCCACCCCCCCACCCTCCAACATAACCCCCACTGCTTGGTTCAGGCTCCCTCACTATGCTCGGACACTCCAGCCTCCTCCAATTAAACAGGTTCGCCAGCTGCCACTGGCAGGGACCCGCCGCATCTTGTCTCGTCCTGTGCTGGATATGCTGACGGCACAGCAGTAATAACCAGGGAAACGAATATTTTGAAAAGTGAGATTTAATTACCTGCTAAATTAACCTTTTGCAATGCTAGTATGAAAAAACTCGGCGTTTCCAGCTCATGCTGTTTGAGTGACGTTGCAGTAATTGCTGGGGGGGGAACATTTGAGGAAGACATTTTTTTAAAACAACGCTTAGTTTCAAAATTGTAGGTCCTACATGGAACTTTTAGCACTAAGTGCCACCATTGTATTCCCTTGTTATGTGACACTAAGAAATGAATACATTTTCTGTATATTCATGTGAAAGTTCCTTTAACTTGTTACTAAGACGTTTGCGCTGTAGCACCTCGTATTGCTAATAGTTTCTTCCGAATGCCATAATTTAATTGGTAAGCTGAGGCTGAAAAGGTCATTTGTTTGTAAAGCGGGCGAGAGGGAAGGGGCAGGATTTGCACTTCGCAGTGATCTACCGTTTGTTAGCGTTGACGTGCTGCCATTTTCTTTTGCAGCTGTGAAAAATGTTAATTATTGGATGATTGTTAACAAAGGTTCACTTTGACACTGAAGGGGTAACAACGTGACGTATCTCTCGATGACAGAGCTTATGCTAGTAGCGTTAATTGGAAGAATTGAATTACTCAAAATGTATCCCTGATGAATGTTGTAGATTCTACTCTGCTCTGGAGCATGTCAGCCTGTCACGCTTGCCCATTCTCAGTGCAGCTTACTACAGGGTGTAAAGCACATCGAGCAAGAAGTGGATCGGAACAGCGACCCACAGGATCAGTTATCATGTCTGTCTATGTTTTGCTTTATCTTGGCCACGTGTGGAGACCTCGCACTTACGCCCCCCCCAAACCCTTGCAAAATCAGTTATTGGACTCAGGTAGGCAAAGAATTATACATAAAACTTTGGTTATAATGATAATATAAATGGCTTGTTATAGGCCCTTTCTTCACTCATAACATACATGAAGAAAAGCAAACACATAGATATAAATAAACATAGAAAAACAGCATCACTGTTAGGATAGTTGCAGAAGACACCTTCATCTCGGCCACCACAACACTGCTTAGTCCCACAGCAGGTAGGCAAAGAGATCACTCATACTGTCGGGGTCTGGAGCGGAGCATACTCCTTCTCAGCGAGACTGCATCACCCGCGGTCCAAATTCTAACTGCTTTCCAAGAGGAATACCTCTTCTCTTTATGGGACTACTTTCGATCCCCGACCCTCATGGGTTACCAGACTGCCGTCAGCCGAAGACCAGACATTAAGCATGAGGAGCAAAGAGTGGAATATTGGAGCTAGAAGTGGAAAAAACTCAACTTCTCTCCTTGCTTTCGTTCCCAGTACCCCTTATCACTGCACCTGCAGAGCGCTCCGACTCCCTTTCTGGTTTGTCCTTCGGCGGACAATACAACAACTATTCTCAACAGTTACATCAATATGTGACCTTGCCTATGCTGCAGAAATACATGTTACTTGCTAAGCCCACAAAAACGTAAGCTTTCATTGCTGTTTCATTGCAGTAAATGGAAGTGAATGTCCAAGATGGCCGCACATCGGCGCCATGTTTTATGGCTCATTTCGCTCACGCACTACACTCCACACCTTGGGCATTCAACTAACATAACCAAATAGGCAAAAAGGAGGTTCCCAGAACCTGCAAATCAAACTACATCCATTCGGAATACAGGAAATATACAGGAAAAATACCAAACATCCAAACCAAAGCTGAACATAATGCTTCAGGATTCCAGGAAAACATTTGACCCCACCAGTCCCCGTCCTTATCCTGTGTCACTCAGGTAGCTAGACCTTTCAACTCATTAATGCGATGCTCTATGGAATAGGAACGATCTTCCAGGTCAAAATAACACATCCCTTGTATAGCGTTACACCCCAAATTACGCTTCAAAAACAGGTAACCAATAGCTGACCTATTTTACAAAATAGCCTTGCTTAAATTCATATCATCTAACAATATCTCAGTCAAAGCCTTCAAAGTCTTATTAAGCCCTTTAACTACCAGGCACGCTATTTAATCATGGTTTTATATCCCCCAGGCCCCAAATCCCAAGCAACGAAATAGCTAACGCTAACAGTTCAGTTTCAGACAAGAAATGGAAATCAGAATTACAATCAGGAGATAGGGCGGTCTAAGAGGCAAATCACATAGACCACCGAACAGCAGGGCATAAGAGGACACGGCATCAAGGCAAGGCGTGTTAGAGTACAAGAACCACCTAAAATATTTGCATGAATATATGAATAGATTTGGTTCCCACAGGAGAATAACCAACCCCAGGAAGTTGTACATGACTCAGGTGGCTGGCAGTTAGAACAGTAAAATTAAACCACATATTGTTAGAAGCATCAATAAAGACAGAAGTCGGTCGCGGACACAAACGCTGCTCAAAATCCATTCTTTTCTCATCCTGGTCTAAGTTCAGTTGTTGACATTAACCGACAAAGTTTGGTTGACAAGTCATTTGATAACCGACATCAGCAGGAGCAATATTGTGAGTTATGCTTGTCATATTTCTCCATTTGCAGTCCGTGTCCACATAGAATTAACAATATTCATACACTGAAAAGGAACTCCGTATATCGGAATTCTCAACTGAGGAATCCTCATGCAGGACCACAAATAAATTCCGTAACACCGGGACAGGTGTTGGTATTGCCACAAGGCTGGTGGAAACCAAAGTCGCATAGTCATTCACATCCGACATACAGAAATGTGAAACATTCAACACCCGTCGAGTCAGGTAAACCCATAAGTTTTCAGTCTGCCCGATGAGGGTGGGATAGTTATTTTGCACCACAGACCTAGAAAGAGCAAAAAGGGGCAAGGCATTACGCATTTGTCCTCGCCATTTCCTCAAGGCACTGCGGTAGGCCGCAATAGATGTAACATTAGGCTCAACAGTGGTAACAGGTGTGTCAGCCTTTATCCAAATCCCTGCGGCAGAATGGAGACGCTTGCCACTTCCTCCAGCATGTCCCCGGACTCTCCCGAAGACACTCCACCATGCCTTACACAGGATCTATAAATCAGAATTCTAAAACAAGATATCAGCGGAGTACATTACTCACGTAAATAACATTTGTCAGCTGGAATATGAGTACAATTCCTTTTCCCAGGTTCCATCACAAGAACCATTTGATCTTCCCCTGCTGCAATCTCATCCCCTGGAACGTGCGGACCATTGTTATTTTTTTTACCCATACCTTCGCACCTGGAACCATTGTGTCTGACGAGCCAATACCCTTGTCCCCATAAATAGTCAATGATGTGGGTGGCTCTCCTTTCCTCACCATGGATAATTTTACAGGCACTAATATCAATTGGGCCACTCAATCTCCCTTATGTATAGGCAACATATTTTCTCCACTGTTTGAGAATGACCTTGATTTCTCCCTGATAACCTGCATCCACAATCCCTCCCAACACTTGAATGCCTTTCAGGGCTAGCCCAGATCTAGGGGCAATTAATCCCATATGTTCAGATGGAATTTGCATCCCGATTCCCGTATCAATCACAACAATGCCTCTGGGTTCCAATCAAATTTCTTCCGTTGCATGCAAATCCACCCCAGTAGACTCGGGAGTGGCATGATAAGGAGCTAGCGCTCCAGGAGACATTTCCCAATATAACAGAGTTTCCACTGCTTTATTGGGTATGAAATTTAAGGCTGGTGTCAACATGCGCATTAATGGAGTCTCACTGTTCGCAATGGGACAGTTATTAAGTATTTGAACTGCATTCAGCAACCGTTCTTGCCACCATTTCAAAGTACCCTCACCAGTTTTGCGCAACTGTGCTGTCAACAATCCATTCATTCTCTCAATTTGCCCTGAAGCCTCAGGGTGATGGGGACATGAAAGATCCATTAGATTCCTTTTTCCTGACATTAGTCTAAAACCAACTTTCCCTTAAAGTGGGACCCATTGTCACTTTGTATCTGTAAGGGAATACCATAATACACAGCCACTTGATGTGTTCAATTGGGTGGCTCTTTTGCATGGCAATACCATTAAGTAACCGGAATATGTGTCCACTATGGTACATGCATAGTGAAATCCGTGGCTAATGGGCATGGGACCAATCTGCCAGATCTGTCGGGGCAATTTACCCCACCTCAACGTGCCAAAATTATATGTGGAATAGAACTTTGCTTTTGATGTTAACAGATGGAACATTGTAGAATTATTGTTTTCACAATTTCTAACGGGTTGCTGATTCCCCTGTCTTGTGCCCACCTTATAGTAGCCTTCTCTCCGAGATGTCCACTGTTCTGGTGGGCCCATTTAACAATCACCTCCAAATTATCTTCCTCGTGTCCATGATTGAAATCTTTGCATGTTCGTCTGCAACACAATTGAACCACTGTTCTAATGAATCTGTTGCACAATGCGCGTGTACGTGATACACAGTTACTGTAGTATGCAATAGCATCTCAGCAATTTCTTGCCACATATTTTTCCCCCATACTTCTTTAGCATGAATCTTCCATTCGTCGTTCTGCCAAGTAGGCAGCCACACCACCAACCCATTTGCAACGGACCACTAGTCCGTAGAAATGTAACAAGTCCCGGGCATCTCCTATTTCAAAGCCTGGTACACGGCATACAATTCCGTGAATTATTGGCTACTCTTCCCTTTGCAAGAGGTAGTTAACACCTTTTTCAATTTGGGATTATAGGCTACAGCTTTTCATTGTCGCTCTACTCCCACATATTTGGCTGAACCATCAGTAAACCAGGCATGTTCAACTTGCTCACTCGATATCTCTCCATATGGGATTCCCCATCTGGCTGGAGATTCACCAATCATCCTTCCGCCCTCGGGTTCCAGATCTAATAACGGAACCCCCGCCACTTGCTTGTGTAACTTCGCTACTCCACCCTTTCCTGTCTTGGCACAATCTTGAATGTGCCATTTTCATTTGATGATACTAGCCTCTTGTGCAAGCTCAATTCGATGTGTTTTAGGGGAGCTCAGTACTCATTGCATGATTGGTATTTCTGGTCGGATCGATACATCATGACCCACTCATCTGTTCTCTATCCACAAGTGCCCAATAACAGGCTAACAATTGTTTCTCAGACAGGGTATATTTGTCTCCAGCTTCAGGCAACTTCCGACTCCAAAATCCTAAAGGCACCCGCTTCCTGTCCTGTTTTTGTCACAAACTCCAGTTGGCATAGGCATCTTGTATGGATACGTTTAGTTCCACCTCTCCATCCCTCAACGGCCATAAATCAAGTACTTTCTGAATGGTGTCTTTGGCTAATTGGAATGCCCTATCTTGCGCCTCATTCAATTCAAAATTGTATTTCTTATGTTTTACATTGTAAAGGGGTGCGAAAATCTGCCCCAAATGTGGTATATGTTGTCTCCAGAATACACACAGCCCAATAAACTGCTGAGCTTGTTTTTTAGTACTCAGAGTTTAGAACTCAAGGATCTTTTGCTTGACTTTTGGTACCATTTCGCGATGTCCATTATGACACTGAATTCCCAGAAAAATAACTGTCTCTGCCGGACCTTGGGTTTTAGTCTCATTAATTTCCCACCCTTCCTTCCGTAAACTGTCCATAATAAAATCTAGGTGCATTCGCACAGTATGCTCATCTTTCCCTTGGATCAGTATATCGTCAATGTAATGTAATGTCTGCACCTCCGGCATGCACAGGATTTTGTCCAGATGTTCTGCCACCAGCCGGTGATAGATTGTTCAACTATGCACATAACCCATTGTAATTGTTTGAATGTATACTGCCTCCCATTCCAGGAAAATGAAAACTGCTTCTGACATTCATCAGGTATGGTGAAGAAGGCATTAGCAAAATCACAGCATCAGGGACCGCCGGTATTAGCGGAGGAATATGCATATTCAACTCGGGATAATCAACAGTCATCCTGTAGCTTCCATC
The DNA here is from genome assembly GCF_040938575.1 of Ambystoma mexicanum. Classification (NCBI taxonomy): domain Eukaryota; kingdom Metazoa; phylum Chordata; class Amphibia; order Caudata; family Ambystomatidae; genus Ambystoma; species Ambystoma mexicanum. Next base: position 596,818,886 of record NC_090939.1, on the reverse strand, counting down.
AGGCTTCTTAACAGGCCAAATCGGATTGTTCCAAGCAGCGGTCAAGGGACGCAACACACCGGCTTCCAAATACCCTTTAATGTTTTTTCAAAATCTCCTTTAGCCTCCCGGGCATTCAATATTGTTTCATTGACACTCTTTTTGTGGCTATCAGAACCTGCACTGGGGCATTTTCAATTGTCCTACGGTCACAGGGGTACAAATGAAAGCACTCACCCCAAACTGGTAACGTTTACCTCCCAATCCAAGGGTTATGTGTTGTAATGTACTTGTAGCCAGTGCATTCCTGCAAGGGATGCTGCTGTGACCCAGCGTGGAACCCTGGCTGAGCCTGCGCAATGTTTGGCTGTGAGTCCAGCTCCAGAGTTCCAATCTGGACAGTTGATCCTGGGTGATGGGACTCGGGATCAACTGTCTAGATTGGAACTCTGGAGCTGGACTCATAGCCAAACATTCTGATATGTGTGTGTTGAACATCTCGTGAGTGTGGTGTGTTGGACATCTTGTGTTGGATCGTCATTGGAACTGGAGGAGATGTGTTGAAATGTACTTTTAGCCAGTGCATGCCTGCAAGGGATGCTGCTGTTAGCCAGCGTGGAACCCCGGATGGGACATAAACAGAAGTTTGGAGCAGGGGCTCCAATAAGTGCCAAGAAGAAGTAGGAAGGGTGACAGCTGTGAATAGATGCCCGGCGTACCAGGTGTTGAGCGGCCCCATAATTATTCAAAGGAACTCGGTGGAGTGAGCGCCAGCACTGCGTGTCCCCTAAAGTGAAGTGCAGGCTCCGCAAGATGAAGTATTTAGGAGTCTGCAGGGAGGAAGGTGAAAGGGGAAAGTAAAGCGAGGCCCGACTGTCTGAGGCTGGTAACGTGTGCCCCAGAAAAAGGTGCGCAAGAAGGATTGTCAGTCGTGAAGCACAGAGTTACAGTATGCTTAGCCCGCACCCTTGTTAAAGAAAGAAAGGGTTCGTGTCCAGTGGAGTGAGGCTTTTGAGGTTATCAAGGAAGCAATAAAAAGCGCCAGGTTTTGAGCCAAGTTTAAAGTTACCTGGAAGGTGTCAGTGATTTGAGAAGGGGGAGGCACAATGTTCTTCCAGCTGGGTGACGGGTGGTCGGTGGAGATCCACATCGTCTGGATGCAGAATTGCGACTGATGACGTCACACTAGGAGCAACAGGAGGAGGCGAAAATTAGTGCATCATAATGTGTGGCTGCGCAAGGGACTGTTGCTGTCACAACCGCTTTACTGGACAGTGTCGTTGGTCGGCCTACAGTGAACAGGCCACTTCGTAATATGAGTGAAGGAGGAGATTCGACATAGAGGAAGAGGAAAGGACCCTCAGTTGCGTGAGACTTCGGACCTGGAAACATGGAAGAAAGGTTGAAGCCTTGATAGTGCGTACATGAAGTTAGGGCTGTTAACATTTGGTCACAGCAGGTGCTCGAAGGACTGTCAAGGTGCTTCAAAACGTAGTACCGGTAACACTTCCTGACAATGTAGCCCTGTGAAGAGAACAGAGGGACAGTCGAGTGCGAAGCGCCTCTGTATGAGGTTTGGAAGGAGATATTCTGGTGTTACGGGAACTTTGAATATCCTTTTAGAAGTGTATTTTCTGTCGGCAAGATGTTTTGCCGAAGTTGTTGACAATGTGATGCATGAAGAAGCACTGCACATTAGGTTGTATGGTGTAGCACGTAGCAAATATATGTGAAAAGGGGCGTATGCGATATGCTGGTGCTGGTGTTTGAAAACTTGTATTGAAGCTTAGCTGTATTCTGATTGAAGTATAACCTTTTGAGGAGTTTTAGGAAGGACATTTATGGACACTTAGGTGGTCTCTTATGGCCTTGATGGAGTGCAGCTATTGTTGTAGGGAGTTGTATGGAAGTGTTCTACGTGCTATAGGAATGAGAGTGCTAGATGTAAACTTTTTGAGGCATTTCAGGGTGATTTACCAATAGCAACATGGACATTTAGTGGTTAAAGTGTACGTTGCCACTTGCAACATTGACTTTTAAGGGTTAAGGTGTATGTGGATGTAATATGAATATGTTACTGGTGAAGGGGTGAAGTGGATGAAGTTGAGTTGCAAAGGTTGAATGTCTGAAGTGAGTCGGCACATGTGAAATCTTCTAGTGAATGTATAAGGTGAGTCGGCACGTGTTGACATTTTTTGTGTACAACCGCCTGTAGTTTTGATGTTTGAAATTTGAAGTGGCATTCCCGCCATTTGCAGCAATATTTTAGGCTGAAGTTGGGGTAGGGATTGCACGCCAGAGCAGTAAAGCCTAAAGTTTGAAGATGGATTGCATCCCAGTGTATTAAAGCCTGAAGTTTGAGGAGGGATTACATCCCGTAGTGTTAATGAGTTAAACCTGATGAGGGAAGAAATTCTTAAGTTAGAAGAGGGTTTTCTTTTCATTATATTGAGTTGTTGAGCCTGATGAGGGATTACGTCCCAGAGATTGCAGAGTTCCTTCCGGATGTGGTCGGGTCCAAAAGGTGTGAATTTTGACCAAGTCAGATAGGTTGAAGCATGAAGCCTGAAGTGTGGTTAGGAACGATCGTCCCAGTAATTTTCGTATGAGTTGCATCATCTATAAAAGATGCTCGGCATACCTCTCCGGTGGGTGTTCCTCTTGTAAGGGCATTTCGACCTTGGTGGTGCTGCGCATGGAGGAGTATGTGTGTGTTTATCATCTTGTGACTGTGTTGTGTTGGACATGTCATGTTGGATTGTCATTGGAAAGGGAGGAGATGTGTTGCAATGTACTTGTAGCCAGTGCATGCCTGCAAGGGATGCTGCTGTGAGCCAGCGTGGAACCCTGGGTGAGCCTGTAGAATGTTTGGCTAGGAGTCCAGCTCCAGAGTTCCAATCTGGACAGTTGATCCTGGGTGATGGGATCCAGTGGTTCCTCCTAAATAACAGTTTATGTAACTTATAAATAAGCCTAAGAAGACTACAGAAGCTGCTTTCCAACATTAACCCCTCCAAAATGTCAACCGATAATGTATTCGGGGATTGTGACAACTATCTGATAAGTGTCCCTTCTCAAACTTCCAATTTTCATGTGTATTTTCGTTTGAATGGCAGGGTTCTCTTTGCCCCCCTAACCCTGTGATCGTGAAATGTGGTCCCTTCAACCTTGAAGGATTTTCATGTATCAATGAGTCCTCTGCCCCAGTATCAATTAAGTCGTTGACCACCTGTATGTTTCCTGACTGCCAAAATAATCTTCTGCGTGAGGCTGTCTGTCTACCTTAGTTTGGGCCGTTGTTACCAGAGTTTGACCATCATCCTTTCCGTACTTTGAGTGTGTGTGTTTGGATTCCATCTGCACCACTGCACTCACCATTTTTCTCAAATCCGCATACGTCAGCTGGGATTGCGGGTGGTATCCAGTTAAAATGTCAATTTTTTTTTTTCAAAAGCAATAATGTGGAAAATAATAATGGCGAAAAAAAAAATGTTGAGTTTTTTTGTTTTTATTTGTATTTTTTTTTCTTGGTTTAGCTAGTACAAATAAATAGTAATTAAAAAAAAAACGGGGGTTGCCGGAAACCCCCATATAAAAAAAAAAATCGAAATCATTTTTTTTCGCCATTTATTTTTCGCCATTATGGCAATCGAAAAAATGTCATTAGACATATTCACTATAAACCATTGCGGGGACATACCTGGACACTCATCTTCCTTCTCTGGAGGCGGTGCAAAGGAATCATCCTCCCTCTTCAGTTTATGTACTTCTAGCCATTTCACTTGTTTACAACGCTCCTTCCTATCCAAACCCCGCTTTTTATACAATTGATACATTTCCTGTGTCTCAATCCCAGCAATATCTTCCTGTGACACTCCAACTTTCAGCAAAGCTAAAAACATATCCTTTCTGGATACCTGAGTATCTCGACTATCAAACAAACCTCTTCCCAGGAGTGAGTTTTTCACTTTACCCCTCCCTCTCTTGCTCTTGGGGTCGTTCCTGTCTTTTCCCATTCTCTTAGGTCCACCAATTGCCTAATGGCATCCACTACCTCATCTGTTATTTTACCAGTCATTCCCACCAATAGGGTCATTATGACATTCCTATATGGTATTAGAAACCCCATATGCTGTGGAGTGTTTAGATGAATTGGCTGTTTCATGGCATGTTCCCTCACTATTTGAATAGCCTCCTTTAACGTATACGATTTCTTCTCCTCGGTCGGCCAATCTGAGGCCTTAGGCGATAGGATACTTGCAGTTACACCTTTGTGCTGCCAATTGTAGCAAAGTCATTTGTACCTCTCCCCATCTTCCTTGCGAGGAGGGCCTACACGTAGAATCTCCTGTACCTGAATTTCCTGCATCAAGGGTAGAAACCTGGCGGAGTCCGTCGCATCTACTCGGAGACCCGCCACCCCTCCTTCAAATAACCTGACCATCCAGATCAGCAAGGATTCACCAGCCTTCTGCTTCAATTGGCTAATGATTTCCAAATTTCTTGCTGTGAATAATCTTAGAGTGCGGTCATATCCACTACCCCTCCTCTGGGATTATTAGGATTAAGACCCATCCTTATACGTACCACGGGATTAACAATTACCTCTTTGCAGCCAGATTCTGACTTGGGTAACACCTCTTGCTCTGAACCCCTCTTGGTACTAGTACTATTGAATACATCGCCATCCCAAAGATCAGGATCCCAATCCACCCCTGCGGCAGCAATCATGGTTGCTACCTTATGAGAATTCACTCTCCCTTGTCTCTTTCTGTATTTGTAACAAGCAACCCTCACAGCCGCTCGCTCGGCTACGGCTTGATATTTGTCGGCTTTAGCATGATGGTTTTATCTGGAGCTGCTGCATCAAAGCAATCTGTTTTTCATCAGCCAGCTCCTTTTCCAATCTCAAGACCTTCGCCTGTAATTCCACATTCTGCTGGTGTAACGGGATCCAGCCCCTCCTACCTAGAGCCATACACTCCTTCTCTTTTTCCACCAGCACCTGTTGCAGACAGCCCACTATTTCAGCCAGACTTGCCTCTCCTACACTAGTATCCCATTCCTCACTCAAACCAGCACCATATGCCCAAGTCTGTGCGACTTTGTCATACAGACTTAGTCCACCCCCCGAATAGTCACCTCAGGACAGCCTCCGCCTGCGGAGCTTCCTTTATTTCTAAATAGGGAACTCATTTTACCAAATGGATATTTCACGCCCCTATCATTAATACCTCACAACACATTGTTCACTTTTTATTTGTCTCTCCCAGTCCAATAACTTTTATGCAGATCAGATTAGCAGGGTCTTTGGCATCAATACCAGCACAAAGACCCTGCTCACAGCACCAATTCTTTTGCTTTATCTTGGCCACATGGGGAGACCTCGTACTCCCCCCTCACTCCCCCCCACCCGCCTAAGACCCTTGTTTATTGGACTCAGGATGGCATAGAATTATACAAAAAAATACATGAAGAAAAGCAAACACGTAGTCAGTTATACATAGACATAGAAAACGAGCATCACCATTAGGATATTTGCAGAAGACACCTTTCCTTCACCTCGGTCACCATGACACTGCTTAGTCCCACAGCAGGTAGGCAAAGCGATCACTCTTACTAATGAGGTCTGGAGCGGAGCGTCCCCCCTCTCAGCGAAACTCCATCACCCGGGGTCAAAATTCTAACTGCTTTCCAAGAGGAATACCTCTTTTCTTTATTGGGCTACTTTCGATACCCCGACTCACATGGGTTACCAGACTGCACTCAGCCGAAGAGCAGACAATAAGCATGAGGTGCAAAGAGTGGAATATTCCAGCTAGAAAAGAAAAAAAAACAACTTCTCTCCTTGCTTTCGTTCCCAGTACCCCTTATTAGTGCACCTGCAGAGCGCTCCGACTCCCTTTCTGGCTTGTCCTTTGGCGGACAATACAACAACTATTCTCAACAGTTACATCAATATGGGATCTTGCCTCTGCTGCAGAAATACATGTTTACTTGCTAAGCCCACGATAATGTAAACTTTCATTACTGCTTCATTGCAGTAAATGGAAGTGAATGTCCAAGATGGCCGCGCATCAGCGCCATGTTTTTTGGCTCATTTCGCACACGCACTACAGTATACAGAACCTGTTCGGAGAACGGGAATTTAAGCTAATTAATTATAAAACTAAACAGGAATGTAAAATGGCATGTGTGATCAATGCCAGGACTTAAAAAAACAGGAATTGAGAGTTATTGTCACGACCCACATCCAAAAACCCCTCTGGCAAGCCCATGGGCCAGGAGAGGTCTTGGCTCGGGTCTCCAATAAACCTAGGCATCCACTGCCTAGGCCCTCTTGGAGCCAGTCCTGGCACCTATGGCGCCAGGCTCATACATAGTGAAGACATGTGTTTGGGGAACTACTTTATTTTGAAGCTGCCAGCCAACATGGAGGCATCCACATAGCTTTGCTCCTAGAAACCAACCTATGCGGTATAGTGTTTTGGGTGTGGTAGCCTAGGAACTACTTTACCTGGACTACTTTCTTGAAGCTATTTAAACCACACCCGACTTGGATAACACGCTTCGCGTTACTTTGCAATCCTGCAACGTGACGTTCGCTGTGTCCAGCTATACCCGCGGACCTTGGGGAAACAGCACCTGTAAGGAGACAAAAGGAACTTTGTTAGCAGCAGCATCTTACCTGCAATTTTCATCTTTAGCTGCCCACAGCTCCTGCGAATAGCTTCCTAGGATCAGCTCGTCTCCCGGACCGACGGATCTGCAAAAAGGAAAGCAACAAGGTATTCGAGACATTACAACATAACGAACTGTGCCGAAAAGCTTACCTAGCAGGTCGCCCCTTGACCAGCATCGCCTTGGAATTCCACACCCTGGGTGAACACCGCGATCTATGGGAAAAGAAAAGAAAACAGGTTAGCAAAGGCAAGGCATCACAGCGCCCTGCATAGCGCCTACTTACCGCATCATAGCGCTCATTACACGCCATCATTTACCGGCGAGACCCAATCCAGCCAATGCACCACACTGGACTTCCGCACATCTAAGGAAGAGAAAGAGACATTATTAAACCAAGAAAGGCATGCAGGAATAACAACAATATACAAAAGCATTAAGACCTACCTGAAAGACTTCAAACGGGCCGGCATCAGTGAAGTAACTAGATCGCATCCGCCCACAAAGGACAACTCGCCCCTGCCAAGAAGGCAGGACGGAGAGCACACCTGAATCAACAATAAGGTGAGGAGAGGCCCAGAGGGGCTGAAGGCATACGGGGTGGTGGGAGGCTAATTACCCCAGTTGGCCAGTCTTCTTTTTTTTTTTTTTTTTTTTTTTTACAACTTTATTTAACTTTGCACACAGATTAAGCAGTTACATTTGCGACATTCAATTTCGGTGAACCTATAACATATATTGTCTGATTTTACATTACATTTACGTCAACAGGGGCAGATGAATCTGCCAGGTATTGCTTGTACCGTTCCCATATATTCCTAGGTTTAGAGGGGGCCATTACTGAGTCTATGTACTGTTCTTCGGTGTCGATAGCCCACAGCATGTCACTGTTCCAGTCCTCTACTGTTGGCGGCCGAGCGTTTTTCCACCTCATCAATATGACCCTTTTTGCTAACAGCAGACTTAAATTGAACAGTTTTCTCCAAGTCGGGTTCATTTTCCCAATCGCACCTAATATACACAACTGCGGTGTCCATTCGACCGGTTGGTCCGCCATTTTATCTAGAGCTCCGCAGACCCCGGCCCAGTATTGACTCAGTTCTTCATTCCCACAGCATATGGTATATGTTAGCATTTTCGGAGTTACATCTTGGGCAATTGCCAGAGAGATCAGGGTATAGACGCTTGAGTTTCACTGGCGTGTAGTGGGTTCTATGGATAATTCTATAGTGGATCAATTTGAATCTAGAGTTGCATGATATCAGCTTAGTCAGTGCATAGATCTGGGACCAATCCTGTTCTTCTATCGGCTGGTCCAGATCCCGCTCCCAACCGGCCTTTGCAGCGTGGGTTGGTTTCGGGCGTGTTTGCATTATAGTTTTGTAGAAGGTGGAGGCCGTGACCTTCCGAGTCCCCCCCGTGAATATGTAACCAAGACCCATGTTTATTTCGGGTTCATTCGGGAATGATGGGTAAATCCGTTGTGTGGTTGCTGCAACCTTGTCGAACTGCTGTCTGTGTGTGTTTGTTTCCTACCGTGTCTTTAATCTCGTCCCACTTCAAAAAGTGTTTATACCGGAACATCTGTCCCCATTGTATGACGCCTCTGGCAGTCCAGTCCATTGCCACTGCACTCTCTACAGGGAAGGGTGTGTGGGGGTCGCCCCATATTGGCATGCTTGGGTGGTATAACTTGCTGGCTCCAAACATATCATTTATTTTGGCCCATGCAGTGATTGTGACATTGGATGGGTGTATAGTGTTATATCGTTTAGGTGTGGGCCTAGTGATTTTCTGTAGAGCCAGTATCGCCTCCTGTTCTCTCGCAGGAGGGGGTGGGGGAACAGGGTTGAGGAAACATGCAGCCCAGTCGTCAGCATATTGCGCCTGCGCTGCCAGGTAATACAATTCCATGTCGGGGGCCATTAGGCCGCCTCTGGGATACGTATCTTAGCACCCTCCAGCTCAGCCTCGAGTGGCCTCCCCATACAAACGCTATGCATGCACTATTGATTCTGGAGAATACTCTCTCCAGAATCAGAGATCTGCGCGACCCAGCCACACCGGTACTGTACTGAACAGATAGAAAAGCTTAGGCAAAATGATCATTTTAATTAATGCTATCCTCCCCATCATTGATATAGGAAGGGCATTCCAGCGCTTTATTTTGGTGCAAAGTGCATCTGCCAGTGAGCTGTAGTTCAGTGTTCGGGACAGTTGAGCGGATCTGGCGACAGCAGCGCCTAGGTAAACAATGTGTACTGGGCTCCATATGAGGACGTGGAGGTTTTGGGGCTGCATGGTGGCATCTGTGAGCGGGAATATCTCCGACTTATTGGGATTTAGGCGAAGACCTGAATATTCGCCGAACTCTTTCACTGCAGCCAGCACCTTGCCCAATGTGCGGTCTGGGTTCCTCAGGTATAACAAAATATCATCCGCATAAAGCGTTATAATATGTGGCTTACCTTCAAGCCATATCCCGAATGTGCTATAACGGGATCTGAGTATGTCCGCAAGGGGTTCAATAACTAGGGCAAAGAGTAGCGGGGAGAGTGGGCAGCCCTGCCTGGTGCCCCCCAGTAGTTCAAGTATGTCCGTGAAAGACCCATTAATTCTGATCTTAGCGCATGGGCGCGTGTAAAGAATTTGGATCCACTTTATGAAGTTTGGGCCAAATTCATAGTTTCGTAACACCCCGAACAGGAATGGCCATGAGACCGTGTCGAATGCTTTCCGCATGTCTAGGGAGACCGCTATTCCTTGGGTTTCTGGGGGTATTGTGGCAATGATTTGGTGGCATCGCCTTATATTCGTTGCCGTAGATCTGCCCAATATAAACCCAGCCTGATCTTCATGTATCATATATGGCATCAGTGGTGTAAGCCTTTTAGCTATTATTTTGGCCAGGATCTTGGCATCCGTGTTTATTAGGGATAGAGGTCGGTATGACCCACAGTCCCCAGGGGGCTTCCCTGATTTCAACAGGAGTGTAATTATAGCTTCCCTGGTGGTTTCGGAGAGTTCTCCTGTGTGCAGTGCCTCCATACATCCAGCGTTGAACCTGGGAACTAGTTCACTACTGAACTCTTTATAGAACTCAGCACCTAGCCCGTCTGAGCCCGACGCTTTCCCGTTGGGGAGAGCTTTTATTGCATCAAGTATTTCGGGTTCGGAGATGGGTGCCTCTAGTGATTCCCTAGTGGTATCGGCTAAAAGGGTTGTGGGTATCTGGGCTAGATAGCTCTCTATCTCGGCATCTGTTACAGCGCCTTGCGGGGAGTATAGGTCTTTATAATAAGCATAGAAGGTCTCCTTCAGTTTGTCCTGGTCAGTGGATACCGTGCCATCAGGCATCTGTATGCAGGGTATGGTTGTGGGGCCATTCTCTACACGTACTGTTCTTGCTAATAATTTCCCCGGGCGTTCCCCTTCCCCATATCTACGGGTTGCAGCTGGTCGATCAAAGTATCTGACCTCTTGTTCTGCGGTCTCAGTGTATTCGTCTAATTTGGTCTTTAATTCAGAGCTGAGCTGGGGTGACTGGGAGGATGCGTACTGTGATTGCAGGGACGATATTTGAGTTTCTAGTCTAATTAACCTATTCCTAATGTCTTTGAGGATTCCGACCTCCACGGATATTGAGTGACCTCTGATGCAGACTTTGAACGCCTGCCATAGTATAGACTGGGTCGAGACAGAGTGTTCATTGTTATCGAAGTAGTTCTGTATATATTGTTTCATCGAGTTGTTATAAACCAGGTCTTTCAAGGCCGCAGGCTTGAATCTCCAAAGTGGTCTGGAGATGACCCGACCAGGGATTCTTAGTGTCAGTTGTATCGGTGAGTGGTCTGAGTACGTTCTTGGCTGTATATGGGAGTCTGTGACCCATGCCATGCTGTCTCCATCTATTAGCCTTAAATCTATCCTGGAGTGCATGTCATGGACTGTGGAGTAATAGGTGTATTCCCAACTGATAGGATTCAATGTCCTCCAGGCGTCTTTTAGTTGTAGATCAGCCATATGCAGGTGTATTGCTTGCACTGCTTTAGTCAGTGTTCTAACTTGCGTAGATGTGCGATCAAGATGTACATCTAATATTGTGTTAAAGTCCCCGCCACATATCACCCGGGCTGTCGGGTATTTTGGCAATTTTTCAAACACTGAGGCATAGAAGTCTGGTTGGTCAATATTCGGACCATACAAGTTCAGAAAGACAAATTCTTTATCATATAGATTGCCATGAAGCATGACATATCTCCCCCCCGGATCACAATCAACATCAATACATTCAAAGGACAGTGTTTTATGAATCAGAATTGCTACCCCTCTCGCCCGGCTGGAGTATGTCGTGAAATACTTATGTGAGCTCCTATTTGGCATCAGTTGTCCTCCTTGTCGCGGTCCAGAGTGCGTTTCCTGTAGGAAGACTAGCCTGGCAGCATGCCTATTGAGATACGCCAGGATCTTCCTCCTCTTAATCCTAGATCCCAGACCCCTTACATTCCAGCTAAGCATATTAATGTTGCCTTTGTCTAAGCTAGCCATTGTCAATGGGGTGTTCACAGCCATGTAGCCCCTTATAATCTGCCATTGTGAGTTGGAATGTTGACATGTCTGATATCTGTGTGCTTTTTCTTTTATAACAAAACCCCGTAACTCCCGTGTAAGGCCCTCCCCCCACCCTCACAGTTCCCCAAACTTCAACTGTGCCATTAAGATATCCATCCCTCCCCACCCAACAACATTTCGAGCACCTGCTACAGGGGGGGCTGTGGCGTCTTCAGAGCCCAAGCCAGCTTTACTTATAGGTATCGTGTCTGGTTTACGCATGTTGCTCTCGCACATCCTAACGACTTTTGGGACGGTGTTTCCATTGCAGAATAAACATGTACATTCTACTTTAGCATCGCAGATGCGGGCCTCCAGGATGGAAGCCTCTGCCGTTGCTGTTCGTTTTCACTTCAAGAACGGGGTGATAATATTTAGGCCTCAGTCTTGTTCAAATCGTCCACACTTTAGGTCTGTCCCATGTTTGGAGTAATATGCGTTTCTATAAAGTTCGCCGCTTCTTCGGGAAATGTGAAAAAATTACTTGTTTTGATGCTGGATTTTGAGCCTGGCGGGGTAGAGCATTGCGTATTGCACTTGCTGTTCGCGTAGCATTACTCCTGTAAATAGCTTCCTTTCCTGTTGGACCGCCAGGGTAAAGTCTGGAAAGATGCGGATAACATTTGCTTCCCATTTGAGCTCCTGTTTTTCTCTGGCGGTTTTAAGGATCAGGTCTCTATCCCTGTAGTTTATGATGGGCCTGGGGTATGCCCCGGGTTTTGGTTTCGGGGCCAGTGATCTGTGCGCCCTCTCGACTATGAACATCGGTGACTATCCGGGATCACCCAATAGTGTGCGGAGGAGGTCTTCTACTGCCTTCTCCATTGATCCTTTCATGGCCCCTTCCGGAACGCCAATAATGCGGTTGTTGTTTCTCCGGGATCTTGCCTCCAAATCTTCACATTTGGACTTCACCGTTCCAAGTTCAATAGCCATTGTGGATACCGTGGTTTTCAGGGCCTCTAAAGCGTCCTCAGTGCCAGATATCCTAGATTCCGCCTCTGTCATGCGAGTGGTTGTCTTGTCAAGTTGTGTTTTAATATTGGCGACACTTGCCGTGATCCCATCCAACTTGTCTGTGAGTGTAGCGAAGCACTATTGCATCGCCAGAAAAACGGCCTGGGGGTCCATCATTGTAGCCGGGGGTGCCTGCTTCTCATGCACCGGCGTTTCCGGGTCCTTCTCGGGCTCAGTTTCCCTCTGCATCGCAGTCGTGTATTTGTTGATGGTTCCACTGCCTTTCTTCGGGCCAAAGTTCTAGGGCATCTTCTCTGGAATGGGAGATGTGGGTTATCCGGGCGCTCAATGGGTAGGCCGTGCTAGTTCCACCACAATTCGCACTGCGCTATATCTTCCCGCCGCTTCCGGCACCCCGGTGCCCGCGGCGGTGGAATCAGTGCCCCGCGCGCAGCTTTATTGGAAGGGTCAGACGTTTCTCCCAGTTCTGTCATATATGGACGAGTGGAGTGCTAGTTTCGGCGCGCAGAGTGTCAACAGCTCCTGGGGATCGAGGCCTGCGCAGGCGGTTCAGGGAGGCTCCAAGCTCTTAATAAGCTGAGTTTTTAACCGCCTGTCCCGCAGTCCCCGAGCCCGCAGGGGATAGCTGGGTGGCTCGCTGGTTGTGTGGCGTGAGCGGGTTTACACGCTGGGAGAAGGAAGGGCCTACCTCTTCAAATGCTGTCTGATCTTAGAGCAGGCCGTCAATCGTCTGGGCCTCCGAGGCGAAGAAGGCGGCAGGGGGGCCAGCAGACGGTCCAGGATGTCCGGGGCAGCTGCGGCTCTCCCCCGCTGGATGGATGGCAGGAGCGGCCCGATGCCGCCGCACCTGCCGCCACGGGGCGGGGCTCCTCTCTCCTCCTGCTGGTCGCCGACTCCCAGGCCGCCCGCGGACCATCCGGGCCTCTAACTCTGGAATCCCCCCACCGATCAGCCTGAAATTTCATGTGGGCAGTCTGAAGATATTGTTACCCGTTCTTTGCAAAAATCGCGGATAACCGGTGCCTGCAAATCATCTTTTCTGGCTTTGCGGCCCTGGGTCTAGCCGGAGCTCACACGAGAGCTGCCATTTTCTCTCGTGCGCAACAGCGCCCCCCAGTTGGCCAGTCTTGAACATAGCCCTCCTGTATTACAGGCAGAACCTCCCCCACTGGCCACATCTGGGAACCGCGGAGAAGGATACCAGTGTCCATACGGCTGGGTGGCGTCCCCGTGGATACCAGGTGAGCGTAACAGTTATGTTTCAGCCTATCGGCCTATGTTTTACGAAACAAGGGTACAAATGAGGTGCCTGGGTGGGATAGTGATCAGTGTTTTTATATATATATATATATATATATATATATATATATATATATATATATATATATATTCATCTGCATATGATTAATATAGCTTTACTCTGGTTACTAAATGACAGAGCACTGTACAAAACAGAGTAGTGAATAAATGGAGGGAACATTGAGGCGAGCCATGCGATGGGAGAACAATTAATAGGGTTGATTCTCTTTGGCTATGAACGCAAAACCGAAGATCTACAGAGATCTGTGAGAAATCTGTTCATATATGTTGAAATTATGGCAGAGGATTTTAAGCCTTTCAATACTGGGTTGAAGTGGTGCAATTTAGGAGCAGTGTGTTTGCAAATAATTGGGCAAAACATCATACAATCTACAAGTCATTTGAACCGCATGGAAAATTTCAATATGTCAGAGAGCTGTATGTACAAGCCAGGCATGGCCCATAGGTCATGCACCAGAATTACCTACATGATTTCTGTGGGGAGAGGTAGCAATCCTGTGAGCTATTCTCCATGATGCTGCCTCTTTAATAAAGTGCAGACAGTGGCAGGTCATCATCCATTATGATTAAATTGCCCCTCACAACAACCCTACCCTCTTTGCACAAAATGTTAATTTAATTATTCATATATTGTTTGGTTGGGTTGTTCTATGATTCGTGCACATTTCAAGTCATCACTTAAAAACAGAATGTTATTTTAGTCCTGTGATTTAAACTTTGTTGCATATAACTCAAATTACATGTTCATTTTTCAAGCTTGCCCAATATTATGACATTAAAACTTTTAAGCTAAGTGAACAAAGTAGGCTTTGGCTTACTTTTCCATGGCTCAATTCTGTGACCTGGCATGTGAACAACTTGCATGAATTGGGGATATGCTAAACTGGCAGTGGATTTCTTTTTGACAAAGAAGAACATTGTATATGCTGATTTCTTTTTAAAACATATAACACATTCATTCAAATACTCCTCAGATTGTTGGCGCAAAAACAAACTCCCCTTGCTGATATCCTGGATGCAGATAAATCATCCAACAAAAAGCAAAATATGTACCATTTCCATTCAGAGTGGGAAACAATATTTTCCAGTGTAAAAAGAAAATGTGCATCTTTAATCTATGGTGCCCAAGTTACAGTGTGGAAAAAAAGATTAACGTTGATACGCATTTTGCAATAATACACACAATCACCATCCCAGTAGCACTCACAGTAGCTCCTGACTATTGGCCTTTAGCTACAAGTAGCTCTTGCTAGCGTAAAGGTTGGAGACCCCATCAGTGCAGCCTCTGTGTTTTTTTTGTAAACCCTTTAGCACAGTCTTCTTAAAGATGTGGGACGTGCCTCGCTTGGGATGGGTGTTTGGTACCACGTCTACACTGGCTCAAATCCCACAGCAGTTTAGCTTGGATCACGGCAGCCTTGACCGAGCCTTAGGCCCCATGCATGCTGAATTTGAATGGGACCACACTGCCTGGAGGTCAGGAGAATGTGCTCTGTGAGAAACACATGGTCTGAAAACCGGGCTATCAGTTTAACTGTCAGTGCATTCAGCACCAGAGTTGGGCTACTCCATTAGAGAGTGCCCCCCGCCCTCATTTTGGTTTCTTGGCCTAGGGTGAGGTCAAGAGGAAGGGGGAAAACTGATATTTCTAGCTAGAGTAGCAATTGAGAACAAAGCAAGAAGGAAATAGACGGAATGGGAAAGAAAGTAGCAGAACCATTACCACCTTGTCAGTCTTCCTTATCAGGCCTTCAACTATGAGGTAAGTCCAGGAGTAAGGAGGAGTAAATCAACTAGTCGCTGCATTTCACACCACAGACCACAGTTTGGTTGCCACCCCAGATGGGGATCACCATTTGCTACTACACAGATTAGTTGCAGCGCCTTAAGACAATTACATATGTTGATGATCATTGCATGAGAGACAAATAACTACATTACTGAAGGGATGTGTGTTGTATCCAGGGTGGCCATAATCAACAGCTAGCAATCAGGAACTAGTCGAGGGCCATGTAAGTATAAAAGGAAAACATGCTTTAATGTTTCAAGTACAGAAAGGAAGGTAAGTAAGGAGAGCAGGTTAAATGCATCTTTCCTCGTTGGCTCTCTATCTTTCAGTCGGCAACCGTCATTCCTGGAACCTGGTTGACACCCAGGTTCCAGGCCCCTCATAACATTCCAAGCTCCACTCCACACATACACGCAACGCTCATCCAGCCTTGGGCTTAGGTCATAACACATCTCCTCCTCAAAAGAAGAAAACAAAAATAAGACCCAACAGTACACAAGGAACATCAAAACCTCCACACAATGATCACATAACACAGGATATAACATCTCGAGAAAACATGACACCTTTTGTCCTAGTCTGCCCCCAAGGACCTTAGGCCTGCCACCCATGAGCCCAGACTGCTTCCTATGAACAAAATATCTTCACTAACATTTGCAAATAACAACATAAAACCTTGCTCCTTCTATTCTGCCTGCCATGTCCAAACCCTAGACCTGCCACGCTTTGGCATAACCTCACCCACAGTACAGAGCACACCAGTCTCTGCAGTGAGACCAAACCATACTACTGTTCTTCAATCCTTGGAGTCATAACACAACTCATTGAGTTATACGGAGGGTTGATTGGTGCAGGCTAGGCCTACCTTAATGAACCAATCCTGGGTCCCCACCAACAATCTTCTGTTATGGGTGAGGTCAGAACCAGAGTGCCCTGCAACAGGAAAGTTAAGGGGTGGCAATATTTACTTCTAAGTCCCACCCATCTTCGTGTCTGTTGTAGATCAAAGAGTCTCTCTGGTTAACTGAGCTCTCTGTGACTCTTGATCAAAGCGCATGTGTCCCTTGAAGTTTGTGATGAGAGCAGACTTCCTGTCTCCCTTAAATCACATACTTCTCCCTCTGAAAGGGGTCCACTCTGCAGGGGTTGCCTAAGGCAATTAGTGGACCTAGACATGCCATTCACTGCCTTTCATACAGATGGGTGGGAACTAGCTTCAAGTTGACACATTGCATACCAAAGCGGTGTTAGTTCTGCCTTCCTCTTGTCCGTCCTGTGACCAAGCCCCTTCACAGGTTGACCTTAATTATTTCTCATTAGTTCATACTAGACAATAGGGAGGCATATCCAGCGGCCTTTGATTAATTAGGCTGCCCATGCCCGGAGTAATGCGTGCCTTCCCCTTTGAGATTATTTGATGTACCCGGAGCTGTCACATTCCAGCTGAAAATGACAGGGCAGGACGGCACCTGTAGGCTGTGTCCTCCCAGAGTACATGTGACTATGTGTTTCGTGCCCTGAGCAGGGAAAATGTGTATGGAATGGCCTCGCACATTTCTGGAGGTTGATCTTCCATCATTCATTTTTATTACCAAAAAATCAAAAAAGCCCAGACGAGCGCGCACTCCCCATGCGGATGGTCTAATTTCTCACACTTTACCTTTCACATATACCATCACTCATAGATGCTACAAAAGCCAGCAGCTATTCGTTTCATTTTCATTACATTCCAGCGTTATTAAAAACTTCAAGTCTCATATAACCTTAAATGTAGCTTTGCTCAATTCGCATCAATGCATAAATGATTGTTATCCTGTTGCTGTTGCCTTAATATAAATAAATAAACATGAAAAGCGTATGAAACTTTCCCCTGTGTGAAGAAACCTCCTGCTGAGAATTAACTGCAGAATACTGACAAGGCTACAGTAATTTAAATAATTTTAGTTTAGACAAAAACCGGCACTGAATATTAATCCTTTCTTCATCGCAGAGGCACTGGGTAAAAAGTCTTCACCCAGCGCTGCGCTCAACAAACCCAACAGTGCATTCCACTTCTAATGCTGTCCGCATTGCATCATTTAAAGTACCTCAAAGTTCAATTAAAGGTCAAAACAAAAAAGAAATAAAATTTCCTCAAAGAACTTTGCGTCTCCAAAGGACAGGCTGCCCCTTCCGATTCCGAAGATCACGTCCAGTGCGATTTATAGAAAAAGTTATGCTCCGGCACACTGAACAAATCTAAGCTCTTCCTTGTGCATCATCACGCACATGTCCGTATCTAGGGCAGTTTCTCTAGCTTTGCCTTCTGGATTATATGAATACGGATAACAATGGCACCGGGTCATTTGTTTGCGTTCCAGCGCCCAACTGCAAGACACTCTGCTTGGCGTGCGCACCACCAAGGGCCTATTGGACGCTACCAAGCCCCCATTTCCATCCGGACAAAAAGAAAACACAGTAGCTTGACGAGGCTCGGTCAGCACTGAAAAGTGACTACACATCCCATAATCCTGTTCACCGTTGAAGCGCAACAGCGCCCAATGCAGCAGTAGCATTACCAATGCTTCTACAGGTCACCGCCGGTCTCCGATTCCTCTGGCTCCTTCAGACTTCCATGCAACCAAGCTTTGAGACGCTCTATCGCCTACTGCTTCTCTGAGTGCACTTGAGGGCACTTCAAATCACCACTGATGCAACTGTGATCCTCATTCGTGGCACAGTACAACAGTAAAGCTTCTCCAGCTCTGGGACACTTTCAAACCTCCACTGCGTCTTCATTGTTTGCAGCAGCCCACTGCACACTGCTTCTTTTTTTCTGCAGCAGCTGCTCACCCCTTCCTAATATGGGTTCTTTAAAAGACAACTTTTCACCAAAAGGTAGTATCTGTGGTGGCCATAATCAACAACCAGCAATCAGGAACCAGTTGAGGGCCAAGTAAGTACACGGCAAAGCTTGCTTTAATGTTTCAAGTACAGAAAGGAAAGAAAGAAAGGAAGGTAAGTAAGGGGAGCAGGCTAAATGCATTGCTGCTCGTTGGCGCTCTATCTTTCAGTCCCCAACCTGGTTGACACCCAGGTTACAGACCCCTCATAACATTCCAAGCTCCACTCCACTCATGCACACATAGCCCATCCAGCCTAGGACTTAGATCACAACGCATAATCATAGTGCTTAGCATTATTAGTCATACAGCTTATATTTGGAATGACAGAGTGAAGATTTCCTTCATAATGGTGTTCCTGAACTAAACACAAGCAATTACGTGTTCTATGTTTTAAATTCAGTGTGCATGATACTTCTGTCCTGAATGTTCTCAAGCACTTGCAGTATTTGGCAGCCAATACAATCCGTGGCGTAGGGAGATTCATAAGACCACTAAAACGTTTTTTTTGCTTGCATGAAGCAATGCCCGCTTAACTGTCATACATTTACACCATGCAACACTGATGTAGCTGTGGCACTCGCCTTGGCGTCCACAGGTCTAGTTGCTCCGTATCTCAAACAGCACTCTCTCAAAAAAACAATCTCCTACATTATTGTTTCAGGAAGTTTTAAAGATAGAATCAGCAGTGCCAGTATTCAAATGTGCAACCTGTAGAGTAAATAGATAGTTAGTAATAAGTATTCAACACCCAGAGGTACAGCCTCTGTCCTGTACAATTAAGGCCTTTATCATGAATAAAAGATATTCCAATTTGCTATTCGCTGAGTTAACCTGAACTCTTAAAAATCTTAGTTTTAAGTCACTCCTCCCCTAAACTGGGTAAAAAAGCACCTTTGACTAAACACAACTTCCTCTTTTGCCTGTCTTTGCTGAAGGCAGGTTCACGTGTGCACCCTCTCCAGCATGTGGTGGGTAAGTACCATTGTGCTATGTGGCATGCCTGTGGATAGTTTTCTGTTCTAAATGTTCTTCCCTTTTACAATATTCCTTGACTGTTTGGGCCAAATGATTGGGTGCATTATGCTATCAGGCCTGGGCGACTCCTTACATGTTAAGGCCTCATCTCTGTATGTCACATATTATCTTTCTAAAAAACTACGCTAGAGGTTTCTGCTGGGCAGGACTTGTGACTGACCAGTGGGGTGTAGATACCCCCGTTTTCCATGAGCTTTCTGGAATGAGGCAATTCTCCAGCATTGGATCTCTCATAGATGCACTTCCTTGAATATTCCCTGTCGTCTGACTGGGAATCCTGCTCATTTTAAAATGTTACAAATAAAGCAATGCACATTGCTATCAAAGCCTGAAGCCTTTCACTTTTGTAGTCCCTCCACCTCATTTTGGTCCTTTTCTACTCCGCCAAGGAGGTGGTGGGGCTTAAACTGCACCCTAGGCAGCCATCTTCAAATTTGTCCCCGCAATGTAGTGACTAGGGAATCTTCTACAGCTCTCTGAGCTTTTTTGTTTTAGTTTATTAATTCATTATCAAGAAATTTGAAAGCTTTTTTGCTCTACTTTGCAGACCTTATACTCTTTGTAGCGTTAGAATCTCGTTCATAGTCGAAATCTTCAAGGGAAAACCCAGTACCTGGCTGCTCATCAGTGGAAACGGGGTCAGCACCACTGGCAAAGGTGAAGAAAAGGGACAAAAAGGAGTTAGGGGGCACCTTCTGATACGTCCACGAGGACGAAACATAGTTTCTGATTGAAAAACAGCTTCTCGCCATGACAACCAGCAAGGGGTCATTGACATGCAAATCGTCCATGATGTTCTCCGCGTCAGACAGATACCATTCTATGGGCAGATCACCATCAACAGATGCCTCGTCCACGAAGGACCAGTTTAAAAAAACACAAGTGATCCTTGTTGACCACATCGTCTGCCAAGGTCTAAAGATCCTTCACTGATGGGCAGAATACAGTTTACAGGAAAACCATTATCAAGTGGGCACTCCTTGACGAGTGGCACACTGTCCATGGAAAAAAACGTATTGACATAATTGCCACCCTTGTCAGCGGATCAAGTGTGGGAAAGAAATATACATGCCCCTTCAAAACCGCAGGCTCCAAGATCCAATATTCTAAACCTAGCTTCCGGAAAACACAAGGGTGAAGAAGATCCCACCATAATGCCTATTGCTAGAGAACATATTCAGGTGGTACCAATCAAAATGCAGAGAAATATCTCCATGTCACGTTCTACCGGAGCACCAACTCTAATAGCACTCCATATAGAAGATCTTTATCAGTGGCAGGACACCAAGACTTCTCAGAACCAGAGATTCAAGCGGACGAACCAGAAGAGGGAGAGATTCATCAAGACTCACCTCGACAGGACACTGATGAATGGGAGTATGACATCATTGAAAAACAGAAAAAGCGAGACTCCTGAGGAAGTTGCTCTCCAGATGACATTGCATCATTCCACTCTATCATTTGGTAAAGCAGCATGCATGTTTGATCTCCAAGTCTCAGAAGAAAATAAATCTGTGCTTTTTGAGCACAGGGATAAGAGAACTACCACAACTATACCCTTTCTGGATTCCATATAGGAGGCAGGAAAACGAATTCTAGCCAATCCACTATCCACCCCCACTACATTAGATCTTTCTGTACTCTTTTGGAAGAGCTGGTGTATTTTTTACTAACTATGACGATGATGTGCAGCTGGTTATTGAGCTGTCCGGGAACCACGCCATCGACTCAGGGTCCCTAGACAGCATCTATAATGCCATTGAGAGATGAATGTCTACAACTGGCTGTATCTCAATGGAAATAAAATGGAGCTTCTGGTCTTTGGCTCTTCCCAGGCCCTTTCTAAACTAGATCCATCCAACAATCTCTTTGTGATTCAAGGCAACATCGTTAAGACCCACTCACAGCTTAAAACCCTCTGGGTTTTTCTGGAGGCTTCTTTAAACTCAGACGCCCAGGTGCAATACCTCCGCCGGACGTGCAACTATCATCTTAGACTTCTGAGATCCATTTGGCCCTTCCTCAATGAAAAGAACTATGTTATCATAGCACAACCTACAATACTATCCAGGCTGGATTACTGTAATTCACTACTTGGCGGAGCGTCAAAATCCAACATACGTGCCATTCAGTTTATTCAAAACGATGCGGTTCGCGTTGCACTGAAAATTCCTAGGAAATCATAATTCCAAGAGAAACTTGCACTGGCTTCCAGTGCAGGAACACATTTAATTCAAAATCGGTATGCTAATCCATCACTCTCTTTTTGGTAAAGCCCCAGAATACCTCAAAGCTTTGATCCCTCTTTACCAACCTAAGAGGACCTTGTGTTCCTCATCTGTTACACAGCTTCAAGGAGTGAAGTACTCAAGATCATGGGGTCTGGGCAGACTGTTTCCAGTTATCGCCTCCTCCTTTTGGAACACACTACCGGTGACTATCCGAGCTTTGGAAAATCCCCAGTTATTTAAGAAAGCACTGAAAACACATCTTTTTAGCTGATTTCTCCTCCCTTGGTTATCTCTCCTGAAGTTACACTGTTGACTCCCTTCACTTAATGCCTCTGTTCCATCTTATTTGTTTGTCTTTGTGTGTTTTTGTGGCTTCCTGATTCCTGCGGGCTGTCGGCGCGGTACAAGTAAATGAATAAAATAAAAAAATAAACAGATATGCCAGAGAAAAAATACAAGACCCCAGATGATGCAACGCTATGCCTGTTAGGACACCTGAAACCTGATTTGTTTATCACAGTGGCTGCCAGGGACTAACACTGTTTCACCAGTCACAGCCTGCTGGACAAGGAGTGCAGAAAACTGGAAGCGATAGGCAACAAGGTGTTTGCTTCATCTCGACTTTCCGTCAAAACCGCCAATGCTCTCGTTATGACAGCTAGTTACGACTGTGAACTATGGCACAAAATGACCACGTTCATGGACCATCTACCAGCCGAGTTTCAGGAGGAAGCTCTGGTTATTATCAAAGATGGGGCAACATCAGATCACATAATGGACTCAGCAGTTGACACCTCAGAGTCGGGGTTCTGACAAATAGTGCATGGAGTGATAATAAGATGTCAAGTCGGGATGAAAGCTACCAACTTTCACCTTAAAGTTCAGCACCAGAAGTAGACCTGCCCTTTGATGGCCAATAATTGTTTGTCAAGAAGGTAGATGATCACCTGTAAGGGATCCAAATAGACACATACACTGCAAGGGCCATCACCTCACTAAAGGACAAGGAATGTCAGCATCTTTGCTCCTTTCATGGACGCCCAGGAAGGTTTATTCATCATCTGAAAGACCTTATTCCACACATAGATCAACATCTGCTAACCAATCCTCTTCAAGATATCAACAGTCCTCAACAAGATACTTTTGCAAAGAGGCAGATGTTTTTCAGATCAACCGAGGCCCTAGCCATCCACGCAAGCTTCCCTTGACAGATCCCCCCCTCACATTGCACCCCTGTGGGAGGGAGACTCATCCATCATCAACAACAGTGATGAAAAATCACTTTCGACAGGTTGGTGCTACAAATAGTGAGCAAGGGACACACTGTTGAACTCTTAAAACATCCACCTACAGTACCACCATGAGCAACCAGCTCTCTTCACATTTCTCAGCTCACGGTGGAAGTATTCAAACTGCTACAGAAGGGCGTCACAGAGGGTAAAAAACATCTACTCCCGTATTTCCTGGTAAAGAAAAAGAACGGGCAGTGGCGACCGATTGTAGACCTGCGCACACTAAACAAATATGTGAAGCGCATGAAGTTCAAAATGACCATGCTACAACAGGTCTTGCCTTGGCTCCAAAAAGATGAGTTTCTGGCGACCATCGACCTCGAAGACGCCTACTTCCACATGCCAATCCACCCGGCGCCCCGGCGCTACCTAATGTTCAAGGTGGGAAACGAGCACTACCAGTTCAACGTGCTTCCCTTCGGTCTACGGTCAGCTCCAAGAGTCTTTACTAAGTGCCTCGCCCCGGTGGCAGTACATTTAAGAAGATCCGGAGTGGACGTTTTCCTATATCTAGATGATTGGCTTACAAAGGAAAAATTGGAGGAGCGAGCAATCCAAGGTGTCAATCATACAAAGGAGACCATTGCTGCTCTCGGTTTCTCCATCAACACCAAAGAATTGGTGGTCATGCCTTTGTAAAAAGCCAGTTTTCTAGTGGCAGACCTTGGTACCCACATTCCACTGGTGAGACCATTCAGTGAACGAGTCACAGCACCCGCGCCCATAGCAATTTGATTCTTGATGGCACACAATGCAATGGTACATCAGTAGAAATCCCTGCTGGGCATGATGTCATGTATGTTTCTGGTACCAAATTGCAGGTTGAGAATGCGTCCCATCCAAGAGGAGCTTAATCGACAGTGGACACCAACCTCTGGTAGATGGGAAGAGTTGGCTCACCTGTCTCAGACCTTCCATCAAGCTTTACACTGGTGGCAGGACGTGCAAAACCTCCAACAGGGCCTGTCATTTCAATCTCCTACTTTGACACTGGTCCTTGGGACAGATGCGTTCCTGTCAGGATGGGGAGCAAAAGGCATATAGACAAACGGGAATCTAAACAACACCTCAATGTTCTAGACCTAAGGGCTGTTCGATAGGCTCTAAAGTAATTTTAACCAGTTCTCAGGATCCAGGTCGTAACTATACAGAGAACACCACATCGATGCACTACACAAACAAGTGAGGGGGCACAAGGTCGGCGCCACTGTCAGCGGGCGTGCAAGCAATCTGAAAATGGGCTCTCCGAGAAGGAGTTCAAGTCAGAGCGGAACATCTTTGGGGAAGGACAACATTCTAGCAGATCAACTAAGCAGGGAATTCTCCACATCCCACGAATGGAAGCTCTACTGGAACAATATTGAACTCCTATTCAGGGAACCGGGTTACCCACACAACCTCTTTGCCACCAAACGCAACACGAGATGCCCCCTCTTTATGTCCATGTACCCAAACCCATGGCCACTGGGTGATGCCTTATCACTGATGTGGATGGGCGAGTTCCTGTATGCCTTCCCACCAGTCCCATTATTATCCAGGGTGCTTAGGTGAGTGAGATAACAGCCTTGCAGGATGATTCATATAGCCCCAGCCTGGGCTTGACAGGTCTGGTACCCGATTCTCCTCAGGATAACACACCACGCCTATACGTCTTAAGGCACACCAAGTGTTAACTCAGCAAATCGTTCAAATCCCTTGGATCTTGAACAACCTAATTGCATCAACCTAATGCTGCCAGATGCTGGGATATCATCCAAGCATCTAGAGCTCCTTCTACACAAAATATGTGTAAAAAAAGTGAAACCATCTACAGTCTGGTGTAGTACATAAGTACATAGACACACCGGTAATCACAGTAGACCAGTTGCTGGACTACCTACTTCATTTAGCCACCGCAGGATTGTCGCAAGCCTCTCTCAGGGTATAACTCTCCATCATGACATACTGTAGGGGCCAAGGATTATCATTGTTTTTTTAACAACATTTCTTTAGCTCTGATCCCACAGTGAAAACACCCCCAAAACACACTAAGCTTGATACCTCCACAGCCACCAACTCCTTCCTTTCTCCCCCTCCCATCACACCCTTAGCTATGCACCCAGCCATCGATGCATTCCCCTTCCCTACACAGACACTGTGCAACCACAGACTAACAATGTTGCGTGCCCGCACACTACCAACTCACCGCCCCTCTCGCTCAAGTGGCACACCTACAAAAAATCGCCTACTCTGCCTGGACACCCAAACCTCAGCAGCCAAAGACAACCACACTAGCCTCGCTCACCACTCGCCCAACAGTAAACCAAAAATCTCTCTAACTGCACACTCACAACCCACTTTACCCCTACCTCCCTTCATGGCATCAGTACACAGAGAGCCCACCCTAGTCGCTGCTCTGCCCCAGTCTCCACTACCCACACTCACAGAAAAAGAACTGTCTCCCTGCCTAAACTAAGGAAAGAATACTCCACACGTATGAACCCAGGCAACCCACATTCTCATTCACAGGCATCTCTAGCCAACTACCCTGTGCTGTCCCTGCCATAGCCACCCCCCCAGACCACCAATATCAGCACCACCAGCATCAGTACATCCACCCATTTTGATTCCAAGTTAACTACAGCTCACT
The DNA here is from genome assembly GCF_040938575.1 of Ambystoma mexicanum. Lineage (NCBI taxonomy): Eukaryota > Metazoa > Chordata > Amphibia > Caudata > Ambystomatidae > Ambystoma > Ambystoma mexicanum. The sequence goes on along the minus strand of NC_090939.1, from coordinate 596,793,456 downwards.
CAGCTGCCCGCCCCCCCGCCACCACCAGCCCTGGTGTAATCAGCAGCCTCCCCATGCAGCCACCAAACCACATGCCTCATTCCAATGTGCCCTCATTAATGCCTGCTCCCTCCCAGCACACACTCTGGAGAAAATCTGTGACCTGCTCACCGCACACAACCTGGACCTCTAAGCCATCTCCGAAACTTGGCTACATGAAGCCACTGGCCCCGCCTAATCTTTAGCCCTAATCCAAGGCGAAAACATCCAACGCCAGGACCACCTGCACTCCAAAGCCGGTGGAGTTGCCATCATTGCCAAGGAATTCCTCCTACGACAGGTCACCAACTCCTTCGAAGGTAACGGTGATGTTTTGTCCCTCAAATGTACCACCTCCCCTAACTGCACCATCACTATATAAATCGTTTACCGCCCCCGCAGCCCCATGTCTGACTTTCATGAGAACCCCATAAATCTACTATCCGGCAACCTAAAAATCTCCTCTAAGTCCATTCTATTAGGAGACTTGAACCTCTGAATCAATGACCCTGCGGATTCACATGCCAAATCTCTCGCCAAAGCTCTAGACACCCTTGGGTTCAATCAATAAATCACTAACCCCACACACTCTAAAGGCTGCATCCTGGTCTGGATAGCCAACCACAATTGCTCTCTATCCATCTGCTTCAATGCCCCCTTCCCCTGGATAGACCACCACATCATCCACTTTTCCATCCCCATACCTCTGAAACAAAAACCTCTCGCCACTCCACTAATGCCAGCCATAGCTTGCAGTTCAAGGAAACTAACCAAAGAAAGGCTACTGCCCTAACTAGAAACCCCCGCTTTCAAACCTCCTTTCTCCAACGATCCCATCATTCTAGCTGATCTATACAACTCTGCACTAAAGAATGCAGTCAATGCCTTTGCTCCACCACTGTCAGCAAGGAAAGTAAAAACGGCCAGACATGCAAACACGTGGTTCATCCCAGAGCTACTGGAGCTCCTTGAAACGCACTGCCCTGTCCACTTGGCAAACTAACCCACTCGAATCCACAAAACTAGAATTCAGCAAGATAGCCACCCAATACAAAAAAGGCAATCATCTCGGCCAAATCCACCTCCTTCAACACTAGGATTACCAATGCAAAATCTGGAACCAAGGACATCTTCGACCATCTTCATGGAACTAGAATCACCAGCTCCTACCAAGCAGGTCATGACTAAAGACGAATCGTGGTGTTCTAACATCCGAACTGCCATGCTCAACAAACTTGACCTTCCATCCCCCAACCAACCAGAACGCATTGTCCTCACCCTCAGCCACACCCACCACTAACCTCTTTGCCCAGGACTCCCCCCCGCCCCCCCCCCCTCCTTCAATGATGTCACGGAACTCTAAGTCCTCACCCTCCTAAAACACCTCAAACCTTCAAACTGCAAAGGTGATAACTGTCCAGCCATGATTATTAAAGACTGTGCTATCACACTAGCCCTGTTTCTCACAGCATTTATCAACGCCTCCTTTGCCTCTGGACTGGTCCCTCCTAGCCTTAAGGAAGCCTGGGTACGACCACTTCTTAAAAAAAGAAAAAAAAAGCCATCACTTGACCCGGCCTCCTCTAATAACTACAGACCCATAACTACTGTCCATTTCCTTTTAAAAATCCTCAACAAAGCAGCCAATACTCAGGTCCAACACTTCCTAGAAACCAACCATATCCTGGCCCTACATCAATCCGGCTTTCGCCCTGGTCACGGCACAGAATCTGCTCTGCTTAACCTTAAAAAACAACTTGATTATATAAAGGATTCCGGAAAGCTTGCCCTATTCCTCCTTTTGGACTGATCAGTAGCATTTGACCTAGTGGACAACAACATTCTTTGTCACCACCTCACCTCCTCAGCACACTTCTCACCTAATGCCACAGCCTGCATCAGCTCATTCCTGCAAGGAAGAGCCATGGTAGTGTTCTCAAACAGGCCTGTGCAACTCCCACCAACATCCACTGAGGAGTCCCTCAGGGATCCTGTATCTCTTCCACTCTCTACAACATTTTCACTAAGTCTCTATTTGACATCCTAGACTCCATTGGCATTGTTTACACTAACTATGCTGATGACACCCAAGTCCTACTCCCACTCTCCGGTAACTACGAAACTGATGCAAGGCCCTCAACACAGCCTACTCCACTATTCAGGCCTGGATATAAATCAACCGTCTCTGCCTCAACGTCCATAAGACTTAAATCCTCCTAGTAGGATCCCAGGAAACCCTAAACAAACTTACCAACCAAAACATCACTTTCACAATCAACAACATACAGATCCCTGTCCCCCCATCAGTCAAAACCTTAGGAGTCTACCTCAATGCCACCCTCTACATGTCACGTCAAGTCAGCGCCATCGCCTCCTCAGCTGCCTACTACACCAAATTGATTAACGCAGCCATACCATTCTTATCCACTGAGAACTACCTCTCCATCGCCAGAGCCAAAATAGGCTCAAGACTGAATTACTGTAACGCCCTCTTTGCTGGCACTACAGCAAAAACCGAATGAAGCTCCAAATATTCCAAGACAATGTACTTCGAACTGCTCTCAAAATTCCCAAAAGAGAACACATATCTGCCCCCAGACGCGAAGCCCACTGGCTCCCCCTCAAAGAATGCATCCTATTCAAATCTCGCGCCGTCACTCACAAGTGCATCACTCACACAGCCCCTTCATCTTTCCTCGAAAGTAGTGAGACTGGGTTCTTCCAGACCCACGAGAACACCATACTCCCACCGTCTCATAATCGCCAGAGTCAGACAAGCCCAAGCAGGTGGCGTTAGTTTCCCTTTCATTGCTGCCCAACAATGGAATTCCCTGCCACTCACCCTTAGAAACGAACCCTCACACCTTGCATTCCGCAAAAGAACTCAAAACCTGGTTGTTTAACCTCTGCCTGCACCCCCGCTCTGTGCCTCACGCCCGCGCACTCATGTTCCCTGAAACCTATTGAACTGGGTACACCTGATATGCTTTGTCATGCACCACTGTACCTATTTCTTGTACCACTGAAACCAATTCCCCTACAGTTGTTCTATCTAATACTCTCTGTATGTACCACTGTAACCATGTAACCTACTTACCCTACTTACCTCTGTAACAGCGCAACGATGCCTATACAAATACAATTATGGATAAATAAATGTTTATCCAGTAACTAGAATTCTCAAAGGCCGGTGCACTTTCCCTGCTGCATTTCCATGGGAAACTGTGTAGTTAAATAAGGATGAGCTTTTCCTTCTACATCACAAGTGTTTTACGCACCAGTACATCAAGAGACCAAAGCATGCATGGCCTGAAAAAACTTCTGCCACAGTAATCAAGAATTCACTCGCTCACATGAATAACAGCATTGGTTTGGAGGGCCTTGCACCTCAATAAACACTTATGAATGTAGGGGAGATTTGTTAACATGAGTAGTCCTCCACCCTGCGGCCCAGCTCTCCAGATAAGGTGTGTATCAGCCACTTTTATTCCCTAAACGTATGCAAATACTCCCCAAAAATACAAATGGGAAATAAAAAAACTCCCAAAAATAAATGTGAGACAGACACACATGACCTTGTGCCCCTGCTTTTACTCACACAGGTCCATGGATATGTTTGGACCAGCAATGGACGTAGTACCACAGGAAGAAACTGCTATTATTACTGCGTGATCGGAAGAAGGAAACATGTAACTTTTAATGAGTTTGCATAACTAGGTGCAAAGAAATAATAATTCCAAAAATATTTCCGTTTCATAGTTAAAATACATTTTTACTCACTTACAAAATAGTCCCATTGGTAATTGGACTTACAATTTTACTCGCTAAAAAATAATTTTACTCACAACTTAGTAAAATACTCCCACCCTAAAAATCTTATCTGGAGCACTGCTGGGGCTCTTGCCTAATTTCCCCATTCACTAAACCAAGCCCTTAGGCAAGAATGAGGCAAATACTTGTCATGATGTGGACAAATAGCAATGTTGCAATGTATTATATTTTTTAAATTATGATGAGCACCAGTACGATCAGCAGACCCTCAGCATGTATGCAGATATGATCAACCTAATCAGTGGTGGATCGCCACTATGAGTGGGTTGGCGACTCACTCTCCCCTGAGTTGCAGTCTGCACAGTCCCCCGTGTGGTGTATTTGCACGGGGGCTGTGCTGCCTGTCTCTGAACAGGTACCCTGCTATGCGTTATTTTGTTTGGTTTGATTGTAGACACTTTTGGCTTTGCAACAAATGTAGCGCATAATACTGGGAGGCGGGGGTCGTGGAACACTGGCCCTGTCACCTCTCATTATTGCACTCTCAACGTTGACCTGTTGACTGTCAGGAGTACAATCCTGTCAGTCAGCGTGTTTATGTTGCGGAGGGGAGGGCCGTCCAGTCCCCCCACCCCCGTTTGCATGGGTCTGTGTGAAGGGTGCATGCAGGTAAGTTTATTTATTTTTATATTATAAATGTAATGTCTGTCTGTATTTGTGCATGTTGTTCTTTATTCTTACGAATGCATGCCTGCAAGGAGTAGTAAAATTGTTGTCAATGTGCGGGTGAAAGTGTTTGGTGTCGGCTCCACCCCTACATTTAGGCCCCACTCCTCTGCTGGGGAAATATCATTCTTTTTTGCTTTACACTTGATGCACAGTAGTGTGCATCAAGCGCAAAGAAAAAATGGCAAGAGAAGTGTTTTTACATTGCTCGACCGACATACATTGGAAGTAGGCCAGTCTGATCATGTAATAACATTTCGGTTAGCTTCGCCTTTGAGGCACAGTTGCTGTGCATCAAGAGTAAAGCAAAAAAAGTGTTACGTGCATAGACTGGCTTATGTTGAATGTGGGCCAGTCTAGCCACAGTTACTGTGCATCAAGGGTAAAGCAGATGTTATTACCTGGCTGAACTGTCCTACATTAGTGGTGCAAATCTGCATATACTTTATTATTTTGGCATGGTATTTTTTACTTGACATCATAGGTAATGCAATCCTAAAATGACCTGGCTAGACTGGTCTACTTTGAATGCACATCAGTCTAGCCACATAACACTTACCATGTCTGCTTTTCCCTGGATGCCAAGTAAAAAATGCTGAGAGAACCCCTGCGAATACCTCTTGCTCCCGCATATCAGACCCATAGATTTATGCCAGTCCAGTTAAGAAATTCACCAGCCTCCACTGAACATAATTCATGAAACCATCCCCAATTAGTCCAGGGTTCCTCTATGGTGCAGCTCCCCAGCCTTGCCCTGGCCTTCTCTCATTCCAAAGTGTGGCCCTGGGTGCGAGCTATAGGAGTGCCGCCTTTATCTAACCGAATGAAGCTGCAGCGCTATAACCCACTGAAAATAGGTGACCAAAGGGCAGCCACTTTCCCTGCAATTGTATTCCTCTGGCCATGACCGATCTGTTCCCAGGTTTGCACTTTACAGCTTTCTGCCAATCCTGAGGCCCTGTCTTTGCAGGCTTTCTTAAAATGGCGCCCCAACTTCTTTAACCCTCTGACTTATGCCGGTTCCAACCATCCCATCCCTGTACGCTTCTCACAACCCACCTGGGGGTCTCTGCCCTGTTATCTCCTGTCTCCTTAATGCCCACAGCAGTAGCTCACCTCGAACAACCTCCGGTTACTTTTCATTAGTTCACCAAAGGTAGGAAAAACCTTACTCTTGTTCTAGCAGAAACCTCTGAAGACTATTTAAGGTGCTGGTTCGGTAAAATGTTATTTTGACATTTTAGAGTGCAGATAACTGGTGTAGATAAATTATTATAATCAATGTTGCATTGCACAGCTCATTACTATGTGTTCTTTAACTCCGTTGTTCAAACCAGACAATTACAGTCGGCATAGAACCTCATCAGTCAAAGCATTGCACTGACGTAGTGCAGAATTGATATGGGGCAGGGACCTAGTTCTATGCAAGCAACTGCTTTTAAAAGTCCATTTTGACTCATTTCCCAGCAAATACCATTGTGCTGCCAATGGCAAAGACAGCAGTTGGCCCATGGGTGATCCCTATGGGTGACCAGTCTGGTGATGGAGGTCTTCCTACAAGGATCCTTTTTTTTCTAACTGCTTGCCACCATTGTTGTACTGTCCTGTTGCATGCAAATAGAGGCTGAGGCCGCAAGACATGTTGGGATGGCTCTATGCCACTTTGGATAAGTTAGTCATAACTTAAACCTTGTAAGTACTCGAGGGCAAGGGACACCTGCTGGCCACCTCACTCGGCTCAGCCCCCAACTGACAATACACAACACTCATTCGAAGCACCCACTTATGTCATTCCAACATTCTCTGAGCAGACAGGCACACCCCATTCATTACCCTGTATCTCATTCATTGTAGCCAGCAGGACAAGCAAGCAGGATGTAAAACAAAAAGCCAACAAAGGTGCATGAAGGCAGAGCACCCCGCCTGCCTCCCAGCCCGGTCCAACCTGGAAGGGAAGAGATGGCCAACAAAGTCCCGCAATCTTGAAGATGACTTAAAACAAGAGGAGTAGGCCTTTTGAACCTATGGTCTAAATGCATTATTGCGTTGCAAAAGGCGATGCGCAACCTCACATTGGGTATAAAGGTAGACTGGTTATCATACAGGAGGCACATGAAAAGTAACACATGTCATTTTGCACAAATGTATTTATTACATTTGTATAGCGCACATCAGCCCTTTGGCATTGAGGCGCTCTTACTTAAGGGGAGCTTAGTTGCAGGGAGAGGGCATACGGGGGGCAGCAGTTATACATTGAACAGAGATAGAGCAAATATACATTAGGATACATATAATATAGTGTATAAAGAGCTGATCACAGGCACCAGGATTGGATGCTTAGAGAAGGCTTGAAATGGATAAATCCGCTGTGACAGATTAACTGTATTAGTGGGGGGGAGATCCCCCCTTTTCCCCCGTTAACTGAATGATCTTTGTACATCGGAAGGATTTTGCTGGAGCTCTGACTTGGTACAATCTGCCCAAATAACTCACCATAAAGGTGAAGGTAAATACCTTCAAGGAGTGAGAGAGACTCTTTCCTCACCCATCACAGGAGAACATTTGAGGTGAACGATGTGGACAAGACCTATCTGCTACTTTACACTGGAACCAGGATCCTGCTCACTGGAGGGGATAACCTCTTGCAGGTCCTCTCTGGCAACCTTCCTGACTGGGAAGGGCAGAACAAGGATTTACCTTTGTGTCTGAAGACCCTGGAATGGACCCCCAAATATTGTAGAAGCAAAAGAGCAGCCTTTGGCGCATATGGCTTGATCCACTCATCAAACCGACTCAACAGTGTTCGTTATTTTGAGCTTCTGCAGGACCCTGGTGCTGCCTTTGTCACTCTGCACACTTCGAGAGGCTGTAAACCAGTCTCAATACTGACTCGACCTGCTGGCTGGGAGCTATCTTCCCGTTTCGATGCTGACTGAACCCATCTCAAACTGTCAAAGTGCCTAGAAGCCTGTTTCATTGGTGTTGAGCCTCAAGAACAAACCTAAAAGGTATTTGTTTAGTAGTTCGGTTTCTCAGGCCTCCCTTAAGTGACTTTAGTTCAGTGCTCTTCAAACATTTCTGCCCTGGGATCCACCTAGCAAATTTTGATGCCCCTCCCCATTCCCCCAAGTGCCAAATGGCTGGTAAATCCAAATTGCCATGAATTATCACGTGCTGTCAAATAATGACCGAAATGGCAGTGCAGGGGCACACACATACTAAATGTTGGCAATTGTACTGCACTGTGTATGTAGTCTGTATACTATACACTATATATTCTCGCATCAAATGGCAGAAGACTGAATTGCCAGGAGGACTCGCAAAGGCTGCATGTGTCAAAATGGCTTATACGGCCTGTGATTTTGGTCATTAGGGTATTATTATAAATAAAATCCGCAGGAATGCCAGTGTTCCTACTTCGCTTTTTTCAGCTATTGTGCTTTCATTTTTTCTGCCTTTCTAGCAAAGTGCAGCTAGCTTTTCCATGGTAGTCACTATTTTATCTGTTCCATTTCCCTTGCCCCCAAATTAAAACATTCTTTTGCCAAGTTCAATAGGATATTCAACAAATGGCTGTCACAAGCTTCATATGTGTGGCTTGATCATTACCATCTCCAAATTGTAGAATTGAAATTAATTTAAAATGTGCACATAACAAATGACATTTGGAAATAGATTTTTGCCTAACATTTCAATCATTTGTCCCGTTGAAAAACCAAATAAAGATTGGAATTGAGCTTGATCCAACAAACAAATTCCTTACCATGAAGTGATTCTAAAATCTGAATTTTACGCATAATCCACACATATTGGCACCATTACGCACAAAGTGACAGAAACACAAATAATAACTTGAATTCAGAACATTCTTACTAATCTGAATGCAATTTTCCAGATTAACAAATCCTTTTAAATTACACTAAAAGGAGATATCCAGCAACATCATTTGGGTGTCGCTAGGGGTTGCAGACACAACCCCGGAGGTCTCCCTTGCTACCCCTATATTTAAACAAAAGCGGAAGCTCCACCAGGGTCATTATATTTCAGGAGAGACTGGACCGCAGGAGTAGGAAGATGTTCCCGAGGTTGGAGGGGGGTAGATGATGAGCAGATACGACACAGAGCAGTCACTACAGTGAACCATTTTTACCACTCTAGCAATCGGACAGTGTTAATATGGCAGAGTCTAGAAATCTGTGAAGGTGTTGAGGGTGGGCTTAGATCGGTGGGAGGTAATCTGTGTGAAGGTCAGTTGGCAAAACATTTCACCCTCCGAAGCTAGAACAAAGTTTGTGAGCTGCAAATGAGTGTCACCAAATGCAGTATAAGGGTAGCTTGTGGGAAAGCTCAGCTGCCTGGACGCATTAGGTGCTGTTTATCTGCAGTAAAGCACTTTTGTAATAATAAATGGGGTAGAGAACCCAGTCCTGGAGCAGAGGAGGACACACTTTGTTCATATGACAAGGATCAGACAATGGCAGGATCTCTGATGTAGCATGGGGCCCAGCTTGTGGGGGAGCCCATCCGGTCCAATCTCCACCGAGAGCTGTCTAAGTGGAGGGCTTCTTGTTGTAGTTCTCCACCCTGGCACCTCACAAGCATTATTTAGGCCCAAGTTCAAGTTCAGACATGAAGGTGTGTAGTTGTGAGTGGAGGGTAGGTTCACAGCAGAGGGTGGGGGACATTTGTCACGCACACAGTGGCTGAAGAAGACTTCAGTTTCAGTGAAAACATTGTACAGACAAGGGTTACCACCCCCTTACCCCCTGCGTTCCATTTCCATTACACCTGATGAGCTCTCGTTGGTGGGTGGGGTGTTTGCTCCATCATTGTAGCCCTTCTTGTCCTACGATGGCCCGTGTTAAGACTTGTGGAAAGCTCCAGCCCATGGGCATGGGGGCAGTACAGCAAAGGATTAAAAGCAGAACTATTAATCCATATTGAGAGATTCAAGATCAAGAAGCCAGCAATGAATGGGTAAATCACACATACAGTGAGCACTCAGTAGTGATATCCCAGGACCACAGAATGCATGCTAGTCAATATCTAATGCCATTTCGGGAACAGGGAGTTGAGTCTCCTCAATGGCAGCGAGATGGAAGGATTATTGAAAGATGGTTGATAGTTCTGGGCTGGATAGCCACGCAATGAGCAGCGAACAAACCCCTTCATATCACCTTCCTTTTACCATACATACGAGCAATGGAGGCAGCATGTCTAGGCACTACACTGGACACTTAGATGTTATATGACCCCTTATGACGTGTCAGTGGCTCAGTGGATACATGCATTCACAGGTTTAAGTGACATTCAACATGGGGGTGCACTCTGGAAAGGGGCCGTGGCCAGATTGTACAAGGTGAGACCTAAAAGAGGGGAAGGTGCCTTAGGCAAGGGCCACCTGTCCCAAACAAACAATACATCATGAGGCCCTGGGCCCCCCAACAGAGCCTCAAGAGTCCTGTTTACATCCAGCCGGCATACTTCCTGTCAATGAAACTCCCTCTTTCTGTGAATATGTCCCTTCCTTCCAGACTCAGGACAGATGCATTTCAATCAGCAAGTAAATCTCCTTCTTTCGGTACAGAAATGGCGAAGACCCAATGGGCTTGTAGATCTATTCAGTTCTCCTGGAAAGTCTCAGCTCTGCTGATGCCCGTCTATCCCATGATAACTTGTAACTTCTAACCACCAACAGGCCTGGGCTACCATTGTGCTCACATTCCCGAGAGGCACCAGCTTTCTCTATCCAAAAGCTGTGTCACTTTAAATGTGCTTATGGTGACCAAATAACCACCCCAAGGTGTTCACTTACCCATTGCATGTTGTTTTGCTTGCTTTCAGCTATTTGGTGGGGGTAGAGAGCAGGCTTGGGGAACAATGAAGCTCAAAGTGGGGCCCATTCTATGCTCACCATACCATGAAACTAGATAAATCACTCACTGTAGTTTGTATTGGAAGAATCTCCATTAAAATCTGTGCACCACAAAGCTGCCAGGGCAGGAAGGGTGAAGGCCACCAGGAGGCCTCATGCATCTTCAGCCAGCCCTCAATTAAACCCATGAGGGCACCCGTACGAAAGGGAAGGAGGACAAATAGCACCTTTTGTTTATTTATTTCAATTTTTATAAAGCGCCACACGTCCGTGGGCCTCAGAGCGCACAAAGAAACAAGGACAGACAACAATTAGGGATCTCAGGGTCAGTAGGGGAGAATCAAGAGGAAACAGGTAGCCAAGTTCAGCCAGGGTTCTAGTTGAAGAGAAGTGTTTTTATTTCCTCTTTAAAAAGAGTTAGGCTTTCAGTCAGGCGTATATGTCCATGTCCTGGAAGAAGATTCCATAGCAAAGTAGCTTGGACATTGAAGGCGGTACCCCTAAAATGTACCAATTTATACCTGGGCTGGATGAATGTAGGACAGGCGGAGGAGCGAAGCTCCCTATCTCCTACCTTGGGTTTTATTCTGTTAATAAGATAGATGAGACACATATTTTTTCGCCATTTAAATGACAAGGTCAAGATCTTATGGCTAATCCTATGTCTGACAGGCAACCAATGAAGTGACCTTCTGGCCTCTGAGATGTGGACACATTTGGGTAGTCCCTGTATAGCTCGGACCGTGTTGTTTTGTGCGACCTGCAGGGCTTGAATATTGGTTTGCAACGTGCCTGCGAGGAGACTATTACAATAGTAAAGCCTACAGTGGACTAATGTGGTGGCGAGCAAGGCACAATTTTTGATGGAGAGAAAGAGGTGAATATAATGAATTTGCTTCATGATCAGGATGCAGGATGATCGGATAAAGGTGAGGTGGGGACGGATAGTTCATCATCAAGGATGACCCCAATGTCTTCACCTTCTTCAATACGGGGATAGAGTTTGAAGCAATAGTGAAATTGGCATAGGCAATCCCTAGTCTACTCAAGCGGACCTTTGATGCCACAACTAGGAGCTCCATTTTTTTAAAATTAAGGGCAGCGAGTTGGCAGCCATCCAGGCATGGATGCCTTTATAGATGGTATTGATGGCAGCCGAGTCCTGCTCATAATTCCCACTCAACTGGATGACAACCTGGTTGTCATTGGCGTAGTTGGTATACCGAGCGCCCAGTGCATCCAGAATGTCAAGAAGTGGGCGACTATAGATGCTAAACAATGTTGGGGAAAGACAGGACCCCTGTGGCATGCCACAAGTTTGAGAGGTGGGGTCTGAACTTTCTTCCTCAACAGCCACTCAGACAGTACGGGGACCAAGAAATGATGAAATCCACTGAGAGGCAAGTGGGGAGCAGTTGGCGACCTTCCCCAAGTGTGTTACCAGGAGTGAGTGGTCAACCAAATCAAAGGCCGCAGAGAGGTCCAAAAGCATCAGCAGGGCGAGACGACTATTATCCACCATGCCAGCCAAGGTGGATTTAAGGTCCAGCATGGCGTTTTCCACCCTGTGCTTAACCCTGAACCCCGATTGGCATGTGCCGAGAATCCCATGATCTTCAATATGTTTTTGCAGCTGGAGATAGGCCAGTTTATCCATGATCTTCAGGATAAAAGGCACTTTCGTGATAGGCCGATAGTTGTCTGGGACCTGTGGATCAAGACTAGGGTTTTTCAGTAACGGTGTTATACTGGCAACCTTAAGGGAGGAGGTGACCACACCTTTGTCAAAAGAGAGGTTAATGAGCTTGGTCATCCAGGGTGCAAGAACCTCAATGGAGTCCTTAAATACATCCACGGGGCAGATGTCTGCTGGAAAGCTGGTGGGTTTTAGGTCCTGAATAATTTTAGTAACTTGCTCTTCAGTGTAGTGTGAGAAGTGGAAACATGGTATATTGCAAATGTCAGGGGGAGGGGCCTGTAAAATAGTAAAGTCCTGCCTGGTAATGAGATTATTGAAGGTCTATCTAGGAGTAGAGATTTTTGCCAAGATGCCATCATGGATTGTCTGATCCCATGCAGCATCTTTGATGACGACATTTGAAAGGGGTGGCTCCTGAAAGTCCTTCAATACTTTGAAAAGCTCACTACCATTAGATCGAGCATTATTAATACGGTTATTGCAATAGGATGACCTGGAGGAAATAATTTCAGTCTTGTATTTCTTGACAACTGGTTTATACTGCAGTAGTGAGTCTGAGTTGTTTTTTTTTCGCCAGGCCCTTTCGGACACCCTTTTTGCTTGTCTAGCAGGGATTATTTTGTCAGAAAACCAGGTATTGTGGTGCACCTCAGACTTGATAATGTTTTGTTTTAACGGGGCAGAACAGAGATGTCTTGTTTTAAGGAGGAGGTAGGGTTGTCTACAAGCAAAGAGGACTGGGAGAATCTAGGCAGAGGTTTAAGGTTCGAGATCAGATGTGTCGAAAGACTGTCAGTTGTAACATTTTTTAAGTTACAAACAAGTTTGATGGTCAGGGGTAAAGCTTTCTTTTTGGCTATACGTTTCGGGAGGTTAGGTGAAGCTTGAATCGAGAAATGGTCGGACCATACACCGGGTAATACCTGCAGATGAGAGATTGGGAGATTTTGGGAAACCAACCAATCCAGGATCTGCCCTCCCAGGTGGGTTGCAGCATCCACCCACTGTTTAAGTCCTAATGAGAAGAACGAATCAGAGAGGGCAAGGCCCTGTTTATCCAAGATGTCATCGGCCCAGTAATCACCCAGAATGATTAACAGGTTTCTAGATTAGGTAATAGGGGTAGTTAACTCCATAATGTGTTCCTCAAAGTGATAGCTACTTAGTACTTTGCATAAAATCAAAGAGCATTTTGGGAACATGAGAACAAACATATATTTTTATATATGACATATCTGTAACAGGGATTAAAGTCTGGAACCCTTCTGAGGGCATAATGCACACGGGCCTTCCTGCTTATTTAATTTATGATAGAACCCTAACAGTAAAGTGACAGCATACTACGAGCTATATATACACCTTTAGTGCTGGCTTCCTTGCTTGGACAGAGAGATTGCTTCTCTGCACATGTTTCTTTTACAGCATGTTAATCTGTCCCTCCATACTGCACACCACCTGTGCACCCTCACAGACACTTGGTGCTACAATCATGCTAGGTGCTTATCGGTAGGAAGTGAGAAGTCCTCTGGCTCAAGGGGAGTTTTTGGAGACTGCCATGGCTCTGCCACATGTAGCCCCAGCCCACTTAAAGGCCCATTTACATGGATATGTGTGTGATTGCATACTCGCAACTTCAAATCCTATCAGGTCCAGTTAACCCCTTATCATTCTAAGATCAATGTAATTAGTACCATTACATTAGGTAACAATAATTGCCTGTTATTACTAACAAGATACTCCACTGGGGTAAATGTGTGCTCTTTAATCACACATATTATGTTACTTTTCTAGCACAGTAATTATCTTGACATCTTTAATGGCTCTGTCAATGTATATTGTGAGAAACCTGAGGGTATCCTCACACTTACTCCTTTTGGATCCTCTCTCAGGAGACCAGGGAAAGGCCATCACTTTTGGATCCTGACCCTGGGGGCGCAGAAGCGAGGGAGGATCACCTGGATGGAGGGTCCGTGGAGTTTGGGGGTAGGATATCCACAGGTGAGACATGGTATACTCCTTTTCTTTCTGAATATCAACCTAACTCTCCACAGGCCTTTATGGGCTATGGTCACACATTTCCCTGCAATTTCCATTTTTTTTTTAAACATAATGGTACTGGGACAAGGAAGAGGCAACTAAGAGTGATGAACACTGGTAGGTCATATCACCACTTTAGTACTGGGACAAGGAAGAGGCCTGCAGAGTATTGGAAAGATCAGGCATGTCTCTTTAGCTATGGTCAGGCACTTGAATTGAATAACCCACACCTGAGAGCACTTGACAGCCCTCATGAGTATACAAGTGCACGCAGTTAAACAAGAAAGAGAGCCAGAGAAACAAGGGCTGGAGAAAGCTGATGGCAGAAAGCATGAGCAGTGGTGAGCTGCATGAAAGGAATTCAGCATGCAACTTTGAGGCTGTGGCACTTGGCGAGGCAGAGCAGAGACAAGGGGCTGGGGGCAAGACAGCAGGCAAGAGCAGAAGAGGCCTCGAGAGGACTGGTAGTGAAGCAACCGCTTCAGGGGGCCAGGACGCTCACCTACCCAGAGAACGGTGTTCCTCCCACGAAAGGAAGGCTGGCAAGTGTGCACTGAGCCGTGGAAGAGGTGGGAGAGGCAGTTGGGCTTCCCAAGCGAACGAGCAGTAGAAGCCACTTTGAGAGGGGGATCATGTACCGATACAGGAATGCTGAAAAGACTGGTGGGCCTGCCAGACACCGGTGGGGAAACTGGTGTTCTATAAGGGGCAGAGCTCTATGTTAAGAGTCTAATACATGAATGGAACATGCAGAAAGATGTTGGTGTATCTTGAGGGACCCAAGATCGAATTAAGGAAAAGTGCTAGAGGGAACCTTGAGTTGATGTGTGTGAGTTCCAGAAGCATTATTTGTAATACCGAACAAACAATGTATTATTGAATAACCTACAGAATTGAAGCAATATGAAAGTTTGATTGAATAAGCATTATGGAATGCCACACAGAGATAAAGCAAACAAAAAGAATGTTTTGAATTGAACAAAAGCAACATGGTGCGGATGGCAAATACCACAAAGCAAGTTGAATAAAATTCAAGTATTGGCAAAGCAAGTAGAATCCCAAGAAGGGTGTAAGAAGCGAGACCAGTATGAAAAGCATACACAAATGAAGGATGAAAAAGCATGTGGTACAAAAGGTATTTCTCGCTGTTAAGAGAAAGTAGGGGACAATTGTTGCAAAAGCTGATGAAAAGGGGTATCGGTTGCGTGACCTGTGATGGGTGGACTGTGTGTACTGTCAACTGCGCCTAGACCAAGGGCCCGGCATGGAAAGCACATGAAAGGAGGAATCAAGACTGTACATCTTGTATTGGTTTACCAGAGAAACTACCCATGATAAGTGGGTTGGCAAGGATCCCAGTCCTTTGAGAATTGTTTTGTTTGAACTTTGAACTTTCTTTTTTTGAACCCTGAGAACATTGTGGAACTGCTGTGAACTGGGGAAGGGAGTTGACAGTAAGCCAAGTGCTGGAAGAGGCCCGTAACTTTGTCTGGTACACTAGTTCTTTTGTTGCTGACATCCCTACACATTGTTTAGCTTTAGTTGTGAGGGCAAATATAGGTTTTGGACACAGATGGACTTTTAAGTTGAGCTCTTTGACTCCGATCTTTCTTAGTTTCTTTAGATAGGGAAATCCCACCTTAGTTTAGGACAAGCTAGGCCTTCATCAATACTGACATTTAAGTTACATAAAGAAAATGTGTTTAATTTGGAATCTATTGTCTGTGTCTTGCTTTATGATGCCTTCCCAATATATATTTTGCAGTTTACTTATCTTTAAGCAATCTGTTTGGACAGTTATTGGCAATCATTTGACCTCTGTAAGCTTTTACACAGATGTCAGAGTCTGACAGTTGAAGGGGAGCGCAAACCTCTGTGGGAGACCAGGTCTTCTTTGCATTCACTTGTTCCACTTTTGTAATAGCATAGCAGGCTGAAACGTGATGGCCTAAGAGCAATTGCCAGTGGGTATGACTAATTCATAACCATCCAGCCATCAACATTCAGTGTTACATTTGTCAACCCAAGTGGGACGGGTATGCCCAGACATGGATCCCGAACCTGCTGGACCCAGAGACACAAGCTACACTTCACTGATAATGCCCAATGAGGCTACTTGCGTTCTCGCGCAGAACGGTTGTGATCGAGTGGTTTTGGCTGGACTGCCCCTTTGGGGTGGGACAAGCCTGATTTGCACATGATCTTTCCACTTTCTGTAATGGTTGGTAGGCTGATGAATGATGGTCTGAAGGGTTGCCCAGAGCAATGCTAGTGGTTATGATTAATTCTGGACCTTCCAGCTATCACCTATTTTCAGTAGTGGCCCCACTCTATACCCCTGCCCCCCTTTAAAACTATGTCCAGCCCCAACAAAATGTTGAGAATAGCTCCACCACCAACTTGCACCGTGTGCATGTTAAATACAAAGTTCTGCTGCTTGGAAAGACAAAAGACAATCATCGCTCTCTTGATGTGAACTCCTTGAATAGCTCATGCTAGCTGCCTCTTATGACTTAAAGCTTTAGAGGGTGGGTGCACCTCCTACCCTGTGCTTATATGCTTGTTTTCAGTTCCCAATATAGAAACTTGCTGTGCCCACCGCAGACTCCAGTAGCAACATTCTGAAGCGGGGTCAGGCCTCAGCTCTGTTCCCAGGAGCTTGTCATCAGTTTTTCAATGTTTTTGATATAATGCTGGCCTTCCTGCTCCTGTGCAGTACTTGGATTATTTTCTCTGAATCGGTTTCATGTGTCTGCATTGGTCCAGTTGAGTGCTCCAACGCATAGATGGACAATTATCTCTTTTCTCATGCAACCACTCGCGTGTTAAACCTTTTCCAGTGTGCTTATGCGAGCGATTACCAAAAGTTGAGAGAAGATTTTAAATATAGGTTTCATTAAAACAGAAATGCACAGCCTTTGCCTGCAGTCAGGGACATCATTTGGGGGTTGTTAGGGGTAAAATAAAATGTATATGTTTAACACCTGCAAGCTTCTAGATTTCAGTTGCCCTGTTAAAAGTAGTGCATTATGTATGTTTTACATATAGGCCCCACATCCAATCTGGAAAATGACTGGAGAGTGACTCCCTTCTCCTGATGATTGCTTCATCTTTTCTTTCTTTCTCTTGTTAATATGTACTTTTTAAATAGTCTCTCGTTACTTTCTTTATCAATTTGCGTAGTTCTCGCAGGCTATTGTTGGCTTTTCTCTCCTCTTTATTAATGTCTTCCTTTCACCTTTGTCGAATCTTTGGATCCAGGTTAATGGGCTTTGAGTAACCCTGGAAAGTATATGTCCCTGTGTGGCTCTTGCTCTCATGACAATTTTAGTTCAGATATTTCTGAATAATATTTCTCTTTTAAATATTATTTAACTTGGGAGTTGCTCAGTCTTTTAGTTCATAATGCTCTCTCTCTGTTATAGTCCACTCTTTCCTGATTGAATAATCGCAGGGATTCTCCTCTTCCCATGGTTATGATCCCCAAGAATTATTGGTTTCCCTTGCAGGGTCTTCTGTGATTCTCCTTCTCACAGTCATACAGTTCAAGTTCATTAGCTTTTGTTTCAAGTGTTTCTCACTTATCTGGGACAAGTATCTTTTGATTACATAACAAGTCCCTTTTGGCCTCCTGGTCTTCCTGTTCTCCTTGTTACCTTTACTGCTCCAGGGGAACGTCTCGGGGGCTGTATTGGCTTGGGACCTTCTCTTCTATTCCTCTGCACGGTCCTTTCAATTTTGTTGCCGTCCTCATCTTACAGTTCTTTCTCCTTCACAGGGTCTCGTACCTCTACAGGTAACTGGACCGTTTGCTACGGTTTGTGCTTGGTGGTGTTAGCATAGTTGGTTGGGTAGTCTACCGACCACAAACACCTTGTGGTCATGCCACCACCGAGGTTTGGGCTCCTGTCGCCTCTGTTTTTCCCTTTTCATGCATGCTGGGCTTCCAGTGTCTTTTTCTGCCATTCAGAGCCGGCTTGCTAGTCGTGGACTCAGTATCTTTCGCTCCACCTCCGTCATGTGTTACGCGTCCAAGGGCCCTTCCCTGCCTGCGTATGCATTCCTCTGCCTCGCCTTCATTAGGCGTTTCCTCCTTTTTTAACATACTTGTCCCAGTTAATTGGAGGTCCTCATTTAAATGGGCAATTTCCTTTTCTTTCTTATAATGGTATATCTTCAGTCAAGTCTTGGGACTTGAACCATTTGGCATATTAGATAGTCCTGTGTATGCCATCACATTAAATTATTTATGGAGTTCCTCACCGTAACGGGAGCCCTAGTCACCTAAGGAGGAGTCTATCCCAGTGATGTCCCATTTGCCTCTACCCTTAGGGAGGGTATTCTGGGGCGGGTTCACCTCCTTTGGGAGAAGAGACAAATTCCCTCAATTTGTCACACCACATTATACTGGAGTATGACGCATGGTAAATCCTTACCACTGCATGAAGGAATATGGACCACGTGGGATACAGTGGAAGGAAGGCACCCAACCAATCAATTCTTGCAGGTGCTACTTTTCATGCAAAAGGAAAAATCCATCCCAAAGCTTTGTAGTGTGAGATTATCTAGTTGTTCCTGCAAATACCGGAATTTTTGATTAATCCTATTCTTAACTGCATTTTTCCCTTTTCTAGTAATTTGAATACAGAATCTTTTAGCATGTAAATGGCTCTGACAAAGGGACACAGATGGTTTAGTCATTTTGTGTGGAAAATAGACTGTATCCTTTTGTATTGCATTGTGCTACAGTGAATATGCAGACTATGTATGTGTTTGCTTGGCGGTTTTACTACTTTTGTGGAAGATTTTAAGGTTTGGTTTCTGTCCTGTACCTTTGTGGCAGAGATTGCTTCTGGTCAATAAGCACATGTGATCAGAGGGGAGGATCCCAACTGTTTTAGTTATTGACCTATTAAAGCACATGTACAAACCTAATGTTCTCTCAGCCATTCTTAAGGCTTGACCAGTTTGAATAAGGTATTGAACTTGTCCTCCCCACAGTCATCTATGCACAAAACAGAAGCCTGCCTGGAGATTGATATTTAAACATGGACTAGTTGAATTTCTTTTAAAACAGGATTGAAAGCTGACCATCAGTTATACTAATGCAGAGTTTCATTCTAATCACTGTCTGATAGGTCTGTTTGTGCCATTAGGACGTGTTCTTTTGGGGGTGAGAAGGTTGGCACCCCCTATTTGCCCCGATACACAAACTCTTATTTGGTATTTTTCATGACTCAATTCAACCTTTCATATTCGCTCTCATGACACAGCTTGTCCTATAAACCCTACATTTTAATTCAGTTGTAAAGTATTTTAAAAAAGATCAGTGTGGACATGCTTGCATTATACATTAGTCCAATAAAATGTTTGATCTAGTTGAACAAGGCTGTTCCAACATTGTTTTCAATAATACCCCAAAATGGATTTACAGACGTCCAAACATGATTCTGAGGAACGCTCGTGTAGCACTTGTCAACAATTGTAACATCGTTCAACATGCTATGCACCCTTTAACCCGATACAAGACCTATTGTCCCGACGAGTGAACGCTGGTGATTTTTTAAACGTGTTTTTCCCATTTCGTATAGGCTTAAAGAGAAACTAACTTCGCTTCTTCACTGACTACGGTGTAGTGCTAGACTAAAAGTGTGCTGGCCACATCTAGGATTTACCAGAGCACAGTTCATGATGAAGTATTATCTGTGAAAGATTGTGCAGTTCTACAGGCTTAATGTTGATGGCATTTGGTGGGTTGGTTGCTCACCTGAGAAAGGAGCTGCCATGAGAGCTGGGTTCATATTTCAGGTCCAATGCCTCCTTAAAGTGGCCTTTTTTGTTTCTTCATTTACCCATTAACAAAGGGAATAAAAACATAGGTAATATGGGGTGAAAGCTTAGGCACATTTGGGTTAGCAATTAGCCTCTTTGCTTGGTGACCAAGGGGGTTTGCCACAAGGTACTTCATGGCACTGGACAGGTTTAGATTATCTGTCCAGGGAGTAAAGTGAGCCAGTTCAGAGCCCTTTCAATGCCTTGTTTTCATTTCTTCTATACCTTCACTTTAATTACTCCAGAGATGCATTCTAAAAAACACTATTGAAATGTGCACTACTGCTGTGGCCATTTTTATAATTTGGATTTTGGGTTGGATTGCTCTGGGGTCTGTGATAAATCTAGGGCATTCATCCATTCTCCTCAAAGGAGAACCCCCCCACCCCCTGTGAGGGTAGGGAAGTGGCCTGCTCCACAATGCCCAGACAAGTTGTACCTCATCGGGAGAGACGACCCCTATAGGAATGAGTTTGGAAACTGCTCTGAAGCCGAAAGCACAATGCTGGACGTACAGGCGTCCATTGAAAAGGAAGCTGATGGTGTTGGTGTGACCATGGGGACTTCGTGGTGAACAGTCAGTCCACATAAAACATGCCAAAACCATTAGGCCGTCAAAACAGCATACCGTTCGGATACCAGTAGGACTGCCAATATGCCCAAAAGAAGAGGACAGAGCGCGGGATATCTGAGTAACCAGAGAAGCCGGAAAAGCAAAGAGCCCAATGAATCCCAACGGAAGGGAGGCCCCCGAGACATTATCCCAGAGAATCCAAGGTAACTGCAAGAACGGGGAGATCTGGGAGGCTGCCAGGGAATCGTTACAGGACTGCCCATACTTGTCCAAGTCGAATTGACGAGAGCATACCATGGAAAGTAAGAAAGTGGAATGATGAGAGAAACCTGAATACAATAAATATTCAAAGAGAGACTAAAACTAAGGGACACATGCCCGGGGAGAAAGGCAGAGTGCTAAATATGTCAAAAGACAGAGGCTATAAACTAGCAGGAGAATTCTATGAAGAGAAAGAATAATATGAAATGACAAGAGAAGAAAACCCAAAGAGAGAATTGTGGAGTCTAGCTATCACTACCGTGGGAAAAAGGGGAGTGCCCCTTTATTGGAAACGGAGAGAGGGTGACCTAAATGAAAGAGCATGCAATGAGTTTAAATACAACGAAACCCATAGAGTTAGTACAAGACAAGGTCGTCTATCTTGGAAAGAAGTGAATTATAATCACCCAGAGGGCCAATCCCAACCGGGGAACCAAAGTTACGCAAAACCCATTTATATGGACCAAAGTATTCGTCCAACATCAAAGAAATCAGAGAAGGAACAAAAGTCTCATAATATCTGAAAGAGTTGCATGAACTGATTAAAGAAGTCGCAAAAGACTATTTAAAATTGCCTATTAAGACGAACTGGGAAGAAAAACATGTGCAATAAGCAAAGCCCAGGATAACAAAGTCATTCTCCTGTCTTTAGTTAAAATAGTGGTAGGGTTAGTTAGGGCAATGTGATGAATAAGTGACGATTCACCCAGAATGCCTGGCCTGGGACCCTTCTCCGCTTTCCAGGGAAAGGCAGACGCTATCTGATCGCGACCCTGGGGGTGGTGTTCTGCAGAAGAATCGCATGTGGGGGAGAGCAGAGCAGGTTGGAAGGAATGGGAAAACCCATTGTTCAATTTTCCCCAAGACCACAACCTTATAATGTTTTATTGCAAAACAGTAGTTAGAAAAACACAGTTTTGCATTATGGACTTCAAGTCCCATAAGCCCCGAAGTACTGGCACGAAGAAGAAGGCTAAAGAAGAACAACAATGCAAAGGGCAGTTTGTTAATGGGAATGACCCACACCTAAGGTAGACTGGGAGGCTTGAAATACCCTTTCAGGTGCAGGCCATTATGGATCAGTTGGAGCATAGTGAGCAGTGGAAGCAATGTAGGCAGCAGAGGCAGAGACTGGAGGAGGGAGACGACACAGGGACTAAGGTTGAGCAGAAAGCAATAGCTAGTCCTGAGAGAGGGTCTTTGCCTCCAGAAGTCTTAAATGCAGAGGTTGGGCAACGGGAAGCTTGAAAGAGAGAAGCTTGCCCTCTGAAGACCTGTCTTGCAGAGGCTGCGCAGCGGGAAGCGAAAGTGTGAAAAGCTTTCTTGCCTAACTGGCTGTCCGCGGTGGCAGGTGAGCACCGGAGAGCCTCGGGAGCAAGGGAAGCTCTGTGTGCAAGTGGTGCAGGTGGCAGCAGACCCAAAGCAGCAGATTGTGCATGCAGGATAATGGGGAGCTGCAGAAGAGAAATACCTGTGAGCAGCGATGGAATACGATGCGCACACCTTACACAGTGAGTTTTTTTGAGCAGGCATGTTTATTTAAAACCCAGCAACAAGGTGGGGAAATACTCCTAGAACCTAATGCAGACAACCACTACCCAAGCCAAAAGAAAGTAGAAACCAGGCAATTGAATTCCAACAGATATTGCCAAAGTCTGTAGGTGACAAATTAAAGTTCTAAAGGCTGTAAAGCTCATTGCTGATAAATGAAGAAATACGTAACAAAAGCTGGTATAAACCCACATTACCAAAGCCAAGGAAGAAGCAGAATAGAACAACATCATTGTCAGTGTTTGGTTAATAAAAAAGCTGGGAAACCGAAGTGGCAAGAAGGCTGCCCTTCTGGAAAAGTTATTCAGAAGTAGAGGAGCATAGCATGCAGAGGTTTTGGAAGGAATAAGAGTACTAAAGCTCACCAATGTGACTCATGCCTTCCTTGAAGAATTACTTTAAGCCTGATGTTGTAAAGTAATGAACAATGCAAAGCTGTTGTAAGCTGATCTTAACCACAGAGGCACTTGTTGGTTGAAAATTACGGTTTGGGCAGGGGAGTATACTCGAATGGTGAACTTTGCAATAGTAGGCCAGGCATGGAAGTAAACCAGGTGTGATTGAAGTAGTAGGCATGTTATCCAAGTAAACCAGGTAGAAGTTGAAGTGCTGTGAATTGGTGTTGACAAATTATCCTGATAAACCTTCATTGTTGAAGCAGGAACTGCATAGAACTGCTGCAGAAGCGTTATATATCTTCAGAAATAATAGGTTGTTGCAAAAAGCAACCTGACAAAGACAATTTATGTTGATACTTAGAAACTAGTGACATGTCTTTGATTTATGCGAAGAAGATTGTTTTGAGTCTTGCTATTACAAGTGGAAGAGAAAGAACCTTTGTTGAACAATTCTGAAGTCTTGGAACTTTTGTTGTCAAGTTCAAGTCGCAAAGAACTGTGCTGGAACTATTGTTACAAAACAGGATTTCCTTATTCCTTTTGGAACTGTGGAACAGACTCCTGCTTGAATCTGGGTAAGGGAAATTCACCTAGATAAGGAGAGACTGGTGAATTTAACTGTTATATTTGTGTTGTCTTTGTATTGCCATGTATTACTTTGTTGAGTTACTGGGCCTCATTACAAGTTTGCCGGTCCAGAAACAATGGTACCGGTAAGCTTCCCCTTACTGTTTCTGGACCGGCAAACTAAGAGTTCTGCGAGCGGGTGACTTTCAGCCCGCCAGGTCTGACATGGCGGGCGGAACCGCACCCGCTCGGAGACCTTGACGGATGCAAAGGCACCATTCACCTTGTGCATCCGTCCTCCCCATTCCCATTCAGTCCAATTGGACTCAAATGGGAATGGGGGTAATATTTCCTGATGCCCGGCAATGAGGAATTACTGGCACCGCCGGGGCTGTAATGCCCTGGTTAGTCCCCATTGCCAGGCTGGAATAAAAATGACTCTGGCGGCAGCCGTGCCGGCATTTACTGGCAAGGCTACCGCTGGACCCATGACCCCACTGTATGTATAAATTTGAGGGACATAGATCCTTTGTTAGTGTTTCCTTTAGGCTATTTTAGGCAGGGAAATCCTCATCAGGGTAGGGATAGTGAAGCATTTATCATTCCTTTTATCATTCCTTTTCAACAGTAAATTGTGGAAGGACAACATGCTGTAATATGCCTCTATTTCCTCCATCGAGGAAGTATCCTCACTACTATCCTAAAGTGTTTTATAATATTGACACACAGACACACAGAATCCAGGCTAGGGCCAGCTCTAAAGACCTTCTGACTATTTTCATCGATCAGCTTTGTAATTTGGTTATAATTATCAACCTCTTTAGTTTTGACTGCTAGAAGCTTTCCCATTTTGTTTACCCTTATTCTTCTATAATAAACCCGTCTTTGAAATGTCCTCAAGTGCCCGCGGCCTCCTTCTGACCCACCACAGGTCACACCATATCCCTTACAATTTGCTTAGTAGATTACACGGATGGTCAGTTATGACCTTATTTGACCTTGTTTAGAGTTTGGCAGTGCAATAAAGTGATGGTAATGGGATCACCACCTCCTTTTGGCACACTGCAAAATTCAAAATTAAAAACCGCCTGTTTGTGTGGAGGAAATGTTCTCCACCCAACCATTCCTGCATGTGGTAATTACTGCATGTTATAATTACTGATCCGCATGGAGTCCTCTGGGACTCCAAAATGGGGACTTACTGAAGGGTGTGCATGACTCTAAGTAATGCAGACCCATCCCATTTCCACTTGCATACTGCAGATGGTAATGGTATTACTGGAGGTAATACCACTAACCTCTACATGTGGTCTTTACTGTGTCGAAGCTTGGTTTGTGAGAAGGTTTCTGTATGTTGTCAGGCATATTCCTGTTTGTCAACTTCAGAATTTTATAATTGAAATGTGTGTTGCTGTTTGGTTCCTCTTTAATGTATTTCTTATTAGTTTTAAGTTTGGCTGGAGTGGGGCAAGTGTGCCCCACTGAAATGTTTACCTCATGCAAAGCACCTGATACAGCCTCTGTCCTCTTGCATGGTCTGTGCACCTCTTCACATTGACTAATGGGATGAGAAAAGGTTTATAGACCCTCAATTAAAATCCCCAAGCATTGATGGGTGTACTCAAAACTCTACTCTATGAAGCAATTTAACTCCCATGTGTAGCCCGCCTTCATTCCCATCCTGTTTTTAGCACTTTTGAAAATGACCATGCAGTGATTTTGTACTCTCCATTTTTCTTGCACTGCACAATGCTAAAATCATTGGCCTCGAGGTGAGTGGCAAGTTCAGGGGGTTTTATGGCACTGGGTATTCTTATAGAGAAATATAGCAATGGCTTGTAACACTCAATTTAAAGGGCGTATATTGGCTGGGGTCATTTAAAGAAGCATCGATAAAGAACGTCAATTTCCTTAGCGCTGGTATGATAATTCTCTATGTTTCGACTTATTTATTTTCAAAGCCGCTGATTAGGAATTCAATCAAGGACATTTTTTGTCTTAACTCATGACATGTAACTAAAGACAATTCGGCCTCTCCTATGCAGTTCAGTATTGATTCCATCAACCAAAATCTACTGCTAGATTACCTAGTCTCAGATAATTAGTATACAATACATTTTACAATCCATGACACGCCCCTTTACTCTCGAAAACAGAAAAAATAGGCAGAACAAATGGTGTAATTCTCATTTAAAGTTCTAAAAACTAAAAGAGCACTTGAAAGAAGATGGTGTAAAGACCCAACTCCAGCCACGGACATCGCATTGACAAAACTAGAATATACACTTGTTGCAAAGGATGTAAAACGAACATAGTTTGAGAACCAAATTGACAGGGTAGAAAATGCTCCAAAACAACGTTTCTAAATTGTGCAATAATTTAGTAATTTATAGCCGTTCAGATGTTCTGTGCCCGCTTCGAAAGAGTTGTGTGATGCCCCTGCATCAACTTTTCAAAACAAAATAATCAACATCAGAAGAGAAATAGCTCTGAAACTGGTAGATGATGCTAATAAACATGCTGACATCCCTCTGCATAATGTTATAGAAAATAATGTCCCTCTAGTATTTGACTTTGTGCCTGTCACTAACAGACCATGTGACTAGCTTATTCTCTTCTTTGAATCTCAAAATCTGTCCTGGTGACCCTCGCCCATCGAATGTAATTAGAATGTGCAATTCCACTGTAAAACCTTTCATTACCAACTTCATCACTCAGTCCTTCACGGAAGGTAACATCTCTGCAGAGATTAAAAGTTTGTTGGTTACTCCACTATTGAAAAAGAAAATACTACATCCCCTGCATACTGGTAACGACTGCCAAGTGTCTAATTGCACACTATAAGAGCATCTGGAAAAACATCAATCACTTGGACTTTCAATCAGGTTTTCGACTGGGGAGGAGTATCGAAACCACACTAATTGATGTGAAAGACCAGCGTTTTAGGATTATGGAGCAGGGTTCTACAGCTTCACTTATGTTGATGAACCTTTTGCCAGCCTTCTACACATTGCATCATTCAATCTTGTTGTCGTCCAGGTTGAAAAATGTCACCAATATTTCAGATGATGCATCCAAATGGGTGAATTCATTCTTAAGACTGTCTTGTTAGAGTAAGAATTGACCAATTCTATTAGACTGCAGGTACTTCGGGAGGGGGCGGGGAGGTTTAGGGGGTGTGCATCTCTGCTAAATTGTCACACTCTCCGATTGAGCTTTGCTTGGTCAAGGTAAATGCTAAAGTTCAACCGGTTGTAAAAAATCTAGGGGTCTGTTATGACTAATTTCTTTGTGTCGGAATGTAAACAAATTGATTAGAGCCTCAAATGTGTACAATGATGCTCAGGCAAATTAGACAGTTCATTTCTGAATGCCATGCAGCCTCTACAGCCCTGAGCAGTCAATAGCTCTCGGCTTTATTATGGTAATGCCCTGCTTCTTGGGACACCCAAATATGTGTTCAATCTAGTGCAGGTGATCCTAAACGTAGCCTCCTGTGCAGTCACAGATTCCTAATCAAGATCTCACACTTCTCCTGTTCTTGGGAAACTACATTTGTTGCCAGTTACTTCCAGGATTAAATGTAAGGCTTTGACACTAGGATTTAGGGCCCTTCAGAAAATATGTCCTAAATATCTACAAAGAAAATGTCAACTTCATTTTCCTCATAGTGCTCTCAGATCCTCTCATGCTATGTTCTTAGCCTGAATTAGGGTAAAACGATCAAGAGCAATGGGGGAAGGCATTGGCCATCAAGTACTGGGATGAACTCCCCCCAGTATCTTTGCCCATTGAAAAATATTGACTTCAGAAAGAGATTTAAAACACTTTTGTTCATGTAGTCACACTTCCCTCACTGTTTTAAACAATAGCACTTAGATGCCTTGCCCGGAGGCACTATACAAATGGCAATATAAAAAAACACTCCTCACATGGTCTGCCATCTTATACCAGACCAGTGCAAAATCGCACCAAAGAAAAATGAGAATTAATCATTTGGCTAAGTGTCATACTGTATACTATAACAGGTGAGGATGCTGTGGGGTATTGTACTGTAGGATGTACAGTTGAACCGACCAACTATCCTTCTTTAGGAAGGGAGACTGCAAAAAGAAAAAACTATCTGAAGACCAAAATGTTCCTATTTTTCATAGACTCTTACTTCGTCCCTTCTTTATTCCTCCCAAAATAACTCATCCTAATGCAAACACGTGGGCACATTCAGGTCTCCCAGTTGCCTTCTGAAACTCTCCTAAAAAATGTTGCATGGCTCTGAACAAAAGCATTCCCATGCATAACTGTTTTGCTGCGCTTTAAGACCCCCCCCCAGTTGGATCATTGACTTCCCGATTAACAAAAATGACAATCGATCTGTGACCAACCTCAATTCTCTGATTTTGTCTGGTCACATGATTAAAATGATGAACTGCATCTTCTACTGTGCTCGCCAAGCTCTAGATTGGGAATGCCATTCTTTCCACTTGGTGTAGGCTGAGGGAATTGATGTGTGGAGTTGCTGCTGTTCATCACGTGTTTCTAAGATCTGTCGCTCAACTCAACCCCCATTTCAGAGGAGGGCATCACCTGACTTTAATGGTATTGCCTGCCATAAACGCATACCCTGGAGGCTTAATAGAAAGAGCCTACTTTGCATTTTATGCTGCTATGCTATGCATTTTTAATGTACAGGAAAGGTTTTTGAGAAAGTCGCAAAGCAATGAGAAGAGTGAGGCTTCAACCTAATGGGGTAAAGAATCCGTCTAGTAGTTTGTAAAGTGTTGAAATGCAATGTCTGTTCATGGTATGAATCAATAGTGTTTATGTTCTAGGCTATAGATTATGATCGATGATATATATATAAGCATAAGCAGAAATGGCACGCGAAACAATGGCTCCAGGCTGGTGAGGACTTTAAAGAACTGCTGTCTATGGACGAGACATCAACTGCACGTGAGTGGTTCAACAGGATGGCAGTTTGGAAGAACATCTGTATAGAAAACTACAGCCAAAGTACCCAGTGACTGGGTGGGGGGTACATCTTGGAGAATGGCTCTGGTTCGATGGTCTTATCTAAAGAGGTAACAGGCAGCCTTCTTCAAGGAGTACATTATCTGTGGGGTACTAAACCCATGTGTGCAAACGTTGTATCCCAGGGCATCCAAAAACTAAGCATGCAGTGCAATGATACATAATATTGCTCGGCTGCACGATTTTGAGAGCTGGTGTCCTTATTGAGCTTGGAGTTCGCTCAAGTCTCCAGACTTAAATCTGATTGCAATCACGTGGTTGCTTCTCAAGAGATATTTGAAGCCAGATGATAAACCCATGAACAACGCCAACTAATCGATTGACTCAAGTTTTTGTTGGACATGTTGTCACAAGACATTTTCCAGAGGACAATTTCCCATGTAAAAAGGCCCTACCAGTGGACATTGAAAGGAATGGGGCAATGAGGAATATATAATGAACCATTTAAGGCATGCTCTGTGAATTTGATTGTTTTTTTAGCCAGCAACATTAAAGAAATAAAACCGAAGTGTAGTCCTGTACCCACTGTGATGATTCACCAGGTATCATCACTTCTCCCTAGGGGGGGGATCCCTTTTCCATGAGGCTAGGGAGGTGTGTCCGCTACCCAATAGTCTCCATTGGGGTGGTTTAACGCGGGTGAACCTCATGGGGAGGGACTCACCCCAGCCCCCCACCACTCTCCCTCGGGGGATAAGGACAAGCACTGGGGGTACAACATCACCCCACCACATGCCCCTTACCCCATCTCAAGCCATCATATTGAGAGTAACCAATGTATTTCTGTAGTGCCTATGGTACAGCAAAGACAGAAAATACACAGACAAAGAAGAGCACAGAAAAATTAGGAATACTGACTGTTAGTAAGATGGCTCCCAGGAGGCATGAGTAATACCAAGGAGCCATTGACAACAGGTGTTGATGTTATGCTGGAGCGGATTAAGCCCCATAAAATGGAAAGAGGAGGAAGACTCTGGGTCGTCTTTCCTCCTGGTCGGAGAACCAGGGAGTTTTGAAGTCTGCACTCGACCGAAGAGAGGGCTCTGCAGAGGACACCGGTGGGTGTCTGATGGAGTTTGTGACGAGCCCAGCGGAAAGCAGGCAAGGCAGTGACACAACCTCCAGGAGGAGGTGGACTGCGTGGTTCCTGAATAGTGCCTAGACTGTAACGAGCTACAGCACACAGAGCTGCCACAGAAGCAGTAAAGAAGACGACTGCCTTGGGAAGTGGGAAGGAGACCGACCCCAGTCCCCTGGGAGACCGGCACTGTGCATGCAAGTCCCAGAAGGTAACAGGACGCAGGGGTGGACCAGTAGGGACGTGGGAGGAGTTGACATCTCTGCTTCATGCCAGGGCAAGCGTAAAGCCCATCAAAGGGCCATCAAGGTTAAGAGTGCATCTGCGGAAATCGTCGTCGCACTAGTGATGACGATAAGCCCACTGACCACCAGAGATGGTTCTTACCACATGCCTTGCTCCACTGCTTTTATCATTCTTTTTTGGTGGTGGAGCTGTTGCATTTTGTGGCTCTCAGTTGTTTCAAAACAACCTAGATATTGAATATTCTGACTTCATACCTTTCACAAAAGATCTGCATGCATCCTTGCGTCTTTATTACACCTTAGTATATAGGAATCACAGTCTACCTCCTTCTCCTGTATTTCACAGTATTTTTTAGACTCAAAAACAGCTACACACTGTTGACTCAAATATCAACTGGCATGGACCAGACTCAAAGCTTCATGTTTTCAGAACTCTACGTCTAGTACCAGTACCGAGAGACTATTTATTTTCTTTAAAATAAGCACTGCACAGTGGAAGAGGAGACTGGTCACTTGAATTGTCTTAGGGAGTCAGGCCTCCACCAAATCGAGATCTCGGCACAACTACATAATAAATGTGTGGCACACAGAGATAAGACAAAGAAATACCGGCCCCCTAATAAGCGGCTCTCCAATAAGAAGTCTGTCCCTGTTTTTGTCTACCGAACAAGATTGTCCCAATAATGTGGTGTTAGAAGATTAAGGATCACTGTAAGAATAACTCTTTGTCCTGACGAAGGCCTTGTGAAATCACCTGGGAAACTCGCAAAGGATGGAGTTTACCTTGGAATAATAGGCCAAAACGCAGTGCGTCATCGCAACATTTTCAAACATCCATTCACCCATAAACCTATATGAACATAAACAAATGTGATGTCACCAGAATAGGCTACCTATGCAAAATAGAATTTGGTATGATATTATACTGTGAATGTGCCCCTCCCTCTGAGACTTTTTTGTTTGCTCTGGTGCAAGATTTTCTGGAACTAAAAAACCTTTAGAAAAATGTGTTCTTTTGGAGAATCAATTATTCTATGGCATAAGAGACATGCCTTTGTTTTGTATACTAACCCATGAAAAATGAGAGTAATTGCTATATGTGAATTTGTAAACCGTATTGTGCGATATGTATTTTAAATGATACTCTTTGAACAAAAAGTTCTGGTCCATGCCAGTTGATATTTGTGTCAACAGTGTGTAGCTCTTTTTGGGTCTAACAATTACTGTGAAATACAGGAGGAGGAGGTAGTATGTGATTCCTATATACTACGCTATACTAGACCCCTCAACAACAAAACATTCTGGGTGTGACCTATTGGATACATATCTTTATTACATCTGACAAAAGTGGTTATTCTCTGTTTCGAGTGCTATGCTTGACAAATGTGGTAGAGTCCTTCAGGTCATGCTTGTCCGGTAACTTTGTCCACATGACTAAAGAAGGACTTTTTTAACCAAAAGATGGGCTTAACCCCCTAAAAATTTCCTCCAAGCTCTATATGAATCTGCACCTTAGTCTCTGGTAAAGTCTAAATTTAGTTTTATGGGGAACACTGCGAGTTGTGATGTGGAGGCAAGCTGAATGATCTCCATGTTGAAATCATTGATGGTAAATATGGGATCTCCATATTTCATACTATTAGTATTTTGTATAGGTTGGGTGGTTTTTCCTACATACAGAAAGATGGCTTGAGTGCTACAGACCAAACTCAAAGCTTACTTTCACTTTTCCTGAAAAGCTTTCTGTGAAAGGGAATGCATTGGGTTTGTCATCAAGAGTGCACTTCTCAGGAAAAAGCCACTCATTGACTCGACCCTTCTGCCATTACTTTTAATCTGCTTCACCTTTGTGGGACCCTCATCCACAGACAGTCTGGGAGATTGATCACCTTGAAGGCCATTAAGAAAGGGCGTTTCCCAGCAATGGCTAGCCATCGCCCTTCCCTCCCACCCCAGGCTCTATACTGTGTAAAATAGGTCTCAAGTTGTGTGTCACAAATGGTTTAAAATGGCAAAGTTTCACACACAAAATAGATCTCCAGGCATAAGTCTCAGGAATGACAGGCATTGGAGAACGTTTTTTTTTTATTCAAGTGGTATGAAGCCTTGTGGAAAATTAACCACTTACACAGCAAATGTTTTTTTTTTTAAATGAAACTTTCTGTAGCAGAGTTGCCCCCGTCCCAAGGTTGAGTTGCACCAGGTTGGAAAAGGGGCATTTTGATACAGGTATGTATTTTTCATTTGTCGCTGGCTGAAAATGGCAGTTTTCTCATTTATATGAATTGGTTGTAATTTGGACAAGTTTTTTCAGGCCTTTTCATGTCCTCTAAACCTACCTAGGACCAACAAAATACTTTGTGAATCGGGACTATGTATTATTTCACCATGCTATTTCCATTCACGGATTTTGCTGTTGCAATTATCTACTTTTTATTATTCTGACACATTTTTTATTTTGACCCTTTATTTTTTGACTGATAGGTGGTGCTTAACACTACCTCAAAGCCCAGACCATTGAGGTTGAATTCTGCATTGATGGAGATTACCTGTGAGGAGGGACACACAGCTTGTGGGTGTGTTATTTACCCATCTATTGACTGATTATGCCTATCCCTGTGGTCTTTCCCACCCACTGCCTGCCCCTCCCAAAGCACATCCTGGGATCTCTCAGCCAGCGCCTATCAAGCAAGGACATCAAACCTTGGCCTGCTGATGTCAATGGCCATTTGAAGCTGTAAACCGGCTACTGGTGTAATAGAAAAGGTCTGTGTGCCTTCAGCCACTTGATCTTTCTGTCCTTGCACTGAAGACCTGTTAAACAAGAATTGATAACCCCAGCAACTTTGGCTTCTTTATATGTGTTAGATGGACATATTGCAAGCACTGTTATCACATGCCCTGGTATTTGCACTGTTTTCCAACTGTTGCCATTCATAGCCCTGGAGTACCATTGTGTCAGTGCCCGGCAAATGCCTATCCCATTCCTACGCAAAAGCTAAAACCGCTAGCTTTGCCAATACCTGTTTTGCATTCTGGCTAAACATATAGCGTTAGATCGACGGGAGATGGATATGATGAATGCAGTCTCTCCAGGCATTAGGATGTAGTAACTAGAGTGGCCATGTTATAGACAACAGCCCGGATCAGTTGTCAAGCTTTGAACACACAATGTTGCAGGCACTGCACTAGCACCACACAAATACAGCAACAGCGGAATCTGACCTCTTAAGTTCAAACAGGACTTGCTGGAATCTGTAATTACTATGCTCTCTGCATATACTGATTGGTAACTGTTTTTTGCTGTGACTTCTGGAATGGGGTCTTACTGTACTAATTAGGGATAATTAAATGGGGTACTGCTGTTGGAGCTGAGCGTAATAGCATCTTACCTTACTGAGCAGAGTGCATAAAATCGAACATGACAATGACGTCCTAGTTGTTAATTTTAGAATCTTTCTAACCTATGCTGACTGGGGCTTGGCGGATTCTGGCTGTCTTTAGTTATTTGGACATAAACTTATTCAGCACTGCAGTGTTAACTCGGCAAAGTGGAACGTGAGGCTGCTCTTAACTGCCCATCCTTAAATGCTTGCAGTACCTGGGAATTAGATGATCACGAGAACATACTTGGTAATGGCATCAATAACTTGGCCTTTGATAGCATTTCTTGGTGTATTGTAAAACCTATTGATACATTGGATCTGCAGGGTACACCAAATCTCTCTGAAACCCCAAAAATATAATTCGCAACACATAGAAGAGAGAAAAGATAGTTTACGTTAACTCCGCGCTAGAAATCTAGTCACCTATCCCACCCTGAAAAAGAACTAAATGTCCCTAAGGTTGCTACCTTTTCCCAGGCAACGGTGGTGGGACGCTTATCTAAGGAAAGGATAGTGAGAGAGTAATTGTCCCTACTGCACTTTCTGGCACTCGGTTGAGGCATGTGCTGTCCTTATACATTTACATAAATCAAATTAAGAGATGCTAGGCTGCGTATGCAATCACTTTTATTTCTTACACTCCTATGCATCTACCTCTTGAAAAGACACTCAACCAGTAGATGAACTATTCTATTGCCTCGTCTGTGATGTCTATTTCACAAAGATATTCTAGATAATTTTCCCTTATCTGGGAACTATATTGACCGGTTTCAGAGGTGTTGTCTGAATCACTACTTTCTTAAGGACTGGAACACCTCGGGTTGCTTAGTTGGTCTTCCAAGTCTGCTGCCTTGTCTTTTACGCTTCCCCGCTGGTCGGGCGAAATCTGCACGGGAGATGAAAGAAGAAGAAATTGTGTTCCTCATTCATATAATTTGGTCCTCTGGAACTAGATACAAACGGACTTCCCAATGGCATGGACTCCCAAATGATCGACTTTATATAACATTATTGTAATTAATAATGGAGACTTACATTCAGGTTGCTTGAATCAAGGGTTGTGTTCCCTTTAATATCACGGTCTCGGGAGGAGAGCTCAGGGGTAACGCGCTCGCCTTGGAAGTAAGACGACACGGAGCAACACGGGTTTGACCACTGGGTCCGTGCTTAGACACCTCTGGGTATTAAGAGGGTTATAAATAACCAATTACAATAAAACATGAATTGCATGTAGATAAATTGATCGAGATAAATCAGCCGACCCAGTGATAAAAGGATCGGCGATCAGAATGACCTATAAAGCAATGCCCCATTCTGCGTAGCAGCAAACATGCCGTCACTGTTCATTTTAACTCAAGAGTGACGAGACGAAATGAAGTAGAAAAAAGGCGAACTCGCCCTGTTCACCTAATGAGTTGCCCTACTGGGTCAGTCAGAAAGAGATGGGTGACTAGATTTCTAGTGCAGAGTTAATGTAAAATATCTTTTCTCTCTTCTATGTGTTATGTATTGTAAAACCTAGCACCTGAACTAGTCCATGGCATACAACTACCCAACAAATAATAGTAATTTCTGAGCATATGAAGGCAGTGTTGACAAATCGTGAGTTTCCGGAGACATGCATTTGCCTATATATCTCAGCCAAAATAATTGGCTCCATTCAATGCTTGTTTAAACTGCGTAATGGCTACCATACAATATCAGGGGGTTTTGTACATCACAAAGAACTTATCGAGCTGTCCTATAACTTTCTGCAGTGTGGTACTAACCTAGCTAAATGAAAATGAGATGCTACTAAACGTTCTCACTCTGGTCGTAAAAAACATACAAAATGTCAGAGAAGCTTCCAAGTAGCCGTACAATAGCAAATGACTGAGTTGACCTGCTTGCACTTTCCCCAAGTTCAATTTTGGGGCCACGGTTGTCCAAATCCAGCCCTCGAGGGCCAGAAACCTGACAGGTTTTCTTGATATCCCTCGATATCCTTGAGGAACAATTTGAATACATTTAGAATTATTGTTTGCAAATTTATCTCATGAATATTAATGAGAGGTAACCTGAAAATCTGACCTGGATCTGACCCTCGAGGCCTGGAGTCCGACAAGTGAGATGCATCAATGTATGTGGCTGGTATTCTGCAAAACATTCTTGGTGTTTTTTGTTGTTAAGGTAATTGGCACCCGGGGCGGGGGCACAGCTTATTAGGTTCTGAAGAATGCGGGCTGAAATCTTCGATCTCAGTCCATGTTCCACGGAACTGCAGGTTTGTGATATCATGGGCTGCCAGGCCGTTAGTCCATGTACCAGCCCTGGGAATGGAGGATTAACACCATAAACCATCTGGTATTCTTCCCTTATAGCCTCTCTTGCCACTGCCTTTTGAGATCCAAATTCTAAACCTACTTGAGGGACCTAGCTGTAGCAGTTTGTGTGTAGAGGGGTTGGATGATTTATGGAACGTAAATCGCGGTTTAGGGGATAGTTCAATTTCTATTTTCTCAATTCTCTCAATTTGCAAGTGAATTCTCCAGCAATAAGGCAACAATATACCATTTTGTATCACATTATCCCGATATGAAGCATAGTCTATGAACAATTGTCCATCTCGAGCCCCTCAGCCACCCACACTCTACATATTTACAATACTGCGAAGTCCATCCATCGACCCTTTTGCAGTTTCTGATGCAATGCACCAGATTTTACTTCTCTTCTTAATGTAACATTTTCCAGTCAATTTATTCTCAGGAGACTAATGGCCTTGAGTCCCTGAGTGTGGGACTCAGTGCACCTTAACTCCTACAAAGTTTACACGCTTTGGGAATGAGGTGGGAGTTGGCGCAGTATAAAAAAGCCTTATAAATGTAATCAAATTGCTCAGTAGTTCGCAAAGCAGGTTGAGTATTTTGAGATGCCTGTTCTATATATTCTATATATTGGATTGTATGCTGGGCTTTGTTGTTTTAATGAAAAACATGGATTCCTTATTTTTGTTTTTTAGGCTTACCAGCTCTCCAGGGGCAGAGTGTGGGCCATGATTATTATTCTGTGCCTGATTGCTGCAATTCTGTCTGCCTTTTTAGACAACGTTACCACCATGCTTCTCTTTACGCCAGTAACCATAAGGTGCGTATAAAGCTTTCATTATCCCCCCCCCCCTTCCATCAATGTGATCTACAGCGGTTACGAAGACGCCCAATATAATTATGTTCCATGTTTCTTTTGTTACCATCTTGCGCTTGGATTTTTCTATCACACAGAGTCTGGTTTAGATTGAAAAAGGCGGTCTGAAGTGAATGGTATTCATGTCATTGATTTTTCTTTAGGATTAGGAAATTAAAGGTTACCGCAGTTTTCCAATATTTAATGCTACCTTGTGCCTATGTAGAGGTGCTTAAAATGTGGAAGCTTTCCCAGTGATGTTTATGTCGTTTTCCTGTCTCTCCCACGCCTTCACGTGACTGCTGCAATCGTCCACATTCTTGGTATGTGTAGAAAAGATATGTTCGGGATTGTGATCAACACCCCTTAGCAGGGGTCTGCAACCTGTGGCTCTCAAGAGGTTTTGGACTACGACTCCCATGATCACTCACCATTAGCTATTTTGGCAAGGGTTGATAGCTGTAATCCAAAACCTCTGGAGAGCCAAAGACTGCAGACCATAATTTCAAACAAGACCCCTGCATCCCCTATGGGACATCTTGCAAAAAACAAACACGCACTCCCGAGGTCAGCAGCTCCTCTCTACTGCGTTCCTGCGGCTTCAACAGACGCTGAATTTTGCTCTTAAGGGGTTAATGCCGCTGTGGCCTGCCCTTGCTTCATGAATGCCTTCGCAAGGTTGGTTACTTCAGAAAGACTTGGGCTATAGTTGGATGGTTGGAGCCTCCATGAGAGGAGGCCTAGTGCTGCCGAGCTTAGGACCTGCAGACGTATGACGCAAACCTGTTCGCAGCAGGGCCAAGTCCTAGTGTTCTGCCAATCTGAAACGTAATGGGGGCGGATTTGGAAGGGTGCAAATATTCCCCACCACGAGCCCGAGCTATCAAATAAAGCGGTGGAGCCTAAACCGAATAAAGAGGCAATGGGCAGGTTAAGAGGGGGTTTCCCCTTCCGCGCGTCATTAAAGTAAGGGTGCATTGTAAATAACACTTATTATGATAACTTGGTTTAAAAGCCATACCTTTCAAAACCCACAGGGTAACACATGAACAGTTCCAATAGATGCCAGGTCACAAACCATGCACAGGGACCATTTCCAATGCATTTTCATAAATGTGCTCTCTTTTGCCACCATTCCTATTGTAAAGCACACTGCATGATGCCTGTGCCCACAGAATATGCAAGTGCACCCACTTGTTACCTATGCCAACTGTAAATGCCAATATTGAATCACTGTGGGAATACATTTTCTTGCTGGCTGTGCCATGAGATTCCAGGACTGTCAAAAAAATATTTTCATTCTGGCCATGCCAAAAATATGCCAGCATTGCCCTCTAATCGTTATGTGACTTGTGCCCAATAAATGCCAACATTGCTCTGTATCAAGGTGTCTTGCTCAGTGCCCAAAATAGGCCAGAATTCACATTGAAAAACACATTGCCAGTCCCCTTGCATTCTCTGCTTTGCCCTGCATGCACCTCCCTCACGCACACGTGCAGCAGCATTACATTATCGTGTGCATGCGTGCTTATACATGCACGCGTACATGCACAAGTGTTATGGGTGCACACATTTGCAAGTCCATACATGCACTCGCATGGGCATTTGTACGAACCTGTGCACCTGTGTGCATGCACACACATGAGTTTGCAGGAGTGTTTATGCTGTGACAAAGCCCCATGTTGAAAGCTGGATGATGGGACCAGGGTGATCCTAGGGCCTGGATGCCATCACCATATCTGATGCTGGGCACGGGAGCACAATGGGTCCATCAGCATCTCTGCTCTATAACCAGCTGCGGCTCTTTAGTTGCACCCTGGCACCCAAATGGTATAGTTGAACAGGTGAGAGAGGGTCTGAAAGGGAGCTGATCCGAGGACAGTAAAACCGATTAAGACTGGAGGCACATAGGAGAAAGTAAGGGCTCCAGCACAAACAGCCAACCTCAATGACTAGGATAGCTCCCTTTACTATCTGGAGAAAGGTGAGCGAAAAGTAGAGATGTCAGTCTCCTAAAGCAACACCCTGCTAGTGGAGTTGATAACCCCTTCTTTGTGTCAAAGTGTGCTACTTTCCTTACATGCACTCAAACTGGCAAAACCGGTTGGTTCCTAACCATTCAACCTGCACCTAAAATACTGGATTAAGTGTATATTCTGTAACAGCGCCTCGATGGCCGAGGGAAGTTTGCACGCTTTATAAATGGAAATAAATCGATAGATAAAATAATCACTTGTATACCTGTTGCCGCTGACAAGGAACTGAGCTCTGCTACAACCAGCAAGTGGAAAGAAAATCCAAGATGAAAGAAACCTTAATCCATGGACCAGTGGACCCACTCACCAACACAATCCAGTTGGGGAAGTAGCCTGGCTCACTCCCTACCCAAACCCAACGGAGAACACTTTTATATACATTGGCCAGCCTGCTAGTGTATACAGAGGGCTATGGGAACCAGAGAAACTTTGGAGGCAAGAGGTTGAGCAGTTCTTGAGTGGGAGGAATATGAGATGAGGAAGAGATTGGAGTTATCAAGAAAGACCAGGGAGAAGGTGAAGAGAAGAATGGACATGAGGAATTTGGGGAAAGGGGGGAAAGAGTGAAGAAGGAAAGGCACCTAACAGAAGAGGAATGGAGGAGGTTGGAAAAACGAAGTGATAGACGTATTGTGGCATAGATGAGGTACATCAGAAGGTGAGAAGGAACTAGGACAAGAGGTGTAAACTTTAGAAGAAAACCGGGACATGGAGGTGAGGGGACCAAGCAGTTGGGGGCGGGGCTACAGGATGCAAAGAGGTGATGAGTATGAAAGGAGGAGGAGTGATGAGAAGGAGCAAATGATGTGGAAGATAAAATGGGATAGTGTTAAGGGGGGAAAGCAGGGGAGCTGAAACATCAGAGCAAGGAAGAGACTAGGGAGTGGAGCAGAACAAAGCATTGTGGATTGTCGAGGAGCAAGTGCCAATGTTTATCAGACAGGGAGGCTGTGATTGAGGGGAAAGGAAAGCAGATTGGTCTGGCGAAGAACATAGACCGTGAGGAAAATCTGAAGTCCAATGTGCAGAGGAAAAGCAAATTGTCTCCAACAGCCTGCCATGGGGTTACTCCTGGCGACGCCTGGGGCCACTGTAATCATGGAAATTATCTCAATCAGTATTGGATGGCTGGCCAACACTCTGCTCGCTCAAGATGCTACAAAAGATGAGCAAGCATAACCTGTGGCTAAGAAACATTCAGGGTTCTGGGATAGTTGTGTTTCCCTTCAAAAAGGTGCAATCTAAGGGAGTGAATAATGGACTGAGTACCACTTTCCTCTGAAGAAGGCGAATTTGTGTTATATTGAACAAATACTCAGTATCATTGGAGATCCCAAAGTTTTCCGTTGTTTAATAAACCCTGTTAAACCTTACAAGCTGACTTCAAAAGTCTGTTTTCGTAATGTTTATTAAAGAACCTTTCGCATTAAACAAAACCATAATTTCCAATTCATCTGATAATACTAAAATGAAAGTGCCATGATTACAAAACCAACAATACAATTAATATGGACTTAAAAAACTTCAAATCTGTACAATAAAGCCCATAAATGCAATGATTTCCCCTTAACATGTATATTTTAACATCATTTCAATACTGCCCTCACTATATGAATTCATATCCCCTTAGGATTAGAGCTGTTTCTTAACGGTCCAAATCTTTCAAATAAACATTTTTTTTCTCCCAATAATTCTTGTATAGTTGTAATTGGCCCAATCAAAGCAATTATAAAGCATATGTGAATACCCTCTAACAGGTGCAGCAATGTCACATTTATATTATTGCAGCTATGGGTTATATATATTGGCCTGTTCCAGGACAAGGTGCTAAGTGTTTCTGGTGTGTTTACTCTCTTGCATAACCAGCAGCCTCTATCTTTCTTGGCAATGCACCTATGCAGGCTCAATATTTCCAACGTGCCAGGGAGAATAAAGAGGCCGTGCATGAATAAGGATCCATAGCGTAGATCTGGAAAGGCAGTACCTCCTAGATTCTCACTATTTGCATAGATTTAAAAAAAAATCCTTTTTACTAAGCACATGATGTTGACAATGCCAGTCACACTGTCTCAATTTTATATTTACCTTCTCAGGGTCTTCTTACAACATATCGTGATTGCATCCTATTACATCCAAAATGTACATTACTTTCCTGTAAAATTACCCAAAAAAACAGAAGTGCCCTTGACTGATATTTCATATAGATCTTGATATAATGAAGATTTTATAGGGTGAAGTATGTTATGGAAGATATTATGGCGAATAATGAGTTTACGGACTGCAACCCCAATTCTCTTCTAATAAGAGCAATAAGGCAAGATGTGGATAAGGATAAAATGTTTTTCCAAAGATTTCCTCCAATAGCATTTAGCACATTCTGTTTAGGTGTATGCACTACTTCTAAACCATATATTATTGAAGGTATTGATTTGTAGAAATGAAAGGTAACGTGGAAAAGTTAAAATAAGAGTTTTTTTCATCTAACATTATTGAGGCCAGCTTTGTTTTTCATCTAAAAATAACGTATTTGGTATTTTGTTTATCCTAAAGAGGAACGTCTGGTCTTTGGTTTATCATAAGGAGGAACGCCTATATAAACTCAGAGTTGTAGAGCAGAGCAGATAAACATTAGCCATTCACATACCACTTGTAATTACCCGCTTTCCGATCCTATTTAAGGACCCTAATAGCAGACTTAGCCGCATTTATTAAGTTATTCTTTCTGGTATAGATCTCCAACCCAGACAGCACAGGTTGGAGACAAATGCCCCCCTTCAATAGGTTTTACAGTTTGCCACGTAGGATGACCTCATAGATGACGCAAATTGAGGTCTGAAGCCTTTGTATAATTGAAGTGTGAGTGCGTGAACTACATTTCGTCGTTCGCCAGATTGATCCATTTTATTTAAGCTGATAAAGTAGTACATTGCCACATTCTTTCAATCTGCCCGGTTATTTGGGTCTGAGATCATTATTGGTAATTCCATCGAGGACATGAGATGCTCCACGGTGCCAGTGCACAGTATTCTATCCTACACCACATTGGTCAAGGACAAATTTCATTTAAATTAATTTTATGAACTCTGTACACAGGTGTTGAAGGGGTAAACCTTAAGCCAAAGGTTGCACAGTATAGGCTATTTCTTTAGCTAATGCTTTTTATACACCGTACTCCGTGAATAGAAGAAGCACTTTCTATGTGCTAAAGTAGTTGTGATAGAGATGAGAAGGGCAGCAAAGCTACAGAACATGTTTAGAAGTAGTGGTTGAGTTGTAGTGATCCATCCATAACATCAGCACAGTCTGGTGTATGCTCAACAACACCCCACTTCTGCTTTCTCCTTTCCCTTCTATTCATCAGTTCCCCTTTACTTTTCTCTCACCCTTTCCTGTTCTCCCACATGCCCCCAGGTATTCCTCACCCCTATTGCTGGACTACCATTGTTTTTACTCCCTGTTGATCCAATGTCTGCTCATCTTTTTCTTCGATCATGCTTTTACCCCCTCACTACTCTGTTCTACCCCTGGCCTGTTTCTTTCATCCCTGCCTTTCTCATTTGTTACTTTTCTTTCTTCCCCATCATTTCCTTTTCTTAACTCTCTTGGTATCCATAGTGATGGGTCTACCTCTCCCAGACTACCACCAGTGATGTTTTAGCAAAGTTAAGCGTCCTATTTTGTTTCTTAAGAAAAATGTTAGGGATCACAAATGCTTATCGGTTAATTTGGGTGGTGGATTGAACCTTTACCAGCCAATACTGTTTACCTTTTTACTCTGTTTTCCTAATGGAAACCAGTGGGGAAATGTTTCTCTACCCCACCCTCGCAGTAAAGTTTCCCTCCAGAAATGTTGCTGTTTATGCAAAGGTTATTGCTGAAGTCATTGGAAACCTAGACACAGGCATACAATATATATTCACGTTTCGCATCCTATTCCCGTATATTTGAGAAAATACATAATACATACCGCGGTGGGGCGGAGAAGGATTCTGCCACACATTAAGGACATTATGAACTCTATTTAATGAAATGATATGAAAATGCCTAACTTTCCCTATTGCTAAAGGGATCACCCTGCCCATCTAAAGAAACTAAAGGTGCTCATATGTCGTCAGGAAGTCCCAAAGTAAAATATCATCTGTCCAAACCTAACTCTACCTGACCCTACCACTAGTTGGTAACCAACTTAAATTCAGTCAAGGAAAGGTCTTTCTTCTCCTGGTCTTCTCGTAGTTTCTGATAGTCTCTGTATGGAAATGTCTCTCTCTCTTACACTTGCGTTTCTTTATACAATCTTCTTTCGTAAGCTCTGGCTATGAGCTCTTGTGAATCACTTCTCGGTTTGGTGCTCTCTTTAAGGTTATGCTGCTTACAGCTTGTTTTGAGTTAGTCTCTCACACTCTTGTCTTCACTTATGATCCTTTTACAGTCTCACAATTCATCCTTGGCTTATTTGCATGGGACTTGATCCCCTTTTAGACTCCCTAATTCTTGGTTCCACTTTATTACTCTTCTGTTATCAGGTTCTCTTGAAAGTCTCATCATATTCCTCCGAAGCTGTGCATGGACTTTGTTTTATCCACTCTTTGTCTCTTTATACATAAGACCTTTTCCCTCCTTCCCAGGGAAATTGTCTCCAGTCCCACTTCATTGTCCTGAAAAGGTTATTTGTTACTTGTTTTATGAGCCTTTCACATTGGCAATCAAACAACTTTATTCCTCATATCTTGTCTTCATGACTGGGACGAGTTGCACTCTTCAGGTAATCTTGCCCTGCCAGCCTACCACTTTTCTTGTTCTCCTCAGCACCTTCATCAGCGAAGGGGAACGTTGCAGGGCTCGCACACGTTTGGGTATTCTTCTCCATTGTCGGTTTTCCTGTTCTGGTTGTTCATTGGCATCTCGTTCTCAGCTTCCCCTCACGCTGCAGCGGTCTACGAACGCAGGTGACGGGGAGCTCCTCACGCTCCCAGCTGTGAGGGTCTTGATGTTCAGCGGGTGTCTCACCTCCCCGGGAGGCGTTTTTGATCACGCCACCACCAGTTCCTGGTTAATTCTCTCTTCTCTGGCAATGTTTTCCCCATTGCAGTTCTCACCAGCCTCCTGGCATCTCATTATGGTGTTCTGCGCTGATTCGAAAGTCGCGGGCTCCGCAGCTTTTCTTTCCTCCACCCCTCCAAGGTGAGATCACATCAGGGAGCTTCACCTGCGTACATTACTCTCAACTCCTCCTTTCTCCACTTGTCCCAGTTAAATACACATCTCTTTTTAAAGAGATAGCCTCTTTCGCTTTTTTAATAGATTCAGTTCAGCGTTGCCTGCAGCCAAATATTGAGATATACATTCTTCGTCCCAGCAGGCAGTCCCTTATATGCTGATATGTTGGGCAATCTAGAGAGTTCCCCATAGGAACAGTAGTCTTTGTCCCCTAAGGGTGAGTCACTCCCAGCGAGGTCCCACTTGCCCATAGGGAGGGTTTTGTGGAGTGTGCTCACCTCCCAAGCCTCAAAGGGTTTGGCTCCCCCCTTGGGGAGAAGGGATGAATACCCTTGATTCGTCACAATACTCTGAAAGAAAGTAATCTGCTGCAACTAATGATTTACTTATGGCCTTTTTGATACTTTGATATTTGGAATTAGTTGTTTGTGTAGGTAGACACCTTTGGTGAATGTGGTTTTCCTCCCCTTGGAAAATGGTTGGGAAGGACACTCGGCATCCACTGGAAGAAGAGCAGTCATCACAGGGCAGATGGTATAGCTCGATTGAGACTCTCATGTCTGAAGTGAGGTAGATGAGGCTGTCTGACTCTGAGAACTCCCCCGGCTCCTCACCTGAACTGCTGGAGCTATGGCTTACCTCGGGAGGACACCACAATGGTTGCTTGTAAGACAAGCAGGCCCGTGTCCCTGCTCCCGAGATGACCGGAATGGGGGAAAAGCCTGGCTAGGCACAAAAAATCCCTTAGGGCGGTGGTGAGAAATCCTTGATGGAGGGCAGGTGGAAGGCAACAGAAAATTCCTGGAAATCCCAGAGGAGCTGGTCTGCACGATCCAATGGGTGAGTACCAGTTGATCCAGCGAGCGTCTTCCAAAACATTAATCCCAGTGGAATAGACAGCACTGCTGATCCGGTGAGGAACGAGGAGTGCAGACTAGGAAGCTAGACAGAAGTGAGAGTGACCAGCAGGGGTGCAGGAACCCCAGAAAGAGAGCCAGCTGACAGGAGAGACCCAGGGGGGGAAAAGAGACAGAGAATCAAGAGAGCAGGAGACAGGAGAGGGACTGGTGGTGCACAGAGTGCCAGAGAGAGAGAGAGAACGAGAGAGAGAGAGAGAGAGAACGAGAGAGAGAGAGAGAGAGAGAGAGAACGAGAGAGCGAGAGAGAGAGAGAGAACGAGAGAGAGAACGAGAGAGAGAGAGAGAACGAGAGAGAGAGAGAACGAGAGAGAGAAAACGAGATTGAGAGAA
Source organism: Ambystoma mexicanum (assembly GCF_040938575.1). NCBI lineage: Eukaryota > Metazoa > Chordata > Amphibia > Caudata > Ambystomatidae > Ambystoma > Ambystoma mexicanum. The sequence continues at coordinate 596,748,748 of NC_090939.1, read as the reverse complement.
CGAGGGGCAACGAGAGGGCGGGAGCGACAGAGCCGCGAGGAGTGGCAAAAACAGGGCAACTGCTGGGCTCAGCAGAGCCAAGGAAACAACAGCGTGTGGACACAAAGCAAAACGAAACTCACGGGTTGAAACACGTCGGCCGCCGGGAGGACTGCAAGGAAGTACCTCCTTGCGGTGGCCATCTTGGAAAAGACTAGATCGTGCAAGCGGCACTGATGCAGAATGTAGTGGGGAATTCAATGGAGTTGTGCACGCCATCGATCCCATATGCGCCAGATGGGGGAAGCACATGACAGCTGAACAGGGAGGCTGGTTTCCACCACCTGCTACTTGAGGTAGGGCTCAGAAGAGGAAAACTGAGGGATTCCAGGTTCCTTAACCCATTGCCAACCTGAGCTGCTCGCCCCAGCATCCTAAACTTTGCCCTTATTCTCGTCACATCAGACCCATGTTAAAGCCATGCAAGTGAAGTCCCTACCTGCCAAAAACTCCATTCAAGGGACTTACCACATCACTTGCAAGTTGTGTCTGCCACTTGCCCTGGGCAAAAGAGAATCCATTTGTAAAAGTGGGACACACAAGTTGTTTGTTATTGCAGACTGTTACAAATCTACAACAATGACTTAATGTTCAGAGGATCGTGCTGAATTGCCTTTGATGCATAGTAAACCTTCAAAGTTGGCCCACAGACCAGGGGGATGCTGTGCCGATCAGCAGCAATCCACAAAAGGCAGACATCAGCTTTGGTTGCTGGAGTGGTATTGTCATGATTTCTTTTATATCCAGCATGCCAGAGCCTACACTCTACCTCAAAGGCAGTCAAGAAGCCCACCTGTGGGCCACCATGGGTCGCGCAGATGGAAGTCTGCTGATCGTTCTCCTCCATTACCAGGGCCCTGTAAAGTAAGTGTGCCCCCACTTATGGCCCCCCAGGACTGTGGACACTGATACATGTGGACAAAGGACCCAACTGGGTGCATCGTGTACACTTGTGTACTAGCGCGATGGAAATAAAATATCAATCAATCAGGGTCGAAATCTGGAAAGGTTTAGACCTATACAAGATGAAAACCAGCCCTCAGACCACAACGCGAGAAAACAAAAGTGATTCTCAGACGCTATGGGCCAGCATCGTGACTGTTGCCTCCGGTGTAATGGCCACGGAGGGAGCATCGGATTGACTCTGTGCTGCTCAGCTGACCAGATCCCCCCTCCCGAACGAGACTTGTAGAGACTGCTGGGGAGGCTCGTGTTCTCTCCATATACACAGGCTTTATAGCAGAGATCTGTCCCCGGAACGCCGAACTCTCCTTAAGTGGTAGGGCGTTATAGCTGTGGTGAAGGTCTGGGCACTTGCAACACTACGCGGGCCGACCCTTTACAACCAGAGGGCCCTGGAGGCACAAATGAAGAATCGAGCGGTAAGGGGTTATAGATATGGGATAAAGTAGATTTGGGATAAAGTGGTCTTCCAGACCTAACACCCCCTATCACGAAAGGTGGAGATGGCAAGCCGTGTCTGGCAAGGCTGATTTGAAGGCCCCAAAGAGGAACTTCATGGGAGGTGTGGGCCCCCAGAATTGGGGCGTGTGCCCACCTCACCATTGCTGGAACTCGTGAGACTTATGTAGCTGTGCGAGGCTGGTCAGACGCAAGCTGGAGATAGAGAGGTTAAGGACTGCACACTTGGAACACTATGCCGGACCGGAGGGCCCTGTAGCTACATATTGGAGAATTGGAGAGGTGTTGTGGAAAGTGGGTCTCCAGGAACCATTATAAATACACTGGTGGCCCCACTCTGGGCCTGCAATAAGAAGGGGCTGTAATGGAGGTGTGGGCCCCCAATCCGGGGCGTGTGCCCGCCTTACCTGTACCTTACTCGAACAAACTGGATATCCGTGTGATGGGAGTCATCTCGGAGGGAGGCTTGCAGAGCGTCCAAAGGAAGATGCAGTTGAAGATAAGGGTCCGGTGAAGCTGGGGACTTCAAGAATTACTATCGTTCAGGACCTGTCCTCCCTCACCCTCACAAAGAGGAGGTTGTGTCTAACCCTGACAAAATGGCTGAATGGGAAAGGAGTATGATATAGATGGGGATTCCTGTCCTTGATCTCTTTGGAGCTGGAAGGGCATAAGTACAGGCTGGTCACAGAAGAAGAAATTGGGAAAGTGACAGGAGAGCTACTTGGGTGGTAAAGAAGTGATGGCATGACCGCAATGGCACATTAAGGACCCGAATACGAGGAGAATCCCAGGCTCAAGGAAATTCAGGAAGCTTGACACGCTCCGGCCAACACATCCTGAACACACTCCCAGAGGAGGAGGTTAAGGTGACAATTCAAGTTTTCTGTACGGCTGGGTCACTAGCAGGATTTGTGGGGGAGGGATGGGCTGTGTCTGGATGAGGGGGTGAAATTGATTACTAGGATTGTTCAGGGAGATTTTGAAATGTACAAAAGTGTTCTGTGGTAGTGCAAATGTTGAATATGTGGTGGCTGGGACGGGGGCAATGGAGACTGGGGTGACGGGTTGGGGCCTGGGTCTCGGGCATGCTTGGTGGTTCGGCACTCGCCTGGTGATGGTAACTGGGAGGGGGGAGGGCAGCGGGGGGAGGTAGGGTAGGCTGGAGTGGAGGGAGAAGGTGTTTTAGGATTTACGATGTGGCTCCTGTAGTGTTCGTTCATAGACTCATTCATCACACGGTTTGGGGGCTGACTTTGATTTAGAGAATCAGTTTGGGTAAAAGATGTAATAATGGCTGAATCAGGAGAGGGGATAAGAGAAGACAGTTAGCTGGTATGTACATTGAATGTAAAGGGACCTAACTCCCCTACCAAGAGCTCTCTGGTTGCAAGGGAATTCAGAAGGTCCAAGACTGATGTCTTATTCCTTCAGGAGACCAAGTATTTGAGGGGCGAGGAGCATAAGATTCCCTGTGGCCTGCTTGGAAGCGAATACTGGGGATCAGGGATAACGAGAAAGGCAGGAGTCGGGATTCTAGTCTGGAGAGGACTAACAATGGAAGCTACTAAAGTGTGGTCAGATTCGGAGGGAAGGGCTGTCTTGATCCAAAAAATAAGGTTCACATTTGCCACAGTTTATGCCCCAAATTAGGGTCAAAAGAGATTCCTACAAAGAACCCTAGAGAAAGTAATGAATAAGGGACTGGATCTGGTAATCGGTGGAGATTGGTGGAGATCCTAATGTGTCGCTGGATTTTAGTTTGGACAGGCAGACTAAGCACTCTTGGGGGGTACAGGAAGCCCAGAATCAAGGGGACATAGAGCTCAGTACAGCTATGGAACTATACAGGCTTTGGGATGTATGGCAGTACTTCCACCCATGATGAATGAGGTTTACCTTCTATTCCGCCCCACACGGAACCTCAGCTAGAATAGACTACCTTTATATTTCAAGGGATTTATGGGACTTGCCACTGGGATCGGGGAATTCACCCGGTTAGTTGGTCGGACCACGACATGTCAGTTGATAATGGATGGAGTGGTCTGTACCCTAGAAGCTTTAAATGGAGGTGCAATGAGTCTCTGTGGAAAGACCCTGTGTCCAAAGAAGAAATGGAGAATGGTATCAAAGAATTCTTTGTTATTAATAACACCAGTGAAGTGTGAAAGGGAATCGTATGGGATGCCGCAAAGGCCACATGGAGAGGCGTGTTGATCAGAGAGAATGTACCCTTATTGAGAAAGGACTATGGAATAAAATAGAAGCTCTGGAAATGCTTGCACAATCGTCGACCAGTGGAAGGGAGGACTGCATTCTGGAGGCTAGGGGAACTGGGGAGGAATTGAGACTGTTGGTAGAAGGGAAGATAGTTTGCAATTTACAGTTTCTAAAACAGAAATTCTATGAAAAGGAAGATAAGGCGGATGCTCTTCTTGCTGCAAAGTTAAAAGGACAATGTGCAGAGAGATGGGTCTCTTAGATAGAGGGAAGGTAAGAGATGCTGGAAGTTTCAGTAGAAGGGATCCAGGAGGCATTGGCCTCATTTTATGAGGTTTTATATAGGAGTGAAGGTACTGCTGACACGGGAGGGATTAAAAATTACCTAGAAGAGTTGCGCCTCCCATTTCTAACTGAAGAGGAGGACTGTGCCTTGAAAGCTCCAATCGCCAGAGAAAAAATTAAGAACACTATAGGGCAACTTCCGGTTGGAGAAAGCACCAGGGGAAGATGGTTTCACCTCTGGATTTTATAAATCCTTCTTGTCGGTCCTGCTCCTCTTCCTAACAATATTGTTCAATGATATTATGGAGATCGGGAAAGCCCCAGATTCATTTATCCAGGCCCTCATTGCAGTAATCCTGTGGTTCGTACTGTCCTATCTCTCTCCTAAATATGGATGCTAAAATATATGCCAGGGTCTCGGCTGCAAGGTTGGAGGGACTACTACCGAGACTGGTTCACTCTGATCAGATGGGATTTGTTAGGGGGCAGACACTATGAGGAAGACATTGCACTTGATAAATGAGGCTCAAGGTTGGCCGGGCGATCCCACTCTCCTCTCTGTTGATACCGAGAAGGCCTTTGATATGGTAGAATGGGACTGTGTAGAGGCAGTGCTTACTAAATCTCAGGTATGGAAGAGACTAATTAGCAGTATAATGGTGATCTATTTCTCCCCGAGGGCATGTGTGGCTGTGAATGGAGGATACTCACGTTGGTTTGATCTGGGCAGAGGTACGAGGCAAGGTTGCCTGCTTTCTTTGGCCCTCTTTGTGCTCTCATTGGAACCCCTCACCCACAAATTGAGAGAGGATCCTCGAGTGGAAGAGTTTTAGGTGGGAGGGGAGATATATAAAAACTGGACTGTATGCAGATGATATGCTCCTGCATGTGGTAAACCCTCTGACCTTTGTACCTGTAACGGTTAGTTTGATTGAACAATATGGTCACTTGGTAGGGTTTAAAATTAATACATTCAAATCAGTCCTCTTCCCTTTGGACAGAAATTAGGATGATGATATGTAGCCCTTCTCATCTCTAGACATGAAAGTTAACTTGGGAACGCTACAGTACTTGGGTATTAACGTCACAAGAGAATTTAAGGGGCTGTATGAAGCAAATGTCCCTTCCCCCCCGATGGCTGAATTGGAGAAGGACCTAGAGAAATGGAACAGCTGACGATCTCTTGGCAGGGGTGTTTGAATGCGCTTAAAATTGTGGTTCTCCCTAAGAATTTATACTTGTTCCAGATGCTGCTAATTCAGATCCCCGACCCCTACTTGAAAGCAAATAAAGGAACTTTACTGCAATTTCTGTGGCAGGGAAAGAAACCAAGGGTGTCGAGTGAGGTCCTGAGTCTTCCTAAGAAAAGTGGGGGACTGGGGTTGCCGGACGTACATTTGTACTATAAGGCCGCTCAGCTTAGAATTCTGATTCCACACCTTAGGCTATAGGGAGACCTACAAAGGGTGGGATTGGACAACTACCATTTATGACCGGCCATGGTAGGAGAATGGTTTAGGGTTACTAGAGCAAAATTTCCACATAGGATACGGGAACACCCCATTCTGGGAACTATCTGGCATATCTGGTGACAAGGAAAAGGGCAGGGTTACATCCTGGCCTTCACCATTGGGACATCTCTGGGATACCAGGAGTGAGAGATGCTATTCCGAACCCACATATGTTCCAATCCTGGTTTGAAGCAGGACTAGAGAGAGTTGGACAAATGTGGAGAGTTGGTAGGTTGAACACAATAACAGAGCTAGAAGAGGCCCTGGGAATAGGTACACTCTCCATATTTGCATACTTACAGTTGAAGGGGTGCTAATGAGTGAGACCTGGAGGGAAAAGATACAGAGGGAGCTCACACCCTTCGAGAGGATCTTAGATACTGCGTCTGATTCCAAGGGATTGATTGGTACATTATACAGGGCCGTAGTGGAGACAAGAAAGGGTTCCTCCGGCAGGCTGAGGCAGCATTGGGAGGGAGACCTGGGGATGGAGCTTGACACTCAAACGTGACAAAGATTGTGTCTGGGTGCCCAGACGTCAATTTCCTGCCAGTACAAACTACATGTGATTAAATTGCTGCACAGATGGCAATGTGACCCGGTTAGGCTCTCCAGAATGTATCAAAGTGCGAGTCTAGTGTGCTGGCATGAGGGTGGATCCAGGGCCGACTATTGGTGGTGGGGATGTGCTGTGGCTCAATGCTGTTGGGATGAGGTCTTAAGCTGGATTGGGGACCTGGACGGGATCATGAGAGGGAAAACACTAATGTCGGTTATGTTTTGCTTACAAGAACTTGAGGGAGAATATATTAGACTACCAAAAATGGTTCATGGCTTACTCCTTGCGGGGAGGACATGCCTGGTGGCACACTGGAAGAGAGAGCTGCCACCCGGAAAGACAGAGTGGATCAACACAGCCCGAAACATATATTTAATGGAACGCCTAACAGCGGCAATCCACTGAGACCCTGGATCTGTTGAGATGGAATGGTCGGACCTTTGTTCTAAATACATTCATCAGTGATGAAGATACCCCAATCCTTTTTTTTGGGAGAGGGAGGGAGCCTTGATGCTGCGAGTACTTTATATGTTACGAAACGATACCCAAACTAAAGATGAAATTTGTCTTAGAAATTCATGAACCCTCAAAGAGGTAGTCAAGTGGAAATGAACATGAGTCTGCCATACAGATGTTATGAGAGCTGGGGGCAGGAGTGAATGTCGACTTTAGGGGGTGGGGTTGGCTTGAGGGGTGGGAGGAGCGACCCGTTTTGCCTTGTTTTTGTTTAAATGTTGTCTTTCTGTCTTCAGCGGATCCTTTGTATCTGAAGTAAACTGTTTTTCTTGAAAATGTAATAAAGCAGAAATAAAAATAAATAAAAAGAAGCCCACCTGTCGTGGCAGATTTGGTATCAGAGCATAGTGCCATCAGTGTCTGTACAGCACATGTTAGCCTTGCATCTGGGCCTCTGCAAAGGATGCAATTGAGGATATTTATGGTGCCCTGGGAGGCTGTTCTGCTTAATTTATGCTTAGTTCAAAATGGCGCAGACACGCGGTGCATTCTGGGAGCGCTCGGAGCCATGTTGGATATTTACTTCACTCCGCAGAGAGAGGCTGCACACATTTTGCTGAAGTTAGATTCACGGTGCTGAGACAAACAAGCTAATGTTGTTATGACTTGCCACTGTTCTCCGTGGAGCATGTTTTTAGAGCAGGGAGGTCCTGCGTTCCTTTGGGGGAGCTCTCGATTGACCCAGCTGGCAACCGACGGCTGTTCCTCAACTGCGCAGGTGCAATTCCAGAAGGTTCGAGAATTAACTCCTTTTTTTTGGAGTTCCTATATATGCGGAAACCCGGAGGGGTCAGGTGAGACTTCAGCCAGAGAAGGACGCTCCGTCTGGCCCACCTGTGAACTGTAGCACTCTTTTCCTGGCTGCCCCCCCAGAGTCTTCCAGCCGCTTTTGGACGAGATGAGGACAAGAATTACGCTCCCGGTGATGTATTTCTTTTGACTGAGTTATTTCTATGCACTTGTAATCTTTGAATAAATAGCCGTAAAGAGCTGATTATCTTCTAAAGAGTGCGTGGCTGTAAGTTATTGTGTCTGTCTGTTTATGGGTTGAAGTATTTGCTCTATAATTGCATTGGTGATTTATGGTAGTTCTGTGCACTTTTCAGAGGAGAGCAATACAGAGGCAGATTGTCGTAGGGGTTAATGTTGCATCTGGACCGAAGGCTCTGAGGCCATGGCGCATAGGCCTGAGGTTGGGAGTTTGGGCAGTGGTGGGTTTTGGGTAGTGCATAGAGGTAGTGCATGATGAGAGGCACATTGGATGGCGGGCCAGAGGTCATTGTGTTCCATGGTGGCTGTAATCTTGCTTTGCACAGTGTAGTGAGGTCGGAAGAATGAAGGTTGTACGTCTGATGAAGGGGGTGAAGCAAGCGACATAGTGAGAGCAGTTACAAGGGTTGCCTCACCCTTGTGGTATGAGACATACCTTGGATGGGATGCTGGTTGGCTTCCAATGGCCTGACTGGGCCAGACAGGCATCGGCCTTGGAGTTGCCGAGAAGCACGGATGGTTGGATCTGCATTGAGCTGCAATTCCGTTATGTAGGCCTTCATACCAGGCACGACAGGCAAAGACAGGGGCCTTAGAACTGGGCCTTTGGCCTGTGCCTGGCTTCGCCTCACGGTCTAGCCGAGCCTCTGGACTTGCTGCAGGGGACATCTTATCAGGTCGCATGGTATGCCGAGTGACTCTCCATGCAATTTGAGGCAGCCAGGGCATGGTGGCAGCCGATTTCAGAGTGTTTTTTTAGCCACTTGATTTTACATTGTTCTATCTGCAGCTGCTGACTCTGTGCTCTGCTCATTTTGAGCGGCTACAGAAAATGCGCTGCCCTTGGTGCACTCCAAAGTACTTTGAACTGCGTTTCTGCTCTTTGAGCCATCCAGATGCCGAACCCACCGATTGAAGCAGACTCCTCGACATCCATGAAAGCAACTGACTTGCTGCAGCTTGTTTGCCAACTTGTCTCAATGGAAGTACTGTCTTGTCCAGGAAACAGATTTGACTTACTGGAAGCAATCGACTTGCCTGTTTCAAAAGCCAACTTAACCCACTTGAAGCATCGCTTCAACTTAGACTTGACTGCCAACTCAAATAACTAGAAGATATGGACTCAACCCATTGTGAGGGTTCAGAAATGTGAAGCAGACAACTTGATGAAAGTTTTTCAACAAATGCGATTTTATTAAAGTAAAAGGTTGGACAAACACTGCACTATTCCTACCCTGATGAGGATTTCCCTGCCTAACATAAACTAAATGAAAACACTCTAACTAAAGGATTCTGTCGCTCACACCTGTATACATACCAAATCAAAGGAATGACGAGAGTTTAACAACAGCAAACAAAGCAATATAAATAACAGCACAACAGCTGCTTCTTCTGACAACCTTGGTGAATTCCTCTACCCCAGTTTCAAGCAGACCTTTCTTCAAATGTTCAAAAAAGATGAGGAAATCCTGTATCATATCCAAAAAGTTCCACTTCAATTCTTTTCCTAAACCATCTTGACAACACAATGTTCCAACTTTGATTCCAAGGATAGTTCACAATGGTTTAGTCACAAGGTCTTGAGACGGCTTCTTGTCATTAACAATGAATAGTTATTCATTTCATTAACTTCAAAGCAAATGTCTTTGCCAGGATGTTTTAGCACCACTTCTACTTCAGTACTGCCTTATCAGCATCAATGTGGCATATCTCAAAACTTAATAAGCTTCAAAACAATTGTTGATGTTTAGCACCTCTTAAACTTCATCATACACTTTACCCCACTCAGTACTTTGAACTCCTACCTGCTTTACTCTCATGCCAGGTTTGCTACTTCGACAACACTGTGTTTTGGTTATTCTTGCCAGAACAACCAATGCTGTCGGTCTGGTATACTTCCCTGCCATCCAAGACAAACCACTGCCGTTCATTGTATGGGTATACTATCCTGCCCAAACAGAACCAATTGGCACCAAGTTCCAATACCTGGAATACTCCCTTGCCAGATCCAACTACTACCTCTAAGCGCTTCTGTGGTAAGGGTCAACTTTCAATGTTTTAACAATATATTCTGCTTCACAACTTTAGATTTAAAATTCGCTTCAGGGGACACAAGAATCACACTGATGCTATTTGCCACACCTATGTGTTTGCCACACACAAGACAGGCTATGCTTCCTTCCTCCAGATCCGTGTGCACCAGAAGGTCAGCCCTGCTGCCAATCTTGTTCCACCTTTGTATAGTTAAGCAAAAGTTGATTACACCTCTTCCTCTCCTCCACACTTCTTTGGTTTTTGTCATGTGGGTTAAAGGCATTCTCTATATCGAGGCAATATTCCTTGTTCACTTTGTTTACATTGTGTTCCTTGACTTAGGCAACCCAGTGTGTTGGTGTCTTATGTATGACCCACTTGGCTTTGGCAATGATGGTTTGGGTTCCCTTCTTTATATATTGCCCCAATGAATGGTTGGTTGTTCTTAACCCCCACCATACTGTAACCATCTCCTTCAGATGGAATCTTTAGGGTTTTCTTTTGCCTTCTGCTTTTTTTTTTACATCAGCTTGGTATTGGTCAGTGTCAGTAACTGGTTTTACATTAGGTCGCTATTGGGTCAGTATTCAATCATGTGAATGGGTTTGTGCAACGAGTACTCACGGAGCGCTCCGGGTCACAATTCAATAGTGAACTCAATGGTGAAGTGGGTGTCCTTGTTCTTTGCTGCTTAGTGTGCTTTCCGCAATTAAAATTTCTGGACCAGCATTGGCTTCTCTCGCCAATCTGGTCCCGGGGGACTTAGTTTCTCCAGAATTTCTTCTGCTGCTTTGTGGAGAGTGACAAACCCCTTCACCCGCTACTACTGCTCTCCTGCTGCTGCCTCGACCCCCTTGCCTTCTTCCACCTTGATCCCATTCTGGATCTGGTTCCTAATGTAATGGCTTGCACCTGAGTGGGCTTGTATGCCTCCCAGCCATCCTCAAGTTTGGGTCTTTAATTTCTATGTGCTGCACTCTACAACTCTGTGCCTCTGCAGCCCTATTCCTTGTCCCAGTACTCTGGGAATTCTGGCACCTGAAGTCCTCCTCTTAAGTATATTCCTGAAAGCAGTATCACAAGGAAGAAAAGGTATATTTGATTTCACAGAGGTTTGAGCTTTTCCCACTTTTAAATTATTGTTAAGGACCTCCCTGCAAGCTTCTCCTGTGATTCTCATTTCTGGGAGTGTTCAGAAGATGTGGACAGAGCTATAAGAAAAGCCGAAAAAACACCTAGAACAAGTTTACTAGTAAAGAAACAGAAAACGGAAAACATACAAACAGAAGTGAATTTTATTACTAACTACAACAGTGAAGTATATCTTAAAATTGCATGAATATTAATGCAATTAAGCTAAGAGAAAAATCTAAATACATGGAGTAAAAATTGTATAAAAAATAATGCAAGCGGGAGAAAATTGTTAATTTTGGTATGAAAATTACATGAAAACTAATGCAAATATGAGTTTGAAAATGCATACGAAATAATACATATTTTGAAAAACAAACAAATGTGTGAGTAAACTGTGCATACCAGGAGTGCAACCATTATAAGTGCTTTTTCTAATACAAATATTGAATAAAATATTGCAGCAGTCACAATATAAGCACCTAAGGAGCAGATCCTGGTAATAACCACTACCATACAAGCACAAAAGATATCACCTGAATAGGATTATAAAGCCGACAAAGACTGCAACTTTCTAATAAAACACTAGCATCCCGAGGATACACCAGTCATCCAAAAGGATAACCGCAATGCTAGGGCTGACTGCTTGGTTTCTCAAATCCCTCCTGGGCATAATGTCCTCCTGTATTTACCTAATTTCCAACTGCAGGTTACGGATTAGATCAATCCAGGAAATGCTAGATCACCAATGAACACAAACCTATGGCTCATTGAAAGACGTTGTAAACCTCACACCGTCCTTCCACAAGGCGCTACAGTGGTGGGCCAAGGGAAGAAATCTAAACCAAGGCATGCCATTTTAGACACCCATGTCAACAGTGCTGCCCAGAACTGATTCCTCCCTGTGAGGCTGGGGAGCACATCTAGGGGAACTGCCAGCAAAGAGTGCATGGTCGCCGAAGGGCTCGCTCCTTCACATCAATGTCCTAGAACTGGGTGCTGAAATCTTTCCACCTGGTGCTGACGGGCCAAGTGGTTGCAGTCCAAACAGACAATACAACCTCCATGCACTACACCAACAAGCAGGGAGGCACAAGGTTGGTAATTCTGTCGGCAGAAGTGCAGAAACTGTGGGCCCTCAAACACAGAGTCCAAGTGAGGGTAGAACATTTGCCCGGGAAGGACAATGTCCTAGTGCAGAAACTCAGCAGGGATTACTCATCCCATGAATGGAAACTGGACAGCAAAGAATTTAATCGAATCTTCCGCAAATGGGGCCAGCCGTGGATCGATTTATTTGCTACCAACAGCAATGCGAAATGCCCTTGCTTAGCCTCGGGTACCCAGAAAAGTAGTCCCCGGGGGAAGTCTTCTCCCTAAATTGGATGGGAAGTTCCTTTACGGGTTCCCTCCGACACCAATAATAGCACAAGTTCTTTGGAGGATAAAGGAACAACCATGCCAAATAATTGTCATGGCACCGGCACGGGCCCGACAAGTATGGTATTCTACCATTCTTCAAATGTCGCAAGAGGCACCCATTGGCCTCAGGCCGCACCAGCTTCTGTTGACTCAATACAACGGCAAGATTCTCCATCACAATCCAGCAAGTTCCTCCCTCAAGGGCTCATTCCTGAACAGCGAAAACTGGAAAACCTAACATTGCAGCAGAATGCTGGGACATTAGCAAGACTTCCAGAATGCAGTACACTCACTCCACTTGCGCCAGAAAAAGGGGTGCTTTTCACATCATGGTGTGCAACATCACACCTACAGCCAATAAGAGTATCTGTAGACCAAGTGTTACCTTATCTGCTACACCTGACCAAGAGCAGATTATCTCAATCATCCTTTAAAGTACATCTCTCTGACATGGCTGCTTATACCACGAAACCACATCAGACTTCGTTCGTCTCAGAGCCAGCGGTCAAAGATTTTTTCAAAGGTGTATTGCATACTTTTCCTAAGGCACACAACCTGGTACCTTCTTGGAGTCTCAATACTGTGTTGTCTGTTTTAATGGCTGCACTGTATGAACCTAAGCATCAATGTGATTTAATTTTGTTGTCCTAGAAAGTTGCTTTCTTAGTAGCCATAATGTCAACAAGGCAAATTGGGGCGCTCCTGGCTCTCTGTACAGAGGTGTCCTTCACAACCTTTCAAAAGGATCGTGTTATTCTCAGTCCGCATCCCAAATTCATCCCAACAGTGGCCTCTGAGATGACTTTGTCAGAAAGAAACCACTCGTCAGCAGCAGAGCGCACCCTTCACTCGTTGGATCTCTCATGGGCACTGAAGTTCTACATACAGCAAACTAAAGACTTTTGTACTTCTTCCAGACTCTTTGTGGCATTTTCAGGTCGTAATAAAGGAAAATGCATATCAAAGCAAGGCCTCTCACACTGGCTGGCGAAGCCAGAGGTGACCCACTCCCTGGTCTACCAATGGCATACTCCATCAAAGGGAGGGCAGTGTCACCAGCATTTCAAGCTGGAGTGACGATAAAGGACATAACCCTACCGCCAAACCCCCCGGCACTATTAGCGCCTGATCACAGGTTTGGCAGAACATAAGTCCCCATTCCCCATTGGGCCCATTTGGGAATTTCCCATTCCCCATTGGGCCCATTGGGGAATGTTCGGCAATATTACCGCCGGCGGTAATAGTGCCAAAAATCAGCTAAATCGTGGCGGATATGCCCCCAGCTCAGAGCTGGGGGTAAATCCGCCATGCCTGTGATTTGGCTGACCCTTAAATGTGACGGTAATATCGTTACTGCCGCATTTAAGGGTTACCCCCAAACTCGTGATGAGGCAGAATGTCTGGAGTAGACAGAAAGAGATTGAAAACTGGGAAACTGGGTTGAAGAGAGGCCAGAAGATGATTGACCAGAGTCTTATCCTCAACCCAAGAAAATATTAATTTGGAAACCTAGTATTCTTTGACCGACTTAATTGAATTCTGATCAGAAAATGAGATGATATAGTAGGAAGGGTTACTACAGTGGTATTTTCCATCTACTTGCCTTAACCTGAAAGTGAGAGTCTGAGAAACGGAAGGATTGGGTAGGCTTTTGAAATGAACTGAAGGGATTGGAAAGATAGTGCAAATTGAAACGAGGTAGGTGCTACGTATTCTGGCTCTGGATTGGGCAGTGACTTGGGTGGAAGCAGGAGAATGGCATATTAAGTTCAGAAATTGTGGGCCGATGACGATTGAGAAAAGAGGAACACTGTAACAATGACTTGTATGTAGAAGTGTGGGAGAAATCAGAGGGCAAAGGCAAAGTTCATAGTGAGCTAAAGTGTGGCTGCGGACTCTCGAGTGGGTACCTTCCCAAAGAACAGGCCAATGTGCCGTGACGTTCTCGCGGCGGGCGCCTATGGGCTATTTTTGGATTATTTAGGTGACTTCGGTTTAGTCGCCCTAGGTTTCCTGGGGTCATCCAGACGTGGACCCCTGGCTCACTGTGCTCAGATAGGTTGAGTTGGTACTCTTGTTTCGAAGGAAATTGCTATCGCATTTCGGTGCTGGAATGCCGATGTGGGCGGGACAAAGACTGATATGGAAATGGATATTTCCCATTTGTGAAAGGTGCAGTGAGCTAAAGTGTGGCTGCAGACTCTCGAGTGGGTACCTTCCCAAAGAACAGGTCAATGGACCATGTTCGTTCTCGCAGAGGGTCACCTATGGACTATTTTTTGAAAGTTCACAGTAGCACTACATAGGAGTTGAATAGTGATGTGGTGGGGGAAATTAATCGCGTTCAATGAAATGCAAATAGTTAGGAAGGTGATACTGCCAGTTGAATCTTGCTCACATGTAACTTCAGTTGCTTTCCATCCCTTATTCACCTTAGACTTTTTACTGGCACATCAGTGCTGGTTCTACTACAGTATATTCCACTTCCACGCCTGTCATCTTTTCAGATAAGTTTACTGTACTATTGTATTGATATTTTGTATTGCACTCGTTTGTTCACTCAGCCATTAAACCTCTTGTAGTTTGACATGGCGCTTTAATACTTCAACAGACTTTTCAGGGATGGTGCTGCTCCCAAGAGCTACCCACGTGCGGAGTACTAGTGGTTGGAGCAGAGGCGTAGCTCGGGGGGTGGGGGGTGTCTAATCGGGCTATAACCCCTGGTCTTTTGTTTATAGCCCCGGATAGAATCTCAGGAGCTACAACCAAAAGGCTAGCTAGCCCCAGTTCTGACAGTTCCAACATTAGCGTAGCCCCAGGTCTTTTCCAGACCTAGCAACACCCCTGGGTGGGAGTGCTTTTGTTACTGTTGATCATTGCAGTACTTCAATCTGCGACCATTCTTGTTGTTGGGAGTGCTTCTCTGAACAGTGATCCCACCGTGGCATTCTTAGACACTAGCTTCTACAGCGCATTCTCTGACTGAGTCCAGAGATCGATACTCAGGCACACATGTTTAATGATCTACAAGGAGCTAGTAAATATATGCAGCAGACCAGAGTTCCACATAAAATGCACCCTAACCGTATGCCCCCTGTGTGTGACCCATTCCTCTTTAAATGACATGTGTCCTAATGCCCCATGGGTATGTTTTTTTGGATGTCATTTGGCCTTGGAAGTCTATACAACCTTGTTGAAACTCTTGGAGCCACACTAGCCTGCCTCTTCTGGGCTACAATGAAGAGCTCAATGGTTGAGCTGAAAGAGCAATAGTGTGGAGGAGTGGTGAGTTACTTATGCTTATGTTTATGTTTATTGAATCTATATAGCGCTTTAAGCCAAAGCGCTTTACAATATAACAACAGGTACAAAAGTGAGAGAAGCATATTTAAAAACATGAAGAGGTCATTAGAACAATAAGTAGAACAATTTACAAGGGGGGGAGTGGGGGAGAATGCTAGGACAAAACCTTTTGAGGATTGTTGCATTGGTTAAATTCCTCAAAGAAGTGTTTGCCCTTAGAATAGTATGGGATGGCAAGCAAATTAACAAATGGTTCCTTCAAGGGTCTTTTCTTCTTTAAGTAAGTAACCGATTGGAAAAAGCTAATTTAATGTGATGTTTT
This sequence comes from Ambystoma mexicanum, assembly GCF_040938575.1. Lineage (NCBI taxonomy): Eukaryota > Metazoa > Chordata > Amphibia > Caudata > Ambystomatidae > Ambystoma > Ambystoma mexicanum. The sequence continues at coordinate 596,732,994 of NC_090939.1, read as the reverse complement.
AATTTATTTAATATGATGTTTTTACTTGATGTGATTCCTTTCCTCATTTTTTTCTTCCCTTTCCTTGCCTGGACCAGTGCTCGAACGCAGACAAACGTTTGTAATAACCTATATGTCTAATAAAAAAGTAAAACTAAATGGTTGCAAGCTATTTTAACCTCTTAAGAATGCTAATGTTTAGTCTGCAATGGCAAAGCTCTTTTTGGACCTTTCTTGGACCTTTCTTTTGGGTGTGTCAATCCAATAAGTCTCTTGTATGATTTTAATATCACCCATGGCCGGAATACCTCATGGAAGCACTCATCCCAAGAAATCAGAAATTGATGCTGTCACTGTGGGCAAAACCATCACTGAGCCCAGACCGCTGTTAGAAATCACCATGTGTATTTGTAAGGTTGCCCCCTATTTCCTCTATGCCAAGCCACTGACTGGGCATCTGCTCATGCCACTGATCTAACTTAACACTTCTTCTTGACTTTGCACTTGTTAATAGAAGCATCTTGTGACAAACCTCTTTGCAGATCATCACTGTTTGCGGTGCCCGCAGTTGGCTTCAACACCATTATTCCATTAGTCTTCTAGGCTTCTCAGTTTTCACTTACAGGCCTTCTCTCTATAAAACTAATTTGGACTTTCCATCCTTGTCAAGTTTTAAGCACCCGTTTCCTTTAACTTAACTTGATACCATTAGAGTTTAATAGAAAATAAAAAAAATGTTTGCTGGTATGTGCTTTTCTTTAACATTAGGTTTGGTAGCAATATATTTAAACTGTTGGAAGGTTTGAAAGAAATCTAGTCCGATCAAAATGTTAGCTTTTAATTCGCAGCGTCTAGTCTATGAAGCGCAGCATGTGACTGGTTTGAAGAAGGCCCAGAACTGTAAATTGATATGCCCTGACCAATGAAATGCGCTCGTTTGAAACCAAAGCAGAGCTGCATTATTGCCCTGTCTTGTAGGCAACCTAATGGGTTCCCACAGTAATACTAATCCTCTTAGCCTCTGCTTTTATCAGCTAAGAATATTCACCTCCTGTTTCAATAAGCCATTTACCTACTCAATAGATATAATAATGGTCTTGATGCGTGCGCCTTTGGTGGCACGCACACCAGCATTCCTCTAATCCCATTCCCGCCTCCTTCCTAGCAGCCTTATTTTAAATTACTTAAGTCAATAATGCCGGAATGCTCTCGATCCCTATTCAGCGTGTGGATCCCCTTTGCATTTGTGTCTGGCGATTAATAGGCTGAAAAAACAGGAAGGCTGGATGCTTTCGAATCTGTATTTCGAGCGCTTGCGGGTGGCATATGCTTGCTTTTCTAATTGACACCAAGAGCTGCTGGGGATGTCTGTATTATCCTTCCTCAATGTATTTTATTTATTTAATTTTTTTTTTGAGAACGCGTCTAATACCATACCTGAGCTCGGTTCCTAAGCTGCTCCCCTGTCACCTAGCAGGCTTGACTTGCTCCGTGTTAATATTGCTACCTTGGGGATGAAGGTAAGCACAGTAGTAGACCACTTTTATAACAAAAGGGATTATAGGAAGCAGCTGAAAAGCTTTAATCAATCTTGCACTCCCACGGGTCTATCCTTTTCTGTAAGTGAGGTTTTATTGCAGGAAAGAGTACCGTCAAAGTCATATTGAAATAATTTTAGCGCACTGGTTGCGTGGTTATTAATTAACGCTATAAGTGAAATGAAGAGCTTCCTAACAAAACTTTCTTACAACAACTCCAAGATTCGACTCCTACTCAAATGGGGGAAATAGTCATAAAATGTTTTTTTTTTTCATCCCCTCTCCTCCTGCATTAGTATGGAGGCCATCGTGGCACATGCAAGTGGAAAAGATGCACTGGCACAGATTCCTGGTGGGGAGAGCATTCGTGGGTCTCGGAGGAATGGGACTCTTGGGTTTTGAGGCGGCAGCTGTCATTGTTACTCTGGGCACTAAACCCGCCGCCACTGTTGTTTCCGGACTGGCTGATTCCGAGTTGTGCAGGCGGGAGGTGTCACTCCCGCCAGGTTTGACCTGGCGTGAGTAACACCAACTGCCTGCAGGCAGAAATGGAAACACCGGCTCCGTCGTAGACGGAACCTGTGTTTCCATTGCCCCCATCCCCATGGAGTGGGACTCGGTGGGAATGGGGATTTACGGAATTCCGCCTCCGGAATTACCGGGTCACCAGGGTTGTAATGCCCCGGTGATTCTGGCAATCATGGAGGCGGAATGGTATTACGGGTCCGGCGGCAGCCTGACGGTTTTTCTGGCATGGCTACCGCCGGACTCTTAATGAGGTCCATATGTCTCTTCCAGTTGAGCGCAGGGTGCTGGGGGGAGGGGAGAGGCCGAAATACTGTAGTTCATAGTTGCTTCTTGGCCATTTTCTTCAATGTAATTTGTTCGAAATGTATATTTTAATGGTATCTGTTGTGATATTTGTGGCTATGGATTATTGGGATTCTGAATGGGCCAACTTGTGGGTGGAGGATTGTTCTGTGTATAGTTAATTGCCAGGGATTGTGTTTGGGATGTTTGTGCCTCCGACTTTGGCTGGAGGGTGGTCTTTCTGCATTTTATGGGAATGTTCGCTTATGCAGAGTAAATATTTAAAGTTGATATTTACCGTGTGTGACACTTTTTGTGTGAATCAGGGGCATTGCTAGGGGGGGAGCTAAGGGGGCTATAGCCCCTGATCTTTTGGTTGTAGCCCCGGATAGAATCTCAGGAGCGACAGCCAAAAGACTAGCTAGCCCCCAGTCCCAACAGTTCCGACATCAGTTTAGCCTGGGTCTTTTCCAGACCTAGCAACTCCTCTGGTGTGAATCAATGTTAGATTCCTGTGCAAAGGAGGTAGGTGTGGATTTTAGCGATGGCGAATGCATGCTTGTGAGGCTTCTCCTGCTGAAAGGCTGTAGTGGGTGCGAGTGCCAGATATGTGCATGGTACCCGAGGCATGTGATGCATTGTACTTGCTGGTGTGGCATGTATGTGCATTTGAGTGCAGAGCATCGGCTAGAGCGTTCTTGTGTATTTTAGCGAGGCTGGTGAGTTCATGGTTTTTGCTAGTGAGGCAGGTATTCGAATATGACTGAAATGTTCAGGATAGTGAGGCCAGTGCATTCCTTGTTCATGCTAGTGGTGCATGTGTATAATTTTGTTGCGCGGCTGGCGGAACTGTGTGGTTGTTCCATTGTGGTGGTGGTACTAGTTATTGTTTGGCTCATGCATGGTGTTCATGTTCACCAAATGGTACCTGCATTCTCTTGGTGCGTAATAACTGAAAAACAAGCGTATGTTGTCCTAGTTTATCCTCGTGTGTAGGTCTTGTGTTCCTTCAGGTGGAAGAAGTGATTTGTCATGTGTTCTTTCAGGAGGGAGAACTGTGGTGATGCAGCTTTTCATTTGGGGAGAAATGTGGTGACCTGTATTTGGGGTGAGTTCCTGTGTGGGACAATCCTTATCTAGTATGTGTGTCTGTGTGCAAGGACATTGTGATCAAGCAATGACTGTTGCATGTTGAGTGGTGATGTGTGCATGCCTGACTGAATGCACCAGGCCTGACCGTTGAGTGATCAGCGTACAGATGGGTTTACAGGTGGGTTTTGGGATGTTACCTGTTCAAGATATCTGCTTACCTGAAATGTAATGTAGCGGAATGAAGATGTTGAAGAACTTACCTGTGACTGAAGTTTGCTTTATGGACCCAGCATGCTCTTCATAAAAGTTTGATTCAACATGCTGTAGTGATATCATTTGAAATGTAAATATCTCAGTTATGGCAGTCAAATATTTTTAAAAGCTAGTCCCAAACTATAGGTCTGTGGCAGCATCCCCGCTTTTACTTGTTATATTTCCCTGCATGATTTACCTCGGTTCAACTTTTGTTTGCCAAGGCTTAATCCTAAATGCTGAAGGACTTCATCCCTGAGGTGCATTTCCAGAACTCTAAGCCACGAGGTTGAGAGTTCAACCACGTGCCTTATTTTACTTTATGCTAGTAACCATGCACAGCTCATGGCAGAGTCCACTCTGATTGCTGCTGCTTGCATCCTTTTCAGGGAGTGCTGCAACAGTAGATTTGATGTGGGCTTTTATGGTTTCCATCAGAGAAGACATTGATCAGGTCCTTTAGCTAGGCATGAATCCTATGGACTTTGGATCCGCTACATGGATGAAGCTCTAAGTGGTCATGTTTGGGATACGTAGACTTTTCAGAGGCAGAACAGGTCAAGACCAGATCCAGCAGTTGTAATTGTAATGCTTGGAATATTGAATGAATCCACACCGCAGTTTCAATGAGGGGACTAAATCTTACCATGGGCGAAGGGACCCATGAGAACAGAGCACCCCAGCTTCAACACGTATCACGCTAAACTCATCCTTTTTGTTATAGAAACCTAGCTATCACCTCAAAGCTCTAATACACTAGCGGCTCTCCACACTGACACATCTACCTTTCGCTCTCTGACCTTTCGAAGGGAGGTAGTGTGGGGCTGTTTATCAGTAAGGTCCTAATCAATGCCCTCTTCCCTCATCGGACATCAGTTCCTCTTTTGAATATACCATTGTTTATTTCCTCCCTATAATCCGCTCACTGTTCTTGCTCTCCATCAACCCTGCTGTCCTGTCAATTCCTACCTTGTCTTTTAGCAATTTCCACTGACATCCCAATTTTTGCCTTGATGTTACCTCCCTCCTATCTGACCACTTCCTTTACTCCCTCCTTGTCAGCTTGGTGGGAACCTGTCTTGACCTTGTCTTTCACTCTACCTTGCTCTCCTCCTCTCCATTAAACTCCCTCTCTCAGATCTCTCCATTGCTCACCTTAGTATCATGGTCCCTCCACCCTCTACTACTCCTCCTCGTTCAATCACCAAGAGGAATTTCAATCATAACTCTCTTGCCCTTTACCTTGATCCAAGGACCTTCCTCCTGTCTCTCTCTTCCATTGACCCAACCTTTTCTGACTTTCACTATTCAATTATGATTCCCTTTGACCAAAACTACCCTCGCACACATTCACACCTTCCTGTCCCCTATACCGGATCACCTCTGAGATCCAGACCCTGAAAATAAACATGTATTTTGATTTATCATGCATGTCCAAGTAATGGATCCCCTACTTAATACTTCCCCACAAAAAATGCCCTTGCTATCACTCGACTCTTCAATATATTGCCAAACCCACCTTCACAAACCTTATCTCCTCCCTATGCAAGCAAACCTGCAAACTTTCATCTACACTTCAAGCATTGCTCATGCTGCCCAAGCCAAAACCCATTGCCTTCTCTTTCTCTCTGCTAATCACTTTGCTCACTACTTCTAATGGATGCCCTGCTCCCATGGATTCCTCCTCTATGATGATCCTGTCTGTATTGCAGCTGATCTTTAGAAACTTTTCCAACACCAGGGGGCGCAGCTCTGCTCTGCCTGACTCCTCTATGCGCCAGTGCCAGGCATGACATGACCTCATTTCCTTTTTCTTCGCACTTTGTATGCTTCGGGAACATGCTACTTTGTTTCAATGATGAAAATACCCAACCCAGCTAAGGCCTCAGGTTTCAAACCTTGTGTGGATTGCGAGATGTCTGTTTTAGATTCCCAATCGTAAGTTTGTACTGCTTGGGGGAGAACTAGTTGGGGTCAACTATTGCCAATCCATGCAACCCAAGGTGCTCTGAGAGAGGGCGGCTAACCTCCTCACCTACCTCCACAAGGAGTCAGTTAATGGCATGCAGTCTCGCTCAAGGTTGTGCCTCTCCGAGCACCGGTCTCACGCAAGAAAAAACAATAAGGACCACCGTAAGAGTTCTCGCTGTCACGGCTGATCCTCACAGCAACACTCTTTGTTGCCCTCTAGGAACGGGAATCATCATTCCAGACACTCCCGAGAAGTGATGCTACAGGTACAGTTTCCCACCAAATCCTCCACCCTGGAGGAATGGGAGTTCTTCCACCTTCACTGGAGAATGGAGTCCTTGATGGCGGCTCATCTTGCTGGACGAGAGCGTGTCATGACGGATGCCTTGAGCAGACAGACTTCGGACTCCGTGTGGAAGCTATTGCAGGAAGGTCTGGAGAAGTTCTTCTCCAACTTGGGGACTCAAGTGGATTTCTTAGCTTCCAGTGTGAAAATGAAGTAAGAGTTCTTCTGCTCTAGGGAATTTCCGCATGCGAGAGCATTGACTGTTAACTGTTAATTCAAGCTCCATTATGCACCCCCACTCTCCCAATCCCTGTCATTCCAGTGGTTCTCGCGAGGCTGCACCTGTTCGGGACCTTGTTAATCTGGTTGTATACGAATTGTTCATATTACAACTGTCCAAATGACAATTGACCTTCTGCACAATTGACTAAATATATACGGTCAATTAGGATATATATGCGGGGGAAACCCCCCGCAACCCTCCACCCAATCCAACTCCCAACCCCCTGCCTAATCCCCTTATATTATTAACCCAACCCATTATATATATCTATATAGATATATATAGATATATATATATAGATATATATATATATAGATATATATATATATATGACCATACGGTCAATTGTGCAGATGCTCAATTTGGACCACTGCAAAACAGTCAATTGTATCATTCGAGCAATTGTTCTCGAACAATTCAGGTAATACCGTTAATCTTAATAGCCCTGGACTGGGCCCAGAGAAACATGGTACCCAGAGTTGCTGGAAATGTCCATCCGCCCTCCCTGGAGCCTTCTGAGTAGAGTGGAACTGTCCTCTCGATAGCCGATAGGTGGGATGGGTCCTCCACCCCACCTACTACCTCAGGATCTTCCGTTCAGGTGTCCAAGGAAGGGCCATCGCTTTTGGATCCCAACCCTGGGTGTGGACAAGCAAGGGAGGATCACCTGAGTGGGATGGTCACAAGGGTTTAGGAGGAGGATACCCAAGGGCGAGACATGGTATTCTCCCGTTCCCAGTGATACCCCAACCCACTCTCCCTCAACATTCATGGGGTATTTTCAATCTTACCCAATCTCCCCCTCTGCCTTTTCCAACAAATACTGAGACGAGGAGGAGGCAACTAAGATCAGTGAAGATTACCAATAGAAACAACATGGGGTAAGGACAACCTACTATAGGAAGAGTTCAAGTTGTCCCACAAATAGGCAGGTTCAGGCTTTTAAAAATGACCACTCACTCCTGACTTCAACTATAAAAGGTGTGGTTTTTCACAAGAAGGAGAGTGAGCTGGGGAGGCTGTCCAAATCAGAGAAGCCAAGGAGCATAGAGCAGCATGATTTGAAGCCTGGAGGAGAACAGCGTGCCGAGACGCTCGCCCAGTGTTTCTGAGGGGCTGCAGCATGGCTAGGGTTCCGTTCCGCCAAGGAGTCGGAGTAGGGTAACCGGAATCCTGCTGGTGGCGTTCGGTAAAATGCTTATTCCCTTGTGACGTGCGCTGGTCCCAAAGGTGACTGAGGGGCAAGTGGTGAGACCCTGACCTCAATCCAGTGTATCCAGAGGGACCACTCAGGAGCATGCGTTTGACTGAACCGGAGCGGGCGAAAGACATAGTTTTAAAGCCACATGGAGCGGATAATGATATAAAGACTACGAAGGACAAAGTGTAAGAAATAATCAGAGTAAGAGAAATAGAAAGAATGAAGTTGCGCTAGCGGCACAGAAGAGAAAGAAGGAAGTTGTACTAGTGGTACGGAAAAAAAGTAAAGCGAAAGAAAGGCTTTTGAAGAGTGCAATGAAAGGAAAAGTGGAAATGAAAACTTTAAAGAGTGGAAAGCGTGAAGGGTAATAGAGTTAAGTGTGCAGAAAGCATGAGAAAGAAACCGATGGATGCAAGGGTGCGCATCAAGGGAAAGAAAGTATGTGAGGTGTTCAAGAGGCATGATCAGAAAGCATAAGAAGGTGCAAGCGTGCATGGTGGAAAAAAAGGGACAGCAAAATGAAAGGTGCAAATGTGCATGAAGAAGAAACAAAGAACAGCAGCTCCTGAAGGTGGAAGGTTTAAAAGGAAGAGCTAGGAATAAAAAGAGGGGTAACAAATCAGAGTGGTCACACCGAGGAGGAGCAAAGAACCAGGCAGTTTCGTAAGTCTGATTGTACCCCACAAGTGAAGTGTGTGTGAAAGAACTGTAAATAAAAGGATAGGTACATCCTGACAACCTAAACCATGTGGTGAGATGGGGAAGGAAATTATCAGGCAATTTTCGTGTCTAGATTCAACAGCCAAATTTGCCTGTGCAAAGCACAGTCCGGCAGATTTTTACCAGGTTTTAAAATTAAAGACAACTGCCTCACAAAAAGTAGGAGTGAGCTGCCCAGACTGCATTGATTCCTGTAATATCCTCACGATGTGATTGACAATACCAGACCTGTATTCTTTGTGAAATTCAGCAGTGATGCCATCAGTGCCCAGAGCTTTCGCTGAAGGTAGTGATTTCACCGCTGTCAGAATATCATCACTGGAGATAGGGTAAGCCAATGACTCCAGTTGCTCATAAAATATCCAACATTTTTCAATCAATCCGGGAGGTTCCTATCATGCACAGACAAATAGTAAGAGAACTCAGGTTGCTCGGGAGAGAGGTCTGGGACCGCCGGCAGACCTGTCCTTGGTGGTACTCAAGACTGTATTCAGGTCGCCTGCCCAAATGAGATTAGTATGGGCATATTTATAACTTTTATGTAGAAGGGTTACATCAAAATCGGAATCATCTATGTTTGCTCTGTATATATTACAAATTGTTATAGGTCGGCCAGCTAAGATACCCGATACCAGAACAAATCTGTCTTCCGGGTCAGCATATACGCTCGAGGAGCCTAAATCACAATGACTTATGTATCAAGATCATCAAAGCCCGGGAACATGAGGAGAATGAGTTATAAACTCTTAGTTCCCCAGGCATCCCCATCATTGGATCTTCCCACCAGGTGAGTCTCTTATAACAGAATTATTTTACTTTCATAGTAGTTCACCACCTGACGCATCTTATGCGGATTGTTCAACCCCTTGACAGTCCAGCTCAAAATATCAAACATTGCCCTTAGTAGATCTCAAAGAACAGAAATAAAAAAAAAGGGCATGCACACTGCCACCCATGTCAGTCGCAAACTCGCTCACTCGACAATCATTGCTGTACTTTTTCAGAAAGTGAAACATTTTTTATTATTAACCCCAAATTCCCACAGGAACGCCTATCCCCCCACACTGCCAATGTAACCCTCACCTGGTATCCTCGGGGACGTCACTCAGCCTGTTCTGACCTCTTATGACCTCGAACCCTTCCCTGGAGGCTATTCGACTGGAGACTGGGCCTGAAACACAGGATTGTTAGAGTTTTACTCCCTATTGTCTCTGTGTGTTTGAACCCCTTCTTCCCCGGGGTCCAACCCTTCCCTTTGATCCACAGCTCACCTTGTTTTCTTGGATAGTGTGCTCTCTGTCCTGCCTTCAGCGCAGGGGCGCGTTGATTGATGCAGGCTTGTTGCTGCCTAATTACTTCACTGGCAAGAGTCCAACAGGTAAGTATAATGAGTCTTTTGAACAGTTCTCCAACTTCGTTCCTTTCCTTCCTTAGATGATGGCTGGCGTCTGGGGATGGCGGCGTGCTGCTGAGTTGAGTAGCGCTGAAGGTGAGTGAGAGTGCAATGCACCCTTTTGTATTTGCATTGAACTGAGTTCTTTTTCTGTGTCTTTTAGGTGCCGCAACATTTTCAGCGTGGATTCCGGTTATGAAGAACAAATGCGGTGGGTAAGCGTGGTATGCAGCGCCTCTAGATGTTTCCACGCTAACCTGGAGTGTCTTTTCCCTCTTCCAGATGGATGAGAAGTTCTGGAGACAGAGTTCCCCCAGTGTGGTTGAGATTCAGGTAAGCGTTTGAAGCTCGTACAGTATTTAAAAATAAGCGAAGATTTGCAGAATGCTTACTAATGCCTTTTTTCTGTTCTTTTCCCTTTTCCTTAGGAAGCGGTGTGCTGGGATGGGAATGACACCGCCAAAGATGCCCGCAGAACAGAAGGAGCGATGACTGATGGGCAGAAGTGCCGCAAGGTAAGGCTGTTCCTAACAGTGTTCTTGCAGGAGCTGAGCGCAGAAGAAAGATGCAGGCCTACTGGAGACTGATCCGAACACGGTGAGTGTCACGCTGCAGGTGCAGAAAGCGCAAAGCATGTTTCTCAGCCTGTGTGTGGCTTAAATAGTCTCTGGGTATCCCAGGTGCCTCTGGGTTGAACCACACCCAAAAGACTAGACCGCACATGCAGTTCTGGGAACCGAAATATGTGGGGGCATCCATCTTGTCCCCATCAGTGCACTACAAGTCCAATCCCCAATGTTATCCTATGGGAGTGAGTGAGTCTGGTGCCACAAGCGCCAAGTCTGACTCCAAGTGGGTCTTTGGAGGGATGGGTCCGCAAGCACCTCCTTGATGAATTCCTCTATGAATATCTACATATTCTGTTTGGGGATCGACTCCGGGATCCCCACTGCGAAAATGTTATTTCTACGCAATCTCACCTCCAGATCTTCATTCTTGTCCCTGATAGACTTCACTTCCAGCCGTAGCAGTCGTACAGCCTGACAAACCTCTGTGTTAGTATCCTCATGAGTTCCATTCTGATGATCTGCCTCGGTAATGCGCCCACTCTCCTTGTCAATCCGCTCCTGCATGTGGTCAACTTTTTACACCAAGCCATCAAGCTTGGTGTTTATTGACGCAAAACCAGACTTCATTTGGGTTAACACAATGGCCAGATCAGGAGAGGATCTAGTGGACACAGCACTAGAGTTCATTTCAATCTGGGGCTCCCTCCTCCAGCTCTGTCACAGAAGCCACTGATCCGGGAACTACAACTGGATTTGTATGTACTGCAGGGTTTTCTTTGTGAATTAATTGGAGTCTATTTTGAAATGGATAACTACCAAGCTCCAATACGACCTACAAGGGGTCGCTGATGTTGCAAGTAGCAGTCTGGGGCTTTTTACCCAATGAAGGAAGCAGCAGGAATCAACAGCACAACAGCACTATCCACCCTGTAAGCATTAATTAAAGGCACCATACAGCACTTCTAGCGACCCAGACATATAACGCAATGAGCAGACACGGGATGATAACATTCGTGCAAGGGTGCTATGAGCGCCACAATCAGTAAGAGGGTGTTCAAAGGCTCCCAGGTACAGCAACTGTGCATAGGCTCTGGGCTCCTCTACAACGGCAGACAACGTTGTCGCCTGCTACCGTTGCCGGTGATTCAATACACAAAGGGACACCACTGGCAGACCCACCTTAATTTTCAGTAATGCCTGTGATCTCCTTTGTAGCTGGTCTGCAATACAGTCGTGCCTGTCACATCGTTGCTAAATGGGCGCTGGACCTCCCGGGCAATTTAATTATCGGCAGCGAGTTCGGCTGCTAGGGCACCCATAGAGGACATCACATCTGAGGCTCTACAGGTATCAATTGGTTCTGCAGTTTGGGGATACCCCTCACGCTCATGCGGGCTGCCAGTCTGTGGTGCCCAGTCTCCAATTCAACACCACAAATGGGAGGTGGCTTGCCAGCAGAGTCAGGGCGATGCAGGCAATAAGCCATTCAGCTGCAAGCCCAACGCCATTGCAGCTCACACCTAGGTCTCCCGATGTCCCTGCAGGCAGTGATTTCAGGCCGATGCAGATGACAGATCCACCCAGGATCAGTGCATCACATACACTAGGGTTTTGCACGGCATCTCCAAGCAAGCGGCTTGCAAATAGACTGACACAAACAGCCTGCTGCCTCCTCCTCCTCCACTCGTCCGAACAAAGAGCTCAAAGCTTAGCAGCCATCTTGGTCGCAAGTTCACAGGTGCCCCCTGTGAGTATCGTCTTTAAGTTACCCTCTATAATACCATCAAGGGTGTTAGCTCATTGACTGTCACTGCTTGTCCTGCATGTGGGCCTAGCACTAGCAGTACCTGTAACAGCAATTGAGGGTGAGTAGCTTGCAGACTTTCTTTGAAATCATAAAGGGCTTCTAGGTATCTATCCCACATCCCTTTTCATATATTTGAATCCTTGTTCCATTTACATATCCTGGGATTAGCATGCATGTTTCGTGGCTCCTGAGGGCATGTTGTTTGAAACATATTACTCACTGTGTTATATTGTGCACATTTCCCGAGCCATATCCACTGCCCTTTGTCTCCCGATATCAGTGTTTGAGACTTTCCTTGTGCAGGGTGTATTCTTAACAATTCCCAGTTATGCAATTTTTAAGGCGATTGTGTGTTCAGATTCTTCCCGCTTCAATTTGTGGTTCCGGCATGGGACTTTAATTTAGTATTTTTTATGGGTGCTCTGTTTGAGCCCCTAGATTCTTGTTCTGTTAGACTGCCCACCCTGGTGGCCATCACTTCCGCTAGAATGTGTGAACTCCAGGCGTTCGGTTACACCTCCTTATTTGTTTTTCTCCAAAGATGAGATGACGTTGAGAGCGAAACCTTTCTTCGAAGGTGGTCTCTGAATTCCATCTCTCTCAAAAGATCAATTTTCCTGTATTTTATTCTCTTCCCCATCCTTCCAAGGGAGAGGAACAATTCCATCGGCTGATCCCGGTACTGTCCCTCAGCTACTAAACCAAGTCTGTATGTGACACCACAGTTTGGAGAGTGCATCCCAAGCTATTCTTTGTTGTCGCAGTACCTGATGTGAAGAAATCAGGTTTGCCAAACAGGGTCAGGGACCCACCAGAGCTTGGGGAGTGCATTCCACGCTATTCTTCTTTATCGCAGTACCTGGTAGGAAGAAACCAGGGTCAGGGACCCATCACAGCTTAGGGAGTGTATCCTAAGCTGTGGTTCTTCGTTGCAGGATCTGTGGGAGGAACCAGATCTGCTAACCAGGGTCAGGGAGCCAGGGACATGAAGGGAAGCCTGAGAAAGGCCCAGCAAGGGAACAGAGTTTTCCTCAACAAATATTTGAACTTTGCAAGAAGCCTGGTGAAAAGGAACCAGGTCTGCCAATCATGGTCAAGGATCAAAAAGGAAGCCTGAGTAGGAGGAACAATGGAACAGAGGTTTCCACTACAATTGAACTTTCCAAAGAACCGGCGCAAGACTTTGGAAGGGCGATATTCTCCAACACTTCAGGATTAAGAAGAGCTCCGCACTGTCTTTTGCTCAGGAGAAGGGAGTCATCTCCTTTGTTTATAAAGACTATTTTCATTTAGTTTAAACTTGGAATGTGATGGACAGAGTTAGGATTCTGACATTGGACATTGGGACTTTTGCTTTGGACATTCTGACACTAGTTATTTTTTTTGAGGCAGGGAAACCCTTCTTAGAGTTAGTACGAGATAGGGTTTTCTTTTCCTTTTTTGTACTTAAATAAAACTTTATAACCATCGCCATATGCCATATGCATGACTTATTTCTGCACCCTCACAACATTATGCAATTTCCATTCACCTTGCGCTTATTCACCAAACTTGAAGCTCATGGCACACTGTCCCTAACCCATGACCACAGTGGCAACAATATAGTAATTTGCATATAAAACCTAGTATGGCAGATACATAAGCCTTCAACCACAGTCTCAAAGCTAGTGTTAAACTGTACCAAGTGTATCACTTACTATTTCACATCCATTGTCTTGTGTTCCTTTGCCCATCACCAGCATCACCCCACTTCTAATCCTGCCCCCATTTTTGACTTGTTTGTAAAACCCAATCCCAGACACTTGCCTCCTGTCTGTATTTTTCTGTATTCTCTACATTTCGTAATATGAATGTGATTTAGTTTCACAGGAGTGGACTGTGGTGAGAGGCATAAATCTGTGTAGTGCCACAGAACACATACATATATTCTTTACACCCTTAAAGTGCTTGAACAATTGTTCTTTGCTCTATTGCACTTTGTAGGTGTACATTTAATAGGGAGATAATGCCATTTATTGAAGTACACTCGGTATACTTGGATTGCACCTTTTTATTATGGAAATGGATGGAGACCTCAGCTTTACACCCTATAATGAAAATGTGCCGCATTCCCTTAGATTTTGAACCCTGTTTTTGTACTTTTTTCACATCTGTAATGTACACCTCATTCAGAATATATGGAAATCAGTAGTCGACTTGGATGAATGTTTCCTTCCATAACAGATTTACCAAATGCACTGTCATTTTCCCTACAAACATGCACTCAAATACAAGTGGGTTGTAAATAATGAAGATAATATGCAATCTTTTGAAATTGTGCACAGAAATCAAACTGTATCATGAGTGCAGTAAACAATTGTGTTTAATACACTTGCATTACAGTTGGTTGTGGGAGAAAAGCATTACCATGTGCAACTGTACCTCGGGTACATGGCCTCTTATCAAAATCAAAATAATTCAGATACATTTTTGGACTACATGTTTTCAGATCTAGGGAAGCCACTGGCCTTGGAAATCACAATCCAGCCATCTGGCAGATCATGGGGTCTGGGCTGCACCCAGATAGACATGTGATTATCCTGAAGAAAATCTAATTCATTTAGAGAAAATGCAATGTGTGGTCCCGCATTCAGTTTGAGGCAGTTCTATTTCTTTTGTCTTTTAGCTCAGCCATAAAACATTGTCTGCCAGTTAATGGATAGCGTGGAAAACAACCCAGCCTCCAGTTATTGATGAAGCTGAAACAAAACCTCCTTGTACAAAATGACACAAACAAAATTCCAAGCTTTTTCGAATGTGTATATAATGCTATTCATAAAAAATAGTAATCGCTTCACGGCCCGGTCTTTTACGAAAACAGTTCTAGACTGAACATGCCCCATGAAGTGAGACTAAACATTACATATTAATATGCATAATTTATTAATAAAATTATATAATTTTAATGGCTCATCTTTTATGCTATGTGGATATCATGCCTGAATCAGGCTTTGACCGTTCTGAAACTCCACAAATAACTCGATATGTTCCTATCAAGTTATATGGGAATTATGGATCTTAATCCAAGATTGAACAGGCCACCCCTTGTCAAATGTCTAAATGGGACGGGCCTATCAAATAAGGGTTTTTTTTGCTTTGGGAGTTTGAACTTCTGAAAACCAATGGACGTTTAAACCAATAAAAAATATGTATAAATGTCTGTGTGGTTAAATGTAGACTCTATAAGTTGAAGTCCGTAGAATGTGGAGACACCCCCATGGCTTCTAGAAGTCTGCAGATGGGGGAACCGACCTGTAGTGGGCGAGTGCTGAATTGGGCTATTACTTGCAGATGATGGGTGGGCTCCTCTGGCCTGTACAGAAGAAGCCTGCCACATACTACCTAAATAGGACCCGATTCTCTAGCAATAATTCCTAAGTACAGACCAGTGGGCATTGCTGAATGGGTGAACGTTGCCCGGTGCTGTGATATGCTATGCCAGTTCTCCACCTTACAAGAAAAACACAGAAGGGAGTATAAAAGTGACAATGCAATGCAAAAAACACATTGCTCTCGGATAGTAGCCAGGTAAGCCGCAAACTAAAATAAACACTCTGTTTTCACAGGTGTATTTTACAACTGTAATTGTGAACTTGCATACCACACTTCAGTTTTTACAGTGGTGTATTACATGTTTGACCTGTGAAAGCCATGATTATATTTATTTATTTATCATTTATATAGCGTGCAAAACCCAAAGGCATATAGGCACATTTTTCTTATGAAGTCGGTTACATTGGTTACTTGAGGTAGGTTACAGCAAGTACATGTTAGGGTTGCACAGTGTATCGGGTTGAGCGGTTACAGCATTGTAGGGTACAGTTTACAGAGACAACATACAATGGTAGCAATTACAGTACTATCACAAAGTTTGCATTTGTTAAGAGACATTCTGAGTACAGCCATGACATTCTAGTGGGATTACCATAAAATGATGCTATTTAAAAGCACTATGAAAATCTTTCTAATGAAATTGCACAGAGGGGTAAGGGGGAGATCCTATAGTAGACACCAATTGTCAAGTAGAATTGGGATAGTTTTTGTCCTTGCAGAAAAACATAATTCAGTGTGGCAGAAGTGCAGTTGGAGCCTGGAGGCCCTCAGAGAAAGAAGCTGGTGAAGAGTGAGTTGTTTCCCCGAGGCGGGAGTGTTTTGGCATGCAGAAGGGGTGAAGCCAACTGCCCAACTACCACACCACAGGCCAAGTGTGGCACAGGTGCAGTCTGGGCAGTCAGGGCGGTAAGGACCATGTTGAATAACAGTCTGTCCAGCAGGAATGTTGGTGCTCATGGAACACACTGAAAATCGAAGGGGAACGCATAAATACATAAGGAGCATCTTGAGGCTTACCACCTATTGAGAAGAGGTCTACATAGGATGCCAAGTCGATATGTCGAATGAAGATACCCTTTCCAATTGACTGTTTTGTTTTGGTTAGAGCCAGTTCGATTGTTAGTACATTCTGCTGAGCGTTTTCAAGTCAAGTGCTTGATTCCCTAGAAAATTTGGACAAATACCGGTGCCTATCTTCTTGTTTTGTACCAAGCTTCTGTCTTGTACAAAGCAATGCAATTCTGAAAACCTCATCTCGACTCCTCCTCAGCCCTTAAATGGGAGATGTTCTAAAGTAAGGAAGGCTCAAATAAATTGTCTTGTTCTAAATGAACATTCGGCTGTTGCTCATGCCGAGTATATTGCCGACAGTATTTTGGTACATAAGACAGATCTGGGTTGCATTACAGAGACTTGGTTTAATGTGTTTTCACAGCATATTTTTGACGGTCTAATATCAGAAGGATACATGGTTTTTCATCAAAACAAACCAGATACATTTGGTGGGGGAGTGGCCATAATACTAAGGAACTGTGGGACATGCTCCTAAATGACATTGCTGACCAGCTCGGTTTTTGCATGTATTGATTTAAAATTATTCACTCATCCTTCACTGTTGATCAAACATTTTGTGATTTATCATCCCACAGGGGAAAATTAACTATTTGAAGAATTGATGGATTTGATAATATCAACATGCATATCTTCTCTGCTTTCCTTCTTTATGGGGACTTTAATTTACCTTGGGGAAATGTACTAAATACCTATGTAAATATGCTTGTGATTTGTCTGGAATCTGTAAAATTAAGACAAAATTGTGAGGCTCCAACTCACGAGAAAGCAAAAACGTTGGATTGGGTTATTACCCACACAGTTTTAGACTGTATTAATCATCTGACTGTTGATTGCTCTGACTTCTCAGTTTTACATTTTAAGTTGACTTGTGATTGTAGTGTGCATCAGGGGCAGGCTAAAGCAGCATCATGCTTAAAACACAATCTTTGCCAGATAAGCACATGTTCTTTAAAGGAAGCTTTTCTAAAATCGTTAGAATCAAATTTGATAAACTGTTTAGTAGATGATGCAGTAATGAGATTACATGAAGCAGCATTATCTGTGATAGACAAGATAGCACCATTAAAAACAACTCCTTAAGAAATAAACAGTCCGTGCCATGGTTTTCAGATTAACTAAATATTCAGAGACAGAAACTAAGATGCCTAGAACAGAAATGCCGAATTGAATTGATGTTGACACTGTGATTAATCAAATGTGATTATCCCAATAACCCTAGCCTGGTACCCTCCACGTGTGGCCAGGGAAAGGCAAACGCTTTCTGTTCCTGACCCCGGGGGTGGTGTTCTGTGGAGAGATCACATGAGAGGGGACTCTGGTCAGGAGAACTGGGAGAACCCTCTAACTAACTCTGCTAGAGACCCTTCAGTTTTGAAGACCAATTGTAGAATTGAGGTCTTTGATGAACAAAGTAACCAAAATATTAGGGACTTCAAGTCCCACAATGCCTTAAGTACTGGGATGAAGTAGAAGGGCTTAGTGCCATAGAACTGCAGCGTGCAGTTTAGTGGTTCTAATGACTCGCACCTGAGCGGGACCTTTGAATATTTAAAGCCCCCTCAGGTGCAGGCTATTAGAACAAGAAGTTGAGCAGTAGTAGGAGTTACCAGCCACAGTTACAGAAGCAGAGTAACGGAGCTGTCTCCAAGATTTATAATCTCAAGTGGAGAGGTCACGCAGTGGAAAGCAGTGTTTTGACAGGCTTTCCCCTTGAATAGAGAGGCTCTCCTTATTTTGTGCCATGTTTTGGTGGCTGGTGAGCACTGGAGTGCATTAGATGCGAGCAAAGCTCCATTGCCGATCAGCACGGGCCGCAGGAAAGCAACCGAAGCAGTCAGCTGTGCTGGAAGCATCAGATGAAGCAGAACTGGCAGTGGCAGCAGACCAAGCGGACAGTTATAAAGAAACCGGTGAGTTTACCTTTATTGGGTAATTCCAGAACACTCTGTAGTTGATCGCTGGCTGCAAATAAATACTTTGAATACCGAACTAATGTAAGAAAGTCATATTGACATAATAAGAAAGAAGGCAAGAAAATAAATGTTATAATCATTATAACCAAACCCAAGTGTATTGCAAAGACAGAGTGGGTAATATTGAAGCAAGATGAGAACCAACATTGCCAAAGTAAAGAGGGGGCAATACTTCAGCATATATAAGCATATAACCCGCATTGGCCATATAACAAGAAAACACTATTATAGAAAGATTGTATCCATTATTCTTAGAGTGAGGAAGAGGCAAAAGTTAAACAAGACATCAACAAGCATTGCCTAAACCAAAGACGGGCAAGTTTAATAAAGAGACATTGAGCCTCATTATGATACTGGCAGCAGTCGTGCCGGTCAAACCGGCACGGCTGCCGCCGGTATACTTTTTTTTCCGGTGCCCGCGAATGGGCAATTTCCGGGTCATTACGGCTTTGCTGGAACCGCTCATTACCAATTCACGGGTGCCGGAAAATATTCTTCCCCATTCCCATTGAGCTCTATAGGGCTCAATGGGAATGGGGAAGCCAGATGCACCGGCACCATTCGTGAATGGTGCCGGTGCATCCGACATGCTCTCCTCGCGGGTGCCGGTACGCCCGCCAGGTCAGACATGGCGGGCGAAAAGGCACCCACAAGCAGAACTCGTAGTTTGCTGGTCCGGTAGTAACAGCGCCTGTGAGCTATCCGCGCCGTGATTACTGGACCGGCAAACTTATAATGAGGCCCATTGTCAGCAGTTGTGTGATGTGAAAGTGAGAAGCCAAGATTGGCACTAGAGAAGCCCTCCTATTTGGAAATATCAAGGAGGAGAGGAGCATAACATGCATTGCAAGTGGCAAATAAAGCAGTGGAACAAACAGCACCAATGTGTATCATGTCTTCCCAGAAGAAGTTGTTAATTTTGATGTTGTTGGACATGTAAGGAACTCATGGTGGCAACAGTAAAGACAGTATAATTGCCACTTGAGCAGAAAAACTCACTTTTTTTTGCAACCGGGAGGCTTGTGAGTTGAGGGGATGGTAGCAATATGAACAAAACAAAGTCCCACAAGCTACCCCACCTTTACACACAGTTGGGGGGGAAGGTTTGGTGTGCTCATTCCACAACTACTATACATCAATCAGTAATTGCATAGGATCAGAATCACTTAAAAAGTAATTTATTAAAAAAATTTATAAAAACCCTGCGAATCGCAGAACAAAGAACTTCATTGCACAAATGTAGGAATAATTACAAGAAAACAGCAAAGAAAAAACTACAATGCCACATGCAGACACCACTGTTGCATGACTGTTTATAGTGATGTTAGTGACACGGGTGAGATGCATTTCATAATATATATCAAAAGAGCAATCCACTAGAGGTGTCAACACAAAATGTCTTTCTGACTTAATGGGAGGTGCAGTGTAGTTGATATGCAGTAGTTGTGGAATGACCACACCAAACCTGTTCCCCAACTGTGTGTAAAAGAACAGTAAAGACAGACACAAGTGCTCACAGTTCAAGGGTGTTAATTAAACTGCAAATGCAAGGTGGAAAAACGCCTAAGCTAAACCTAAATCTAAGATGGGAGCAAGCGTCGACCATCAAATTAAAAATATGGCAGTCCTTGTGCCATTGTGTCAAAATAAAGAGGCTTATACTAAAAAAAACTATTTACAATTCCTTACAGTTAATTACAGAAATAGTGTGGGATAGGGTTTCAATAAAGAAAGAAGTCTTTACAAATAATAAGTCAGGATATGATTGCTAGGGCTCTCCTTTCCCAACGTTTTGAGCATGGGACAAGGTGGATCTCCTGAGCACAGCACACACTCGAGCTTTTCCAGCACGAGCCGACAGTTCTGCATCAGTTGTCAGGTTCTTCGATGGTTACGTTTCTTTTAATAAAGGTTTCTTGCCTTCGAGGGCCTGATGTTTTTAATAAACAAAGTTTTTTGTTCAACGTATACTTTAGGTGGTGGCTTCACTGCTGGTTCCCCTCTTCCTAGCGTAGACCTCTCACGTCGTATTCAACAAAACAACCAAACAACTCCTTTCTCAATGAACTTTGGGTGATGACTTTCCACCCCTTGATCTCCCTCTTTCGGGTTCGGACCACTTTTAAAATGCTAGGCTCCCTCCTTCGGGTTCACAAATGGCTTTTCTTGCATTCACAAGTTTTAATGTCTTTTTAAACAGTTTATCAGGCTTTTCCCCTGGTCATCAGCATCCCTCTGCCGGGTTCATTCTTTCCAACTTTTACAGACAGTTCACTGTGCACATCCCTTAGTCGGGTTCACTTCGGTGAACATGCTATTCTGGTTGTCCGCTTCCCTCTTCCGGGTTCACTTCTGCCAACCTTTGCTAAACAGTTCACTGTATTTTCAGGACCTTAGACTTTGCCTCTTTCTGTTAGCATCCCTACACTGTGTTCACTCTTGCCAACCTTTATGACACACAGTTCATGCATTATTTTCACCAAGCGGGATTCGCCTCCCTTAGCTTTACAATCCTCCTGTCGGTCAAAGACTTTCAACTGTATGGTGGATTTTGCAGGACCCCATATGACCACTTTGACCCCTTTTTGCCTTTTCCTAAGGCCTTCTGATTACAGTAGTTTCTACCATTGGGTAATCGCCCAGAGTTTCCTATTTAAGCCCCCACGTAGTGCCAGACTTCTCTGTTGCTGGTTTTCCCCCTCTTTCCTCAATAATATCCACTTTTAGTTTAACACAGTTTGGTTTCTTATCAATACTCCCCTCAACTCACTGGCTTTGATGAACTGCTTTGCTTTCTTTCTTCTTGGAGTCAAAGTTGGTTTCACAGAGACAATCGTCTCTCCCCGGCTTGGTAATCAGTGGAGGAGGGTCTTGTGTACCGTTGACATCTGTTGCAATACACGCTGGCTATTGTTTGCAGATTTATGATTCCTTTTTCAGAGGTTTCACTGGCCTTAATCGGAAAGGGCAGGGTCGCTTCTCTCCCTGTCATCCTCTCATTCTGCGTCGTCTTTTGCCTCCACTTGAACTGCCGTGCTGAGTTAGCTCTCACATTGTGCGGTCTGCCCTGCTCGTACTGTGTGCTCCTGCTCCACCTTTTATCCCTATAGGGGGGAGAAAGGGCAGTCAGATGTATGCGATTCTGGTTAATTGCTTGACTCTGCCTGACCCTTGTGTCTGGATATTTCAGGTAAACAGTTTTAACATTAGCCCGTTGTCTGTCACCGTGCAAGTAAGTGTTCATGTTGGGAAAAGAGGGTGGTAGGATTTTTGAGTATCCTACAGGGTAGGATTGAGAGAAGGTGTTGTACAGGATTATAGGTCTCATGCTAGAGGTTTGGGTAAATTGAGAAGGGTGAGATTGGTAGGGGTTGTGGAATGAAAGAAGATGACCAGAATTTCTATCGTGACTTGAACAGGGGGAATTGTGGGAATGGTAGTGTGTTGTTAATGCAGTATACTGGGGTTTTGGGAGAGAACAATCAGAAGGACGTGAAAAAGAATGACCCGGAGTGTTCGGGGAGGTTATGGATTTTGGGAGGTGTAGTTTCTTATGGCACAGGACTTTGGGTTCTTAAAGGGTTTAATGTAGACAATTGTTTGTTGGCTTTGGCAAAGGGAGATTCATTAGGAGGAAGAGGGTAGATTTGGAGCAGGCTGCAAAATCTTCATGGACTTCACCCTCCTCACCTTCTTGTCCGGTATAATACCACATCTCCCCTTGGTTGTTTCCCCAAGCACAACCCCAGGTTCCCCTATCCAGGTGATCTTTCCTCGCTCATCTACCTTTAGGGTTTGGATAAGAGAGGGCCAGTTCTTCATTGGCCACCTGAATAAGAGATTCCCGGGATCTACTTGGGAGAATACCCTCAGGTTTCTCACAGAAGTCAAATACTTTTCTAAAGGTTTAAAGTAAACCTCACCACAGAGTACTTGTATTCATTGTAGGAGTTTTGTCCTGTCAGACGAGTACACCAGGAAAGGGATTATTAGTGGTAGTCCTGGCAGGTTAGTGGAACAGGAAGACATTGTTAAAGTACTATAGTGTGGTTCAAGGTTGTGGAGAAGAAGTGGCGAGTCCATAAATGTGTTTCATGAATTATGGTGAAGTCACCCTGACAAAACATTGTTGTTGATACAGAAGAATTGTAAAATCATGTTTGTTTTTCACAAACAACAAGTTATGTTGAACTATTGACTACAAGTGAAGTGACGAAGACTTTCTTTTCATTTGGTTGAATCTTTTTTAAAAGCCAAGTGAAAGACTTTTGGAGTAAGAAGTTTGTGATCAGAACTTGGCTACAAAAATGAATTTTCCTATTTGAAAATGTGAATTGAAAATCCTAGTTTGAATCTGAGGAAGGGGATCCAACCCAGGTTACAAGAATATACAATGATTTGGTTTAAATTGAGAAGTGTTATTTCTGCTAAACCTGAATGGCCATATTATATTTTTATGAGTTTAATGTACGCATAAGTGTGAGGGACAGATTCCTTTTGTTAGAATGTTTTCATTTAGTTTAGATTTCCCTAGGTCAGGAAATCCTCTTTAGGTTTGTGATAGCAAGATGTTTGTCACACCCTTATAAGTTAATAAAATGGCTACTTGTGAAAAACCTTTACCATGTTGTCCTCCTAGCATTTCTGATCCCTCACAACACGCAGACGATTTTCAAAATGAAATTACTTCTTTGCCTTTAAAATGTATATCTTTGAGTTGTAAATAGTATGATGTTTGAAAATCTTCTTGCCTGCCAGATTTGGAATCCATCTACAAGATAATATTGAATTTTAAACTGCATTGTTTGCCCATGACCCTTGCCCTGCAACAAATGCGAAGGAATCCTTCTCAATTCGGCTCTATCATGACCTTAGCGGTATCCCGGCAGTAATACCGCCGGGATACTGCCTGTGCAAATAGTGTTACTGCTACTCGGTCTGGCACAATTTGCACTGGATCACGAGTAGTGGTAAGGCTGTAATTCTCAATTTTCTATGAGTCCATAATACTGTATGGGAATTTTTGGCATTATTATCGCCGGCGGTAATGGCGCCAGCGGTAGTGGCATCAAAAACAGGCAGAAAGCTGGATTATTACCTCGAGATTGAGCAGACTCTTAAATGCAGCAGTAATCGCATTATCGCCGCCTTTAAGGGCTACCGCCCAACTCGTGATGAGGCCGTTTGCATCTTTTTTTTTCCAAGTGCCTTGCTTCTCCCTAGATCAGGGCTGTTTTCCAGATTCTTTGAAAATTGGGCATGACCGCCCTTTGCTAAAAAGAAAAGCCAACCTTGATGTCGATTGGTCAAATATTACTGGCTCCAGTTCAGCACTGTTCCCTTGATGCCCATTCTGCAAGGTGAAATATCCAGGAGGGCCTCATGGTCGATTGTGTCAAAGTGGGTCTACAAATCGAGTAACTCCAACACCCAGGTATTAACCATATCTTGTTAAACTATCATCCAGTCGCTTCCCTTCATTTCTTGGGAACATTTCTTGAAAAAGCAGTCGTTTTGTAATTAAATGACTGGATAAAGAATAAGAACATTAGAATATCTCAGTCAGTTTTCAGAGACGGTCATAGCATTGAAACAGCAACATTTCAGATTATGGATGACATCTTTAAGTCCTTAGATGAGGGGGCAACTGGGTATTGGAGTTACTCGATTTGTTGACCCAGTTTGACACAATCATCCATGAGGTCCTCCTGGATATTTCACCTTGCAGAATGGGCATCAAGGGAACAGTGCAGAACTGGAGCCAGTAGTATTTGACCAATTGACAAAAAATAATCCAAATGGATTAAGAAAATTCAGATCCCTGCCCAATACCCTATGTCCCTCAGGGTTTGATTCTGTCACCTGTTCTATTTAATTTATACATGGAGCCTCTTAATGATATAATGTCCAAACATAACGTATCCATGATTCAATATGCTGATGACACCCAGCTGTACTTAAAGTTATCTTTTTGTGGTGATATTCGGCCACTGGGGGGCGTTGTCTCCTGGATGGCCTCTCACTTTTTTTAATTAAATACTTAACAAAAAACTGAAAACAGACCTTGTGCTGCCTAAA
The DNA here is from genome assembly GCF_040938575.1 of Ambystoma mexicanum. Taxonomy (NCBI): domain Eukaryota; kingdom Metazoa; phylum Chordata; class Amphibia; order Caudata; family Ambystomatidae; genus Ambystoma; species Ambystoma mexicanum. The sequence continues at coordinate 596,708,596 of NC_090939.1, read as the reverse complement.
CCTTTTCAGAAGCGCATATTTTAGCTGCCCTGAAAAATTTTACTGCTATGGCAAAACCTCTAGGTTTCACGTTGGATTCACAACTCTTTAATCCTTCAGATAAATCGACCTGGTAGACCTGGTAAAATTGCACATTTCCACCATCTTTCTTTGAGAGCAGTGAAACCACTGGTTTTGACATCTCACTTCCACTCGATGGTCCATGCATTGGTCCCGTCCCAAATTGATTTTGGAAAGTCTTTACTTAAAGGTTTACTCAAATCTTCACTTGCACCATTGAGATAAGTTTTTAATGCTGCATCACGACTGGTCTCAGGGTCAAGGAAGTTTGATCATATTTTGCCAATTTTGAAGAATGTACTTTGTTTCCCCATTAAACAAAGGATCAATTTTATGATAATTTGTATTGTCTACAAAGTGTTAGACTTTCAATCCCCTGAGTAGGTGGCTGTACAATTAAAAATATCAGGAGGCTCGAGGGGGCTATGCAGTGGAGAGCCATTGGATCTCATGACGAGCTTGCCGGTCCGGATACAACGTTACCGGTAAGCTTGCCGGTACTGTTGTATCCGGACCGGCAAACTCAGAGTTGTGCTCGCAGGTGCCTTTCATTCCACCAGGTCTGACCTGACGGAATGAAAGGCACCTGCGAGCACAGCATGTCGGATGCACAGGCACCGTTATAAACGGTGCCTGTGCATCTGGCTTCCCCATTCCCATTGAGCCCTATGGGGCTCAATGGCAATGGGGAAGATTTTTTTCCGGCACCCAGGAATGGGCAAATACCGGATCCTGCAAGGCCGTAATGACTCGGTAATTGCCCATTTCTGGGCGCCGGATAAAAATGAATACCGGCGGCTGCCGTGCCTGTATTACAGTCACGGCTCCCACCAGCCTCGTAATGAGGCCCATTGTTTCTTGAGGTTCCTAGTTTTAAACACTCGGCAACTAAGAATCGATCTTTTTCTGGTATTACGGTAAAACTATGGAATGCTCCCCATAAAGAATTACATTTATATCAGCGACTGCTTGAAATTTAGGACACTTTTAAAGGCTTGGCTCTGGAAGACTGTCTTTTAGGGAGTTTTCTGGAAATAATGATTCGATTTTTCCTTTAAATATTGTCTGATATGCAGACTTTTGCTGTGGTTTTAAAATTGGTTCATTATTTTATGTTTTAGTCATTCATTTACAATCCATGTCTATTTTATTCTGTTTTGTATTTTAACATTTTCTATCGGTTTTAAATTGCACAGCTCTCTAATGCCCTGTGGCCTAGCCAGCAGTTTAGAAAAACTTCAAATAAAAATAAAATATGTGACAGAACTAATATTCTGTGCACTCTAAAATTGAAAGCAGTTTCCCTAAACATAAGCCTATAGATTCTTAATGCAACCCACCATAGATTGAATTTTACATACATGCAAAGAAACCAACAGCACCATATATGTATATGGTAATACCAAGTAAATGTGGAAATGCATTTTTAAGCCATATATCTGTGTGATGTTTACTTTCCCATGAAACATTTTTGTCTGATACCAATGCTTGTCGATCTTGGAGACAATAAAGTGATTTTATTAATCTGCCATTCAACAAAAGCGAAGCAATTTGAGCTGCCCATTTATGGAAACTTTTAAAATGCACTGGCTGTCAAGCAGAAATGTTACTGGATTACATATTGTTTAGGAATAGATCACATACGAAATTTTATTTTATTTATAATAATTATTGTGCATTAGCAAGATTCTTACAGGCAAGTTTATTTTTCCTTCTGTAGAGAAGTTGCCAGTAATTATAACTTTCTTAGTGAGTTTCCCAGCATAAGGTTAGATCACCACATCTAGTTTTGTTTCACTATTTGAATTACATTTCATACTTAGCCCAAATAGGGCCCGTTTCTTGTTTTGGCATTTTGGGATGGGGCCGAGTACTACAGGGCTTTGGATCAGAGGTTCTGACTCCTTAAAATGAATGGTAAGGCGCAGATATATTCTACACGCCAATTAAATTGCCTTACATAATGCACTGTGAGAAACCAAAGGGTGTCTCCCCTACTAGTACTCTGGGATCTCTCTCTCTCAGGTGGCCAGGGCACGGCCATCGCCTTTGGATCCAGACCCAGAGGGTGGACCAGTGCGCGAGGATCACCTGGGTGAGGGGTGTTCGGGCAGTGGAGGTGAGATGACCGATGGTGAGATGCGGTATTCCCCTCTTTCCCATACACATGACCCATCCTATTTCATAGGATTTTTTACTGTCCCAACCCTTCAGCCTCCCTTTTTACCTAAACACTGGGCGGAGGAAGAGGGCGACTGAGAGCAAGGGCGACTGAGAGTAAAGAGACTAACCCTTACATATCTCATTGGACATGTACCGCTAATCAGGTCAGGCAAAGCAAGGCACTTAACTTGGAAGTGCATGCATCTGATACCAATTAGCTCTCCTCATATGGATAAAAGGTGGAAAATAGAGACACACTCTGAGCATGGTGGAACCCGAGTGAGAGCAGAACATCCGGGGCAAAGGCGAAGCTACTGCAGCAGAGCGAAGGATCAAGGGATGACCGCAAAGGGTAAAGAGCCCCAGGAGTTCCGCGCAGAAGGTCATTGCTTCCGAAAGGCCATGAAAGACAAGTGGAGAAGGCTAAATTCCAGACAAGAAGATTGAATTGTGTTTCAAGGACGCCAGCGACCCTCCTGGGTGAATGACGAGTTTGGGAGGCGAGGCCAAGCCTGTGGTATTAACCTTGACTTGTGAAGCTACAAAATGCAAGAAAGAAATGCACACAGCCCGAGAGTTGGCAAGCAACATGAAAGGCTGGTGTCTGTTAAAGAAAGATTGAATTTTAAACAATATATTGCATAATTGAAGGCTGCACGCGGGTGGATGATACGCGAAGAAAGGCAGACCTGTGATGCACTTGGAGTTATTGATTGCTGTGAAACCAGCGATAGTAAGTAGCAGAGTGGTCCGGCGAAAGGAAGTAGCCCATTCAAATGTCTCTGTGAAAGGTGAAAATGTTTTATTGTAAAGTGAGAAACTGAATGAACTACAAAAAACAAAGTGATCAAAATTAACCCCAGGAAAAGGGGGGAGTAAAAAGGTGAATGTTGAACTTCTGTTTTTGACATCGAACTATCTAGAACAAGAGACACCGGTGCAAGAGTGTGAGTGTGAGTTGGAAGGAAATTCAAAGTGGTCCTGCGAAGGAAGTCTTTGACAGTTGAAGGTCCGAGCCTGACTGAAGGAGACGGGAAGAGTGATAAGTTAAGGAAAGGGAACCCCTAAAGGATGTGATTTAAGTTTGGGTAAAGGAATCCCCACGAGTGTTGTGTTTTGAAAGGTCTGAGCCCGATGGAGGGAGACCTACCTGAACTTTGTGCTTTGAAAGGTCCAAGCCTGACTGAAGGAGACCAGCATGAATTTTGTGTTGAACTGTGTTTTGAAAGCTGGAAAAAGAGACTTTAATGTGGAAGGCCAGGCGGGCCTTGATCCACATTTTGAACTGCCTTTCTTTTAAGAACCTGAGCCAGTGTGTCTCATCCTGGCTGCGGAGGCTGCCTTACTCCATGCTGTCCAACTTGGGGAGGAGAGCTGACTCAGTCACATTTATTCTTTACTAGCTGGGGTACCCAGCATTGCCTGTGTACTGATTGAGTGGTGTCTCATGTGCCCTGGAGGATGTTGCTCTTGTCCTCCTGTCGGCAAGCGTTGCTTCAGTTTGCTCTGGTGTCTCATGTGCCCTGGAGAAAGTTGCTCTTGTCCTCTGGTCGGCAAGTCGTGCTGCTGTTTGTTGTTGTGTTTCAGAAGCTCTCGAAATTGATTTTTGCTGTGCTTCAGATGGAACTTTTCCAAGTGATGTTCATTTTATGTGTGCCATGCTTGTCACTCAGTGGCTTCAACACATTTGAGAAAATGTCCAAGAAAGATTGATTGATCGTCCTCTCTGTAACCTGCCCATTTTCTATATTTGGAGTGGCGTGCTAAAAATATTTTTTTAATTTGTGTATTCCCTTTAAAAATGCCTTAATAAACACTTTCAAACTGTATACAGTAGTAAAACATTTCAAAGGAATAACCAACACATCGAACATTTTGCTTCAGACACTTTTCCAAATGTTACCTCATTCTAGTACATACTGCAGTGGGTTTAGGGTCAAAGATTTGAATACAAAGGTTCGAATAACAATAATCTCGAAACAAAAGGACCGAAAAAAATAAATCGAATGAACTTTGTTTTTGGGGGGGGGGGGGGTGGGGTCCCCCCAAACCACAGTTTTTTTGGCCAAAAACCATTATTTTTACCTATACCAAAACCAAAAAAAAGACATTAAAAAAAAGGCATTGTCTTTTTTTTCCGGTCCTTTTGACTCGAATGTATTGCAATCGATCCTTTTGTTTTCGAATTAATGACTGGACACCACTGTAGTGAATCGGGGTGAGCTTCAGTAAATGAGGTTGTCTACGGAGTGAATTTTTTGCATCCAAACATAGACTGTAATCTTGCCCCAGACAAATGAGGAATCCATGCAAAATTTGGTAGCATTGGGTTCAACGGTGTGGATTTGTTTAGCCGGACAAACATACACACATGCATACATTCAGCTTTATATATAAAGATACTGTAACACATATTCTCCTTCACACACGTTTTGTACAAGCGATGGGGCAGGCCTTAGGTTTTGTTAGTATAGGAAATATTTTATTTGACAGACTCAACTAGGATTGTTTTTTTTTTATTTTTATTTGGTGGACTTCCATCCTAGCTACAGGGCAAAGTAGGAGTTTTTCCAAACCCCCGAAATTTTAATAACTGTTTTACAAATGAATTTAATTTCTTTTGGAACAAAAAGTCCATAAACCAATACTTGTATACAAATATGCACAATCCAATATAAAAATTCGATTTTACATAGATAAAAAAAAAACAGTCCATATAATAAAATACAGTTGCATGATTCATCTTAAAAAAGACAAGGTTAAGAATGCACAGTGCATGCTAATAACTTACAGTTTGCAAAGACACAATGGAGCGAGCCGTGGCATAAAGTCCTGCAACTGGATGGAAGGAAGCACATCAGCTATTAAGGTAAGGCAACTTGTATTGGAGGATCCACAGTGCGCTTCCGTCTATTCCATGCCTTCCTCAAGTAGTCCGACATGCCCCAGGCAACAATAAGTGGTTCAGCACATAGCAGAAACATGAGAGCAGGGCGACATGGAGTAAAATTAGCTTCTCTCAAAAGTGGGGTAATTGTCTGTTTCCTAATATCATGATAACCTGGACAAAACAAGACAAAGGGCCTTATCACGAGTTGGGCGGTAAACCAGTGGTATTCCCACCGGGTTATTGCCTGCGCTAATAGCTTTACCGCCAACTGGTCCAGCGCTATTAGCACCGGTTCAAGGGATGAGTATGATTAACGTGTCTCACTTCACCATACACCTGCGTGAGTCTCCGTCCTCTCCCGTCACCTCTGTATCCACAGGCTAGCATCACAGGGTGCTCCTCCAGGGTCGGGTCGACTCTGAGTAGAAACTGCTTCAGTGTTCATACTGCTTCTTCTGGCTTCTTCCACATGGTCCTGCTGGGCCATTGCAGTAATGGCTTCCTCCGTACCTCTGGATTACAGGTACTTGCAAGCTCTTCGGCAGCTTACAGCCTTCCCTAGGTTCGAACTTCCCTGGCTTCACACATTTTGCTTAGACTTTCTTTCATTTTTATATTAGGTCCTGGGTCCTCCACAGCAGACCTTTAAAGTCCTTTCTCTCTGTTGAATGGGCAATCTCTCCTGCTTGCCCATTCTTCTTTGTCACAGTCTGAATGAGTGTCAAACATGGAGTGATCATTAGTACTTGCTCACATCTCTTCTTTGTCCCAGTATGTGTGATACCCTTCTCTTCAATCTGAATGTTGGGGCTAAAATTACAATAACAAGCATTAGTTTGATCCAACGGTTTGCTCTGAAGTGTGCTATTGGTGGTGTACAAGAGAGGTTCTTAGGGCGTTCATCAACAGAACGGGGGTCCTTATCCCTAAGAGGGGTGTCTCTCCCTGTGAGGGCCTGCTTACTGCCACCCTTAGTGGGAATGTTGCATAGACGGCTCACCTTCCTACCCTCACAAGGAAGGGCTCCTGTAACGCTCACCTGATTCTCGCAGAGGCGCCGGTCTTGACTGGGCGACTACCGTATCTTCAAAGGTGATGTGTAGCATCCGGTTGGCTCTTTGGGCTGGACCTCTGTGCACTGTATGCCTGACGTGTAGAGTAAGATGTCTGCAGATAGAAAATATGGGGTTAATGAACTGGGGTTATTGGGGTGTCCCTATCTCTTTCCTCTTCTCCTCTCCTGTAGACCCCCAAAGGTTAACGCTCTCACCTTAGGTAAGTGAATGCCGAGCTCTCCATCTGCCTCGGGTCAGGGTGCTGTAACCAGTTTCTTCACTGGATAGGTAGCGCAGGCCTCTTGACTTCAGAGGACTGCTGTCCGTCGTTTACTGCACGAACGGTAAGTTTCGAGTCATTCAAATGTCTTTAAAGTCTTTAGTAATGATGTGTCTTGTTTTGCAGGGTTCCGGCGATGGCGGATGACGGGCTGAAGTGAGTTGAAGATGGAGCCCGTGTGATGAATAGAAGCGCCTGGAAGCACGTAAGTAAGCGCTTGTTGCCTGCTTAACTATGCGCTCTAACTGTCTTTTTATTTTGCAGGTACGAGTTCGGAGCGGCTGCAGGGTGCCGGAATACTCACTGGATTAGATGTGGAAAGGAGTAATGGCACGTGAGTATTAAAGTTCCCCAATGTCTTTAAACGCACCTTGTTTTGTCTTTCAGATGCCGGAATGCAGTGTGAAGACCTCCAGAGCGCACGAAGAGTAGGTAAGCCTTTGCCTTTCAGATGCCGGAATGCTAACCTGTTCTTTCTTGTCTTTATAGGTGTTGCTGAAGACTGGATTCAGGATGGTAAGCCTTTGCCTTTCAGATGCCGGAATGCTAACCTGTTCTTTCTTGTCTTTATAGGTGTTGCTGAAGACTGGATTCAGGATGGTAAGCCTTTTTCCTTAGGCCCAGGACCGGATGCAGAAGACACGATGAGCGTTCTGCTGCAGAGGTTGCAGAATAACGCAAAGCAAGATTCATCCACCGGGTGTGGTTTAAATAGCCTCCTGTAGTGCTTAGGTGTCTCCTTCCACAGCCACGCCTAAGTAAGAAAAGAGTTCCTGGTGAGTTCCTGCCTTCCAGAAGAGTTCCAGTGTTCTGAATCTAGGGAGTGGCTCCAGCCCCACCCAACAGGAAAAGTAGTTCCAAACAGAAGAGGATCAGAGGCTCCACTGGCAGGCAAGTAAGCAGCATGGTCTGCTGAAGGTAAGTCCACCCAAGCATTATGAGCCCGGTGCTTCCAGCGCTGGGACTGGGCATATTTATGAGCCTGGTGCCACTGGCGCCAGGACTGGGTCCAAAAGGTCCCAATTGGGACTGGTTGGCACTCGGAACCTGGGTTATGGATCTGCTTCCAAGGGAGTTGGGAAAACCCTGACCTTTTGGAAGCAGAGATCATGACAGCTCCCTTCTGGGGAGAAGTGAAGAATCCCTGCGATTCATCACAATCACTGCCAGTCCTGCCAATGCAGAGTTCATAGAGCATAGAGGTGGTATTGCAACTGGTCAACCCACTACCAGTTCATGGTTCTGTCATTCAGCCTTTCTTTGTCACTCATGGTCTTCACCAAGCTCCTCACAGCGGTAACGGCGTGCCTCGTTGTAGAAAGTAATATTTCTTCCTCTACCTGGAAGACTGACTTGTCCAAGCTCTATCTCCAGATCGGCTGTCGGCATATCCGTGCCGTGTGTTAAGCCTGTTGTACAGTTTGGGCTTACCTCTAAACTTCACAAAATTTCTTGTTTCACCATCCCCAGTTCCTCTGTTTCTTCAGGGCCGCCTTGGACACCCACATGGTCAAGGCCTTCCCTCGCAAGGTCCGGGTTGCGAACACCATTCACAAGGTCCATGTCTTTCAGTGTCAGAAACCTTCTGCGTCTACTGGTTTACCTGAGGCCGTTACACATGAGGTCCCTTCATTGGCTACTTTGGTGTTAGTAGTCTGTTTCAGGGCAACATGTCAGACCTGTTACAAATCTTTGAGGTTTCCGAGAATCTGCTGTGATAACCCCTGTGAGACAACCTGTTGAGGGGGCACTGCTTTGTCCACCTAGGCCCCAACTGACTGTAGTTACGGCTGTTTCTTTAAAGGGCTTAGGAGATCAACTTCTAGGTCCCACGGTGAGTGGGCCTTGGTCCCTGAAACTCTGGAACATATCAGTTTATTGGAGTTGTGGATGATCAGGCCCTCTTTGCTTCCATCTGTGCTAGGCAAATGTGGTGATCCTGACAGACAGCAATGCACTACCGTAACAAACTGGGCAGTGTGGAATTGTTTCTTCTATTCAGAATAGCAGTACAATTGTGGCTCTAGGATCTTGAGAACATGTGACGGTTGGTGAGCCCATCTGCCAGATCAGAGAATTTTATGTGGCGCAGACAGAGCTTGGCCTCCCATGAGTGGGAGCTCTGACAGCAAGCACAATTGGAGGTCTTGGCCCTTTGGGGGACTTCAGGTGGAACTCTTTTCTTTCAGTGCAAATAGGAAGTGTGGGTTGTTCTGCTCCAGAGAATTTCCTACGCAGGAAATCTGAGGGATGCAGTGGTTGTAGAATGGAACTCCGATTTCCTTTTCAGTTCCTGTCAATCCTGGTCATCCTGCTAGCTTCTCAGGAGATAACAGAAGTTAAAGTCCACGTTGATTTTGATTGTGCCGGACTGGGGCGAGAGGATGATGTAGCATCTGGATATGTAAATCTTCCCACCCTAATGCCTCCTAGCTAGGTTCTCCCTGCTCTCCCAATCTGGAAGGGTTGGAGGAGGCAGGTCCTCCATCCAAACTTCATTAGCCACAAACTTCATACCTGACTGCTGAGGCTAACGTGTAAGGAGTTTGGCTTGTTGGATGATGCCCTGAATGTAACCCTTTCCACTTGGGGGGGACAGCCACCAAGTCCATTCATGCCTGCTGGTGATGTAAACATTGGGATTTGTTTTGGGCTTGAAGTCTAGACCCTCTCGCTAGTCCTATTATTTTTGTCGTGTATAGGTCTGAAGATTGCCACTGTGAAGGGGTACCTAGCCACCATTTCGGGTTTTATGACCTCTGAACAATCTCCACGTTTATGCAATGTTTGTAGGGTTTGTGCAACCCTTTTACTCCATGCCCGTTTGTTGGCCTTTGGTGGGACCTGCATTTGATCTCGAATTTCCACATGAGGGATCAGTTTGAGCCCTTGCATTCATTTTTAAGATTGTTCACACTTAAGGTGATATTCCTGGTGGGCATCACTTCTGCGAGGCAGGTGAGTAAGCTCCAGACATTGTCTGATAAACTTGCCTACAAGGTATTTTCCAAGCAAAATGAGATACTAGGAGTGAGATTGTCCTTCCTACCAAAGGTTGTCAGATGATTTTTTTTTTTAAAACTTTATTTATTACTGACATTTTCGCATCAGAGGAAGAACATTTTGAACATAGATTCACAGCGTAAATACATAGTCAAGTGTGGCTTGAGGCATATTATACTAGATACAAGGGGTGGGGGATGCGGGAGGAGGGTGAGTGGGTAGGGTTGGGGAGAAGAAGTCCTGGGATAGGGTGTCATTCAGGGGATGTTGCGAGGTTCAAAGGTCTTGTAACTTCTTCTTCAGCCAGCAGGTATGACATGAGTGGGGCCCATATATCCTTGGGTCTCGAGGTAGATTGAATCCCTCGGACGTATGTCTCTTCACATTCTTGTGTGTTAAGTCCCTTAAGCAGCTTTGGTGTGTGGTGGGGTCTTTTGATTTCCACTTTTTAAGAATGATCCGTGGCTCCCCCCACTGCGAATAGTCTGCAGGTTTTGACGGATGCCTTTCTGATAGCTCCCCGGAGGTATCTCAGCGGTGTGACCAGGATATTCGTGTTTAGTTTAGCATTCATTGTGTTAGCGACTTCATTCCAGTATTGTTTCATTGGTGGGCATTCCCATTACATGTGGATGGCTGTTGCATTGCGTGTACCACATTTGGGGCATGGCTGTGGCTTGGACGGATCGAATTTGGAGATTTGTTTGGGTGTAATATGCAGTTGGTACAGGATTTTAAATTGAATGAGTCTGAAATGTGCGCATAGGGATATGGTTTTGGTATATTTGCAGTAGTTTGTCCAGTGTTGTTCATCTGTCTGGGTATTCAAGTAACGGTTGTCAGATTTTTACCTGTCAAGATCTATCTTTCGTTTTTTTCACCTTCCACCTCATCCTCCTAAAACAGAGGAGCAATTCAATATGCTGGACACAGTGCGGAACTTCAGCTACTGTCTGTCTCGCATGAGGGATGTCGGGATAGATAACCAAGTCCTTGTGTGTTATGCTGGTTCCTGTTCTGGCAGGACTGTGACTCAACAGACCCTATCAAGGTGTATCATCCTCTACATCTCTGAATAATAGGATCTGGCTTGGAAGGAGGTGCCTGAGTGTCTCTGCACTTATTAGACCAGAGGCTTTGCTGCTACCTCTCCACTGTAGAAAAGAGGTCATGGGGGAGGGGGTCCCTATTCCGGGCATGTGTTAAGTCACAACATGGACATTGCACACATTTTCCAAACATTACTGCTTGGATTTATTGTGAGGGAATGATGTTTACCTTGGCTGAGAAGTCCTCCAGAGTTTTCTGGTGTCGATGGTATCGCCGTTCTCTGCTGACTTGCCTCTAGGTAATGTTTTATCTGATGGATGTTCCAAACAAAGATTCCTCATTGCTCTCTCAACCTGCACCTAGCTCATACATCTTATCAGTTTCATGGTCCCCCTAGCTTTTGAGTACTACAGAAAAAGGGCAAAACTGAGCTCATGGGGCACAGTGGCTCTGCATAGACTGTACCAATATCCTTTCCGCCCTTGAATGTGCATCAGTGCTAGGCAGAGTTGTACTGTGCTCCCTGATGGCAAAAATATTTCAGAGGACAGCTAGCACTGGAGATAGAATATCTAAGATGAGACATCTGTGTGAGGAACATACCATCAGAAAGGACAATACATCAAGGGAAGTAATGTGATCTTTGTGCCAAATTATTATTCCACCTACACATGTTTTTAGTACTTCCTCTTCTTCGGTGCATAGACTACTATTGTCATTAATGAATCAAAACCATTAATATATTGTAAAGTATGAACATCAGTGTTCCAGAATTACCAATTGTTAAAACTATTAAAAATAAATTGAGAGCTAAATAGACAACACGCAAAAGATAATACCAATATGTTAAGCCAGAAATGTACTCTCTCCATATCAGGCATATTAATGTATATGACTGGAGTGTTGTTCAGGCTCAACCTTATGTGAAATAGTTGTTCTATGTTGCTTGTATAAAACATTTTTCTAAACCGGTAATATGTCCAAAATACAGTTCGATTCTCTTGTATTTTCCTTTCTTCTCTGATTTTGTGATGGGTGGAGGCTACCCAAGATTTCTAAGCTGCAAGGGGAATACTAGTAGGATACCCCAATAATCTTTGTTACATAAATGATCCAAGGGTCAGATGGAACTTTACATGAATTAATAAACTCCATATATGTTTGATACCTCTCTCCTGTTACCTTGTCCCTACTCCCCCTGTAATGGTAAGAACCTTTTCATACCGTGTGTTGATCGGGAAGTTCAATGATGGTCTAACTCTCACTTGTTGGGCCTGAATTTTAGGTTACTTTTCGTACTGGATGGAAATTTGTGGTGGATTTATTGGTAATTTGTTACCATCAATATATTCAAATATATGTAGCAACGGTGTGCTGTTGAAGCATAACAGCGCTTAGCTGATTGGTCTGTGTACTGCTTCAGGGCTATATTAAGGTGTTTTGGGGCTTGGGGCACAGACCTATTTGGGGCCCCTCCAGAAACAAAGAAATGAAGGTATTCCAAATCTCTCGTGCCACCCTCCTTGTCACCTGTAGCTTGACATGCAGCACATCAGAATAGACATGGGTTCTCCCTACAAGTGCAATTTTAATCCTTTCTGGAATTGGAATAATAAACAAGCGGCAATTCAAGGGCAACATGACCAGTCTTCAATGAAGGTACTTGTTCTAGTATGGGTACAGGACACATTTTAACAATAGTAGCTGCAAGGAAGTCGTACTGGCTGTAGTGTAGATTCAGGGCACAGATCACGGTTTGAAAAAGGTACACGTAACCCAGCGTGAAAAAGATTTATTGGAAGCAATGGGCCAGGTACAAATACCATACAATAGTGGATAGTGATTTAAAGCTACCAGGAGCTTGGTGCTGCTATTAGTGAGCAAAGAAACACATGACACTGCAATATCTCACTTGCCACTATTATATATGAAGAAATACTATAGTCTGCTAAGTCATCAATTATTCTTTTTTGATGACTGTACCCTGAGAACTAAATCACTCTTAAGGGCTTACAAATTCGAAATGTTAGGTATTGACAATTTTGACATTTTAGGCACTATGACATGAAGTAGGTTGCCCAGCATCACACACGTTGGTTACCAGGTGAAGGTGGTAATTGAGCCCAGACTGAAATATCTTAACGTGAGTGCATTTTTCCCTGTTCTTGACGCACAGCAAGCTGCAACTACTTATGATTGACTTTCATGAAGTAAAACACTACCCTGTTTTTTGGACTTGACTTGGAAAATAAAAAAATCACAATCTAATGTCACCTTGTGATTTTGAAGGCGTTTACGTCTTTGATTGCTTCTGTGTTGTGTTCGGAAGTAATTCAATTAAGAGATATTGGCAGATTATGTTCTGATTCATTGCACTTAAGGGGCACTGCACACTTAGTCCTATTGTGCTCAGCGAGTTTCTGCACTTGTTTGGATTTCTGTCTGCCATATCGGGGGGGGGGAAGGTTTTTGTTCCTATTTTTAACCTGCCACTTGGATGATCGGCATCTTGAATGATACACATAGTGGTTTTCATTTGAACATATCCTATACATAGAAGCCAGAAACAGCATTCCAGGGAAAATTAACCTTTTCCAAAATGGCTGACAGCAATGCAAACAGAATTGCGTACATCTTCAAAGTTTCGTTTTTATTTAGATCAACTAAAATGGCTGCAAAACTTCCAGAAGACACCGAGAAAGTCTTCCTTATGGAGGGACTGTCATCTATTCTCTACAACTGTTAATTAATCCATAAGGCCAAATGTAAAAGCCACATCGTGGGTTTCACATTTTGGGAATACATTTTCAAAAGACAAAGAGATTAGTGCTGCTGAATTAAATGGCCTGAGGGGTGACTCCGGTATACTAATAACATACCTGGCTGTCTTGAAGGCAGTTAAAGCACAGAAGTCGAATAATTCCCCAGGAGCGGATTTTATACACTCTGATTGGTTTAATACTAGCATAATTATCAGCTGCAATTCTCTGCATTGTTTTCAACACAATTGTGAAGAGTTGTGTAATCCCTGAATTATGGTGTTGAACGATTATCCTCATCTAAGAAGGAAGATAAGTCTCTACCAAAATGTATCACCCAATTTCACTCTTGAATTCCTCCTCAAATTCTGGGGAGCAAATTATTGGGCTACCTGGTGGACTGGGTGACTATGGCTAATATTGATGGGGATATGCATAGGGAGTTTAGAAGATTGGGAGCATTAAATCGGGCCCTAATTGTTATGTTCTTGACCTCTAAACATACAACTTTAAATGAAGATACCTTATATTTGACCTTTATGGATCTGTTCACCGCTTTTGATTTGGTGGACTACGAACAGCTATGGTCAATTCTTTAAGCTATGCGAATCCCAGAAGGGTTGTTGTAACTAACAGTTTTGTTTCATACTAACACAGAGTGTGTAGTTCGTTATGATGGTGGGGTGGGGACTGCACGCCCTCTTTTGGGATTGATTGGGGCCTTCGTCAGGGGTGTGATCTTGCTCTAATTTTTATTTAATTTGTATACAAATGCTCTCCAGACTATTTTAGAACAATTTACACCCAATACATCCAGGTTAGGAAGAAGAGTCCCTCAGCTGGTCTACAATGATTGTTCTTTTAGCACGTACACCCAGAGCTCTTTGAAATAGTTCTAGATGATTATGGTTGATTATGGATGATTAGGATCCTCTGCTCCAGCTGTGGCTTTGTTGATCATAACAATTACTGAAATGCTCTCTACTTATATCAACCCCCCTATCTCATGGACTGACTGCAGATACTGCAGTTCGGGCAGTCCTCATCCTTTCCTTCTCTGACCATGTTTCATCTGGGAGGGGTAGCTGCCACTGGCTCCTGATAGCCGAGTGTGTTAAGTTTAAGACGTTGTGTTTAGTCCATCGTTCTATTAATGACCAAGGGTCTGCTTATTTGCAGCAAAATAATGTGCCAGTATTTGCCGGCTTGTCCGCTTCGATCCTCTTCTGATGTATGACTATCTGTTCCAAGATTTCGTCATGCCATACTGGGCGGTAGAGCTTTTTCGGCTTTAGCTACTCTTCTAAGGAACAAGCTTCCTTCCAAACGTAGTATATCAGATCTCCTGGCCCTTCGTCGTCATTTAAAAGCCCCCCTATTGCAGTAACTGCGACCTTTTCATCCTCTTCTCACTGCCTTCGATCTCTTTAGGGACTTGATGCCTTTGGATGCATTTCGCGTTTTACAGGTTGGCTTAACATAACAAACCACAACATCATACTGGGTCTATGACACTTATAAACGGAAGTAAGTCAGCAGTTTTAATAATGGGTAAGACAAGGAAACTGTCGAAAGTTTTTTTTTTTTTGACTGGCTCCTTGTTGGAGAAAGTGAAATACTTTGATTACCTGGGAACTCGTTTTCTGCCAATGGCAATGGGAAATACTACATTGAAGATCAAGCTATCGAAACGTATCTGGCCACAGCACAGAATTTTCACATTGCAAGGTCTGCGAGAGTACACCCACTGGCAATAATGCTAAATGTGTACAATGCTAAGGCATGCACGATTGGTCGGACATTGGGGTTGTAGTCTGCTCGGAAACTACAGATAATAGAAAATACATTCTGTAGATCACTCCTGGCCTTACCACAGAGTGCCCATATCCTTTCTGTGCATAATTAGCTTGGGTTACCTTTCCTTGAGGATTATCATCAGATAGATCCAACGCTGATGTGACTTGCAACATGGGGCGAATATAGAATGTTGTCAAGATATACTTTCTGGCATTCTGTCTGACATCGGAGCACTCCAAATTAGATAGCTTATGCATGCAAAAGCAACTCTAATGGCCATACATGCCATCCATACGTGATAGATGGTCATACTACGAGCTAAAGTAATCTACTGAAGTTTTCAGGGGCAAAGGGAATCGTTAGAACTTGGCAAGTCTTCCAAAAGAGCACACCTGGCAATTACATCACAACCTTCTCCCTGTGAATGCTGTAATATGGAAATGGCAGAGGTTGGGAAGTGAGTCTCAAGCGTCCCCTTTTCACCCAGTGGACTTTGAAACGATGGGTGATTTTTAAAACATTTTTGTTGATCACATACCACAATTTGCACAAGAACCCTAAGCCCAGTTTCAAAATCCAGGGGGTTCTAGCAATTTGGGCCGGTATTAGTATCTGTTTTATTATTGCAAGTTGGATATATAATCAGGCTACTTCATTGTTTTATTCGATGGGCTCTTCAATTTATGAAACTGTACAGCTGTGATGTTGAGGAGAATACCTGCTCTGTATAAAACATGCTGCTACTATTTTAGCTTCTGAAAGAAGTTTATGTATTATTTTAGAGCTGGGTTTTAAGGTGCACATTCAGTACCAGTTTTAGGTTTATTGCGGAATTTTTGTGTTTTATACTGAACTTATTGTGTATGTGTTTTTATAATTTTAACAATCAAAATAAACATGTTGACTTTAACTTGCAGATTTTTTACCCTTAAAACGGCAAATTAATTCAAAAGTACTGTCCAAAATGGACCTTATTCTAAACAGAAATAGCTCTAGAACTTTCAAAAAGTGAATTCAGATAGTTCAAAGAAACATGTTTTCTTTTTAAACCTTTTTTCCTGTCAAATATGGTGCACTTAAAGTAATTTTGTTTTCAATGTATTCTTCTCAAAATTAGACAGATGTTAACTGGGTTGATGCATTTTCCTTTCTGATGTAAATCTTTTCTGATAGTATTTTTAGTGTTGCTGAAACACTGTCTTTAGTAATCAGTCGGTCTAATCAAGAATGAATGTGATGGGAGTTCTCTTTTATCTGTCACAGGTTGTGCGAAGTGCTTAATCTTGATCCCAGGCATGTCCTGATTGCAGAGGTAATCTTCACGAATATTGGAGGCGCTGCCACTGCCGTGGGTGACCCACCAAATGTGATTATTGTTTCCAATCAGGAGCTGCGCAAGACGGTATGTGTGAGCACTTATTTGCCCGCTTCTCTTCGTGCTGATGGCCACATTAAACCTTTTGATTTCTTCCCAACAATGTAATCGCCATGTTTCTGGTTATTGTAATATGAGACGTTGTGATAAACCCATTCAGTGTTTGTTGGGCATCCATTACACTATAAATTCAGATGTTTGTTTAAATGAACATCCTGTAAATAAGGATATGTCTGTTGTTTGGTATGAAACCTGATGCAAGTGAGAAAATGCTAGTGTGTGTTGGATAAAGGCAGTCTGCACAGAGGGTGCCACTTTTTAGATGTCTATTAAAGGGACTTTTCTCTTGTAAATTGTCTAAGAGTGGGAATTGTATACAGAGCTTCATTATGGATAGTTGGAAATAATGTTTGGTGCCATGTTATTTCAGTTTTAAAATTACACGAAATGCAGAGTTTGACACCATTTATTGGACTAGCTGGAAATATGTAGAGAGAGACCAATGGAACAGCTTCCGAAGCCTCCTAGAACTTCAATTGATGCAAAGTAAAATGACTGGGAAAGAAGTGCCCACTAGTCCGTTCACTCTCAAAGCAAAAAGAGCATTTTCAGTTTGTGTTCAGTGGGTGAGTAGTCGTGGCATAAAAGTCTCCACCAGCTCGGTCCATACAAATGCTGGAAGCGGTAAACGCGTGAACAGTACATTTCTACCTAGTAGCTACATTGTTATGTTAAAGGTTCTTAACCCGCGCACTGTTGCCACCTGCGTAGTTTCTTGGTGCTCTTGAAAAAAATAAATATTGTGTATTTACCACATTAAATGCAAGCCAGGAAACCAATTTCAAGCTTTAGGAATACTGAGGTAACATTGGAGACTGCAAAAGGTTAATACTGAAGATTTTTTTTAGTGTCACGTTGTGTACAAGTCAGCTGGAGTGGCTGTATTGAAACCATTAAGGGAATTATTTGTGCTGAAAAACGGGGATTTATGCGCCATTCTGCCTGCAAATCCCCATTTGTTAAACAGGGATTTGCGGGCAGAATGGCGCACAAATCCCTGTTTTTCGGTGCAAATAATTCCCTTAATGGTTTCAATACAGCCACTCCAGCTGACTTGTACACAACGTGACACTAAAAAAATCAGCCCCTAAATGGTCGGGACACGCAAAGTGGCTGCATACACGTTTCAGACTCTGTGAAGAAAATGCAAAACATGCCGTTTGCCAATGGTGTGTTTTTTAAGCTTTCACTTCAATGTTTTTAGGAACCTCAGTAATTTTAGGAAATTACTGGAGCACATGTTAAGATTTGTAATGTTCTCGGGATTTGTACCATGCACCGCTGCCATTTACATGGCCTCTGGGTACTCGCATGGATCGGAAATGGAAATGTGGGGTTGTGTGGGTTGGGTAGTGCTGTACTGTGGGTGCATGTAGAACAATGAGCACCTGGTGCCTGTGTGGGTGTGTTATCTACGTGGATTGTGATATTCACCCTGGAGGTGTTTTGTTACTAAATGAGAGACCCAGGGGTTGGGGGAGGATCTTTGTATTGTGGCCAGTGGATGTGTCGAGTGGTTGATTGGAGAGGTATAGTGTTGACTTTATTGGAGTAGGCTGAGGATTTTGCTTTGTGGTTTTGCCAGCGGGTTGGTGAGCATGTGAGTGGTGTGGTTGAAAAGTGAAGTTGTTAGTTGGTTAGATTCCTTGCACAAACATGCTAGAGTATGATTTTTTGCCAGCTGCTTTATTTGCTCATTGTTTATGTATGTGTTTAGGTGTGTTTTTGTGTGTTTTTAGGGCATTGCACAGCTAGTGGGATGACGTGTCACCTATGACATTAATTCCATATAGATGTTATAATAAAGTTGTAGTCAAAACTATATATTGAAAATAAAATTAAAACAATGTATTAAGACATCGGAATGTATGCATTAGCTTAAGATTACATATGAAATGTGAAGATTACACATTGAATATAGAATTCCCACACCTCTATTGTGTAAGTATCTGTTTTCTACCCAGGTGTGAGCTTGAGATCTGTCTAACGTATGACAATTGTGATGAATATGATGGCTTCATCACTTCTTTCCCGGCGGTGAACTTTCCCCATGTGGCCAAGGGACAGAAGCTGCTACTTTATCCTGATCCTGTGGGTGGCTATATGAGGGAGGATCACATTGGTTAAGGCAGCCCTTAGGGAGGTGTCATGACCTCATCGGACGAGACATGGCATCTCCCTTTTTCTTTTGAGGATACCCCCTGCATTCCCGATGCCTTAATGGCATATTGACATACCTCCCCCCACCAACCTAGAAAGAGTACTGAAAACACTTTCATGGGATCTGTATACAAGTCATCAAAACCTAACTTGCCTTTCAAGATTCTTGAAAACACCTTCCCAAACTCTGCAAACAAGTCATCAAGAACTGACTTGCCTTTAAAGATTACTGAGAACACTGTCCTAGACTTTGCATACAAGTTATCGGGAACTATTTCCCTAAATGCGAAAATACTGTGACAAAGAAGATGAGCCGAGTAATGAAGAACAATGGATGCCGAGAGCACAAGCTGTGCTCTAGTTGTTGCAGGAACATGCATGATGCCGGGAGATTTAAACCGGCGAACCAGCTGACAAGGATATGCTGGCTGGAGGACTCTAGTCTTCTTGGTGTCGACTGAGAGACTGCAGGACTGGTGCAAGGTCCATGGAGCCAACCGGCTCACTGAAGAAGCAGAGGAGAGCTGGCTGAAGAGTACAGTACACTGCAAGGATGCCCAAAGCAGAAGAAGGGTGACTTCAGAGCGTTTGCAGGTACCGAAAGGCAGGCTCCACATTGCATGAGCCTAGAGAGGTGCCAAACAGATGAGCCATCAAGAGACAGTGACTCCACCCAAGAGAAGCGGGGACACCGGACTGCATTGGCAACCCTGCCGAAAGCAAATAACAGTTAATGCAGTATATAAGATAGGACGAACAAGTGAATATCATTTAAAGAGATAGAATGAAGTAAGTATAAAAAACGGTCAAGTTTTTATCTGTATGCCGTATACCTATAAGAAAAGCGCTAGCAAGAGAGTATACCAGGCAGATTCAAGACAGAACAGAATAAACCTAAGAGACTTGCAAGTTTGTAAATGTGCACAGTGCACACATAAGGAAAACCCTGGCAGGAGAGTACACTAGATAGACTCAAGACACAAGAATATACCTGCGAGAAAAGCCCTGGCAGGAGAATATACCGGGAAGGTTAAAGTTGTGAGAGTATACATATAAGGAAAGCTCTGTTCTGAAAATATACAGGCAGCTTCAAGTCATAAGAGAAAAGCCCTGACAAGTGAACATACATATCGGACATATGTTAGTCACAAGAGAAA
Source organism: Ambystoma mexicanum (assembly GCF_040938575.1). Lineage (NCBI taxonomy): Eukaryota > Metazoa > Chordata > Amphibia > Caudata > Ambystomatidae > Ambystoma > Ambystoma mexicanum. The sequence goes on along the minus strand of NC_090939.1, from coordinate 596,688,787 downwards.
AGCCCTGGCTAGATAAGATACCAAGCGGATGCACGTTGCAAGTGTGGGCATTGTGTTGAATCCTATGGATCCCTCACTAAACCCCTGCCTAAAGTCTCCTGCCAGGTGGCCAGGGAAAGGCAGACACTTTCTGTTCCTGACCTTAGGGATGGTGTTCTGCAGGAGGATCACCTGGGAGGAGAAAAGGCCCAGGGGAGTGAGCGGAATCTGTGGGATGAGACACAGTATTTGTCTTCCTCTGAGGAGGATGGCTTTGCAATGCCCAAGTATGTAACGGCTTGTTGTAATGACCATCTGGCTGTAACAGAAAAAAAAGATGCATATAAATACGGGTGAAATTAATCATACATTCCTAGGCCTTGGGAGAATTCAAAGCCCTTCTAGAATGCAATAGTTATACAACTGAGAAACTCCCTAATGCCCACAAATGCAGTGAAAGGAAAATTGGGAAGAACACCAGCGTAAAAGAATTGCCTTTCCCTTCACAAGCCCTACAAATGACTAATTCTTATAAAGTTCCTTCAAAGAATGTTATAAGTAATGAATTGGGGTTTGAAAATAGAACAGAAATAAGAAAACTTGATTTTGCTATTAGGGACTTCAAGTCCCATAATTCCCTGCGTACTGAGACAAAAAAGAGAGCTGGAGAGGTACACTGTTGCAGAAGTGGTCCGTTCAGTAGTGCAGATGACCCACACATGAGGGAGAATGAGAGGCTTAAAAGCCCCCCTCAGGTGCAGGTCATAGAGAAGGAGTTAGCTTTGCTGGTGAAGAGCAGAGGAAGTCAGAAGCAGAGGAACATTGTTCGAGTTGGCAGCCCAGACAGAAGTTGGAGAAAAGAAAGGAGACTGGGACCACTGCATAGTAGATATCAGCTGCCGGTTCTCAGAGGGTCTGTATCCCCAGAAACCTGAAGGGCAGAGGTTGAGCAGCGGGAAGCGTGCAGAAGGAAGACTTTCTCCCTTGTGACCCGTTCTGCAGAGGCTGCGCAGCAGGAAGCATTCAGTGGGCTGTTTTGGCTGGCTGGGGTATACCTGTGAGCCTCAAGGCAGTCTCTGGATTGCACCAGAGTGCCTCCGGATCAAGAGGAGCTCTAATTGGAAGTGGCATGAACGAAGGCAGACTTACTGTTGTAAAGTGACTTCCAGGCTTTCTTGGTTACATCTTAGATTTATTACAGGACTTCAAGTTACAGTTACATAAAGATAAATACTAGAGAGTATGGACTAAATCAGCACTGGCCCCATCACCCAGGCAGGGGAGCGCGAACTGCCTGCCTCAGTATGGGACCCTCAGATCAACATTCCATCATTCACACAGCAACACTCCATGTGACATCAGACTCACAGCATGACAGCATGAAAACAGAAGATCACTACATAACACATTCTCCTTCCTTTACCGGACATACACACATATGTTCACAACATAACACATCTCCTTCCTTTACCAGACACACACACAGAAGATCACGACATAACACATCTCCTTCCTTTACCAGACCCACACACACATACACAAAAACAGTCACAACATGACACTTTGCCGGACCCGTCTCAAAACAACGCATCAAAATCCAAACCAGAGGCAAAGACAACACAATACTACTCACCCACTCAAACACCAAATAGACTCAGCCTATCGGGTGCAACCAATTTAGCCAATACATTCAAATACTGCAGATAACTCTGAGACACTGGCCAGACATCCCAAATCCATCTGTGTACCCGGCATTTGACCCCTGGCGACCCGATGGCAGTATTGCAAGTGTCTGCTATGCCAAAACCCTACACCCTGGAGAAGGCACAGGCTTTAGCACAACAACATATAACAAAAATCTCACTTACGAAGACGCTACCTCCTTTAAACAATTGTGGAATCAATTGGCGTGCCACTCACCCACTCATATACCTGCCTTACTTCATACTGGCAGAGGCGCTACCTCTTGCACATCACAGTATTCCACGAACCAGAGGTGCTACCTCCCTCAAATACACTTGCGTCCATGCACACCAGAGGCGCTACCTCTCTCCAATACAATTTTGCCACACAAACCGAAGGCGCTACCTCCCTCAAATACCCTGGTGACACGCACATCAGAGGCGCTACCTCTCACATACCAATTGTGCCAAACAAACCAGAGGCACTACCACCTTTAAATACCCTTGCATCACACTCACCAGAGGCGCTATCTCTCGCAAAATTGAATCATACCACACACACCAGAGACGGTACCTCTTTCTACTACCACAGTGTCACCCACACCAAAGGCGCTCCCTCTGCAGTGACAGCCTGACTCATAGCACACTTCATGCTCATCCTTGTGCATCCACTTCACAACCAACCTCAACTGAGTCAGGCAAAAAAAAAAAACATTTTGCATTCAACTAATTGTAAATACAATTGTAGTAGAAATAAATAAATAAATACGTTTGTCCTACCAGTCCATGGTCATCTTTTGACCCTAAGACAACGACTATATCAACTAAACGTCTTCTGAAAATCCTCGAAAGGTTATGCTAGCTCATTCTTCAGAAATACACCTCCTTAATCACAATGCGGGCAACTCCAAACACTTAACTTCTTACACTTATCCAAATTCATTCTAAATATTAACATAACATTACATTCCTAAATGTCCATTGGGGTTCACACCCTTAACCTAAAAATCGTCCAACTTGTTAGTTCTATGTCAATACATTTTGCACAACACTTCACTTAATAAAAAGGATACAGACTGTGCATCTTCAAACCTGTCCCTTTAACCATTGCTGTGCTTGACGTAAAACTCCAACACTCAGTCGTGCCGTTTGGAATTGAAGCTTCTTTTCTCTTCACTGTGAATTTCGGAAAAGTCCAATGAGCTATACAACGTTGCCTACTGAACATGCCCGCTAATCCTGCGCTGCCTTCACGATGAGCTTGCTTGACTCTCACATCTTTCTGCAGATCCACTGCACTCACTTGACTGCTTTGCTTGACTCGGACATCCTTCTGCATATCCACTGTCACACTTGACTGCAACATTGGCCTTGAACTGCTCGACGAGGACATCTTTGCTTTCTGCACTGTGGTGAGCTGAATTCTTAATATTCCACATGAACTACGTGAACACTGTTCGTCTGTCTGTTCCTCACTACACTACACTCACAGAGCGGCTTCCTTTCTCTTGGATAGCTGTTTATATCAAGCGCCTTCCGGGCGACACTACGCGACACTGTTACGCGATACGTTGGATCAGATAAACACAAGAGAGTATGGACTAAATCATGCACTGGCCCCATCACCCAGGCAGAGGAGCTCTAACTGCCTGCCTCAGTATGGAACCCTCAGATCAACATTCCATCATTCACACAGCAACACTCCATGTGACATCAGACTCACAGCATGACAGCATGACACATTAAGCACTACATAACACCTCTCCTTCCTTTACCGGCGACAGACACACATGTTCACAACATAACACATCTCCTTCCTTTACCAGACCCCACACACACACACACACACAGAAGATCACAACATAACACTTACCAGGAGGTTTCCCGAGTCGTGAAGAGCAAAAGCAGCAGGAGTCCTGTAAGACGCAAGAGGAACATAGGTTCATGTCGAGACCGGTAAGTTCACAGATTGTCAGTGGCCTATGAGCGCTCTGTCCCCGCTCGCAGGTTGGAAGCAGGTGTGCAAATTAGAAACACTCGTGTAGAAGCAGACAGAGTGCAAAGCAGCACTCACGTGTGAATGAAAGTAATCCACACGTTCGTTTTTGAATAACGAACAGTTGTAAAATAGCAGAACTAACAACTCACGTAAGAGTATGTTGTTTCCAAGTTATTTGTGAATATCTAACTAGGCAAAAGCAGCAAAGACCTAATACACCAAAACCAAATGACTGTAATCTTGAAAGTGGGAGTTTATGGAAAACCCAACCAACTCTGGCGGCGACTTTATTAAGAGTTGATGTCAATAAGCATTGCCCAAGACTCTATCCCTGTCAGACTTTGGTTACTTGTGAAGTGCACAAACAAGAGTGTCAAAAAGGCTGCCCTTCTGGGAAAAGAAAAGTAGAGGAGCATCATTTGCAGAAAAGTGTTAGAGCATCAATGTGAATTTAGTCTTTGCCAAAAAGCACTTGTCGTGAAATGCTGCTCTGGCAGGGGAATAGACCCACATGGCAAACCTTTGGAGATTATAGGCCTGGCAAGGAAGCAGACCAGGTGGAAGTTGGAGAAGTGCTACAAGGTGGTCCTGACACAGACATTGCATGTTGTTGGTAATACTGGAGGAAGAGCCAAGCAAGGCTGTTGTAGAGAAGTTATATTTCCTGGAGTTGTTATAGTGGCAACCAACATTAACATTGTTGCTATTGAGGAACTAAGAACCTATTCCAAGACAAAGAAGAATCTTATAACATATGTGTTGAAACTTTCTGTTGACAAGTTGAATTTACATCAGACTATATTTGAACTTAGTTGCAAACCATGATTTACTTGTGTTCTATTCTTGAACTGTAAAGCAGAATCACGTTTAAAACCTGGGGAAGTATTAAAGTATTAACCTTTATATTATAATTATTGTATTTTGATTCTTGCTTGTGTAATTGTTAAAAGAATAAATAAAATGTAGAAACCAGGGAGTTCGCTCAGGTTCTGAAGAGAGACATTTTGTTACTTTAAGAACTCAATCATTTTTGTTTTGAACTGCCATGAATGTCCTTGTTTTTTGTTGTATGCTTAGGTCTAATTGACAGATATCCTTTGTTAGAGTTTTTCCTTTAGTTTATTTTAGGCAGGGGAATCTTCATCAGGGTAAGGATAGTGAGGTGTTAATCCGACCTTAAATTATAATAAAATGGCATGTGTTGAGAAAACTTCACAACATGGTCCGCCTCACATTTCTGACCCCTCACAGCATATAGCAAAGCCCTGGTAGGAAAATATACCAGAAGGATGCAAGTTGCAAATGTGTTCATATGAGAAAGACCTGGTAGGGAAGTAGACCAGGCAAGGTCAAGTTACAGTGTGTGCAAAATACAACAATTGAAGTGCTAATCAGGACTAACAAAAAAGCTGTGTTAAAACATATTGAAAAGGAGTGAAAACCTAGCAGGAGAGTACACCAGGTATTCTACCAAGATACAGAGTAACAGCCAAGTTGTTTGTAGTACCAGTTGTGTTGTTGATCTAGGAAAACTTAAGGAACTACTTTTCTCAACGGTATTAAACAGAGTGAATAGAAATCCAGGGTAAGGGAACCACCCTCTGTAACAAAGAACTCTATCCTTCTGGAAATCTTGTGTTGGAGTTACACATTATTTGCAGAGTATTCAAGGCCAAAAACATTGTCCCTTTTACCTTATAGTTGATTTTCAGAATGTGAGGGCCAGAATAGTACTTTGGACATGGGATGTTTTGCTTTGGACATTCTGACAATTTAAAGACCCTTTTGTTTGAGTTAGGGAAACATCTCTTGGAGTAGGGACAGAGAGGTGTTTCCCAACCCCCTTTTCTTTTATTAATAAAAGTGTATGGCCAAACTGTAAGTCTCTCTGTCCGTGTCTCATTCCGGGTTCTTTTCTCAATGGAACAGTGACTATATCTCTACCGTAGGTTAGACCGGCGCCCTTTATGAGTGAGTCGAGCACCACCTAAATACATTGGTTAAACAATAACTATGAAATTGACTAAAGCTCCTGCTCCTACTTACATAAAACCAGTTTATTCTTTCTGCTAGAGTGTGCGTGAAAAGCACATGAACCCTCAGGTAATTCTCGACTCCATTTGTTTAAAGTTACAATTCTATGGACTACATATTATAGTTTCTTCGAGGAGGATATTTTAAAGTTCTTTTAAGACAAGGATTCATTTTACTTGTCTAGGCCAATCTTCCTCCGACAGCGATGTGCTTTCCCTCATGGAAAATGCTCTGCTCTGTATACTGTCTTTTATTGGAGATTTCACAAGGTCAAGGTGATTGTGTGACTGAGCCACAACCTCTACGGCCATTTGGCCTGTCCTGAATAAGCTAGAGTTGATGTGCCAGACAGTTTACTGGGAGAGAACTATGGTGGCCCGTGTAGGTCAGCCTAGGGAATGAAATTGCAACGGGGGAATCATTATTCAAACATTCTGTTGTCAGTCTGGCTGTCCCTGGGCCACACTGGACTCCCAAATCACTTTGGAAGCTTGGTCATGGTTACTCCTCATTCGGACTCTTGAATCTTGTTTCTCAATTGCCGTATAGGCAATGTTATATTTCAGCATGGTGTGGGCATCCTTTCTCTGCACTAACAGAGGGAGCCTGATGCTCCTTACCATGGAGGTCCTCTGCCACAAGGTGTTCGTGTGCCCTCTCTCTGAAACAAATCTGACACATCTCCTTCAGAACAAATCCTCACTTTCTCCATGCTGTTTTTTTATCTACTTCACTTCCAGATGCTTCCCTCGGGTGTGGGTCTCCCCACCCACTTTCTAGGACAGATCCGTCATTATGTGGGGATACAACACTTCCTGATCTGTCAAATGGAGCCCAGGGAGACACAATTGTCTGCACTACTCCCATGATTCCTTCCAAGCAGCAGCCCATTTATACTTTATTAAGCAAGGGTGTGGGAGCCCATCTACTGAGAACGAACCTGGGTCAAATACCCTGTTCTATGAAATTTCTTCCACTCAGGAGGGTCTACATCCACGTTTTAGCTCACTGCACTCTTCACAGATGAGAAATGTTAATTTGCATGTCAGTCTGACCCGACCCACAAGGGCAGTGCAGCACCGAAATGCTAGGCAATTCTCCTCTGAACAAGATTACCATCTGCCACCCCAGAAACATGTTTCAGACTTTTTGGGCCTCCGCAGCGAGGTGAAGCTGAGCCTCTCTAAGACACAGTGAACAAGGGGTCCACGCCTGGATTACCCTGGGTTACTTGGGTGAAACCCCATGTTTTACAAATTAAGCAGGCGTGTGGGAGCCCCTCTACTGAGAATGAACATCGGTCAAATACCCTATTCTATGGAATTGCTTCTTCTCAGCAGGGTCTAAAACCACATTTGAGCTCACTGCACCCTTCACAGATGAGAAACTTTCATTTACATGTCAGTCTGGCTCCACCCACAAGGGCAGTCCTGAAGAAAAATGCTAGGTCTACTACTCCTACTCTAACGTACTCTGGCCTTTGTGCAACTCCCATGAAGGAGATATTGGAGGTTTCTTGTAGTACTTTTTCTTGGATTTCTATAGTTGACTGGAGAGGTTGTAATTGAGAAGCGAATATGAATGTGTAAACTAGTTACTGTGGCCAGCCAGGATGGTGATGTCTAGGCACTCAAACAAGTACATTGAGGAATGTGGATTTGGAGTAGCCTCCACACCGAACCCTAGTAATGAGGGATAGAAGGATATTGGAAATGTGAGTGGGTGAAGGAAGTGAAGCAAGTGTAGCAAATCCAGAATTTGAGGGAACAAGATCGAGAAACAAAAACGAGGCTTAATCATTCTGTTCTTAGCAACAAAGTGTAGAAAATGCTGAATGGGACACATGAGTTGTGTAGAGTCCTGCCTCAGGAATGCTGCCTAGCACAATGGAGGGGTCCAAGACTATAGATGTTTTTTGTCTCATTGACAGTTCTGCTATACTACACGATAAGAAAAAAGACTATAGTTAAAAGTGCTTTTTAAACAGAGAGCTTTAAATGTGCTGGCAAATGACCTATTAGTTACTATGCAGAACCCCAGACTCTTTGTGTAGCAAAACATTGTATTCCATTTTTTAGGCCATGTTTGGGAGCAGGCACTCAATCCCTCCAAAGTTCTAAAGTTATTGACTGGGAACTCTAACACTGAGTTCTAATCTTCCGATATAAATTGTAGCTACTCTTGCTTTCCAGAAGCCTTCTCTATGTCTATTGATAGTTGTTTTGCATCAGTATGTGGCAGCCATGGTCCTTTTTCATGGGGCCTAGATTACATAACGGGGGATAGACCGAGTCCATAGCCTGGATCACATTTGTAAAGCGAGGCTTTGTCAATCGCCTCAGACACACAAGCAATTGAACTGTTCATGAATTATGCCTAGACTGGTTGGTGAAGGTTCTTTTGTAGTTTTGACATTCAAAGCCTTGACATTTCTTCCAATCAAAGGAGTTGGGAAGTGGTTTAGGTAATCTTGATGGGAGGAAATGTTGATTGAAATGTCAACTTTGTGGATCTGTGGGTTCTAAGGTTGTTATAAAGCTTAATGAGTGGAGAAGGTGTCTCCTCCCCACTGCCCCTGCAATGGGTGGATTTCGATTTGTCATACATGGCATAGGGACCATTGTGTGTATTACTCATTGGGTAAAGCATCAGTTGGATGGCCTGGCTTCCCTGAAGGAGCCCTCCAATTGTCTTTTTAAATGGCCCGAGGCGGCTACTGTATTGAAGGTAAATAGATTTTGTGCCATGGATACTTGGCATTAGCCTATTTGAGCAAAATAATTTGACCTTTTGACCAAATTGACCTTTCTGAGTGGTCCAAATTGACCTTTTTTTGCATCCGGTCCAAATTGACCTTTTTGTTTTAGGTCTAATAGGATGATACCTACTTACCTAAACGTGAGGTGAGGGGGTTGCATGGGTGTCCCCTGCTCCTCATGTTCATGTAAGTAGGTCAAAAGGGAGTTGCAGGGGTTTCCCCCGCATTCTTAACAATAGAGGTCAATTTGGTCAAAAGGTCAAATGTTTTTAGGCCAAATTTCCGAGGGCAATTTGCAAAAGGACAAACATAGCCAAACATAGCCAAACCGAATACTTTACAAAAGGAAGTTTATTTAAATCAAAGAAAATGCCTTACTGACCCCATTGCTAATGGGGAACTTTACAAACAAACTAAGGATGCTTGTCAATATTAGTCAAAATAATAATTAACAATCATTGACTCCGGACGTGATGTCGGGTGTCGTATATATACCACATCACTATGCCCCATATCTCGGTTCCTGCTCTGAGGAACACGGTGTATCAAGTCTTTGACTCTTTTGACGTATTTTTCATCAGATTTGCTCTTTTCTCTCACGACTGCGAGGTGTCCACGCCTCGGGGGTTTATGTTTTAAATGGTGTACCGACTGCCACTCTAAGATGTCAGTGACCGACCTGCACAAGATATGCATGTGGTGCCTCGGCACGTGTCACAAAACAGAGGGGTGTGTGTGTTGTGTGCTAAAATCAGTGCATGAGCGGCCAGCCAAACTCGCGTTGGGCCAACTGCCTTTGAAGTCACCTGCCTGGTCGTCCATCTGGTCCTCTGAGGCCGAGACTGAGGGTCCTACCCCTGAAAAGATGAGGAAAAGGAGAAACAATGGCGTAAGACAAAGAAGCAGTCCTACTTGAGGAGCCACTCCTCATAGTCGTGTCAGAAAATGGGGAGCAGGTGCAAGTGGATCTAGGTCACCTGGCCTAAGCCCCACCCACCTGGTGCCTTCCTGCCGCTCTTTTTCACCACTTAGCAAGCCCCGCCCAACTGGTGCCTTCCTGCTAGCCGCTCTTTTTCACCACTTAGCAAGCTCCGCCCACCTGGTGCCTTCCTACTTCCCGCTCTTTTTCACCACTTAGCAAGCCACGCCCACCTTGTGCCTTCCTGCTTGCCGCTCTGCTTCCCTTCTTAAGGAGCCCTCCAGCTTCTTTTCCTTTGCAGATGGGGAGCAGGTGCAAGTGGATCTAGGTCACCTGGCCTAAGCCCCCCGCCCTGGTACCTTCCTGCCTGCTGCTCTTTTTCACCACTTAGCAAGCCCCACCCACCTGGTGCCTTCCTTCACCATCACTGTCTTGTGGCAATGCTGGATTTGACTTTTATGGACTTCATTCATTCACGGTGCGTCACTCTTTCTCAACTCTCATGCTGGACTTCCTTTGCATCTTGTACTCGTGGTGGCCCTGAATCATGCTGTTCCCATCTTGATCTTGTATCCTGGCTTGCAACATTATGTGTTACTACTGACTTCTGCAACTGTATTCACTCTCCACTCTTGCTTCTCCACTCTTTTTGACTGCTTACTCTCTTTTCTCTCCTCCTTTCCCTTCTCCCTTTTCCTATCTCCTCCCCTTACTTTCTTCTATGCACTTACTCTATCATAATTGTCCCTGGACATAATATGATCGCAACCTCGTCTGTTTCCTCCACCCTCCCATTACTGTTTTTTTCCTCCCCACCACCCCTCCAGTACTATCTGAAATGTTGTCAGGCCTAGTATGATAATCGCTTGTTTTGTTCCTCCCCTCCCTTTCGGCACCCCTCTCCCTCACCTTTTGTTTTTCTCAGGCTCTACCAGAAATGTCGTCAGGTCTAGTATGGTAGTCGCCTGTCTGTTTCCATTTCCTTCCCACTCCCCCCCTCCCTCCCTTTCTTATCTATGTCTTAGCTCTTGCACTATATGAAATGTCAGGCCGAGTACGATAGTTAATTTCACATCCTTACTGTTCATGGCCTGTAAGAATGTGGTTGTATTTTCCCTTGTTCCCTCCCTTGCCTTGAAGCGCTTTGAAACACATTGTGTATAGGCGCTATATAAATAAATGATCATGTCATATCAAGAAAAAAGATCCACTGGCACCTGCGAGATTCCGTCTTTGTCAGAAAGAGGTAAGCGGTCGTCTAGGCCAACCACTCAGCAAGAGTGGGAAGAGTTTAAAAGTCCAAATGCTTGAAATGTTCACAAAACCTGCCACTGCAGGTGTGGGTGTACCCCCCAAGCAGGAGTCCTCTGAGGCAGCAGCGGGGCTCGCTACACCCAACCCCACGCTATTCCTATTGCTGACACCAATAGCGTCAGGAAAGCCTTCGGGCTCGATGCCGAGGAAAGTACCCTATCCCTCGATGTCAGGGCCTTCCCGCGTTCCTGCGAGCCGCAGGGTTGGGGCATCCCGGACACCCCCTCGGTGCCAAAGCCCCCTTCGACACCAAAGCCCTTAGCGAGACAATCATGATGGATCATTTGTCCCTCTATCCTCAACTGATTTCTTCAGTTCCATGGTGTCTATCTTCGGCACCTACGGCCGAGATGACCAAGGGGACGTCGATCCTGTGTACACAGGGAGAGTGGCGTCAACTATTTTGATGACCAAGCAGATCTTTTGGCATTGGCACAAAGGTTCCATGACACCAGCAGACTGAACACATACCCAGATGGGCTCAATGCCGCAGCAGTGCCAGTCCAAGGTTACGAATTAATGGACATCGTGGACGAGGGCCCAGTTACTGAAAGGAATATGCCACTGAACCTGGTGATCGCCGATCCAGTAGCCTCCCTGCGGCAGCACCCCTGCTCCATTCCTCCTATTAGCTCCACTATGACTGGAAAGTACTGGCCGGCAAGAGGAGGCCCGGCATATTTAACTTTTCGCTCTTGTCCGGAAGGTCTTGATGTGCAGGTAGCCATAGTTTCCACCAGATCTGGACCCTCCACCTCAAATCTGGCAGCATGGCTCTGAAAGCCACTAATGTAACCAGTGGGTTTGCCAAATGTTACTTCAGCCTCTGGAAGGCAGTAGAGCAGGCAGCTCAATACGTCCCTGAAAGGGAGCTGCGAGACGGCTTCGTACAGCTGGTGGAAGATGGGAAGAAGGTGGGCAGTCAGTTGCTGCAAATGGGCCTGGACATGGCCAACTGCATCGGCTGTTCAATGGCATCGGCTATAGCATTCAGGAGCAGCTATGGTCTTCAGAATTTTTACCAAATATCCAAAACAGACCGCTGCGTGTGAATTCCTTTTTGGCCAGAAGGCCTAAAACTCCCTAGAAACATTTAAGGAGTTCAAAGATCGCTGCAAAATCGGTTGGCCAAGCTGCACAGCCATCCAAACCAGCCTTCACCTTCACCTCTAGGTGCAGGGGCTACAAGCAGTATGTGCCTCACAGCAGGATAGAGCAACTCCTGCAGGCCAGGCAAGAGCAGAAGTGTTTCTTGTGCTCCAGAAGGGGCAGATGGGCTTCCAGAGGCCAGCAGGCAGTGTCGGGGGCAGCCCGCCCTTTAAGCCACTTTGATTTTCCCCTCCCACAACTTACCGGTTGGTGGATAACTGTCGGAGCACTGGCCACAATGGCAGGATATTACCTCTGATGCCTGTGCCGTGGAGCTCGGGTGGTGGGGCTATTGTCTGCCCTTCTTAAGCAAACTACCAGACGGACCCTCACCACCTACAAGCCAACTGGGAGAGGAGCTCCAGGAAGAACTGCGAGCCCTGTTGAAGGATCCCATGGAAGAGGAACCTCCTGAGTATTGGGCCAGTACTATCTGGTACCCAAGAAGGGAGGAGGATCTCCATCCCATTTTGGATAGATCGAAAATAGAGTTGAGGTCCACTATGCCCCCTGTCATGGTAGTAGTAGCTTACCTCAGGAGATCTGGAGTCCATGTATTCCCATACCTGGACGACTGCTTGATCTGAGGGAAGTCTACAGAGTGGATTTTGCCCATCTGGAGGACACCTGCTCACCACTTCACAGGCTGGGCTTCTCCCTGAACTTGTAGATGTCCCATGTGACGCCAGTTCCGACGCTCCAGTTCATCAGGGCAGTCCTAGACACCTGAGTAGGGAAGGCCTTCCCTCCCAAGCAGAGAGTCAACCACATTGCGCAGATGGTGAACCAGTTCCGGAACCATGCCGCCTTATCAGCATCTTCCTTCCTCCACCTCTTAGGCCTCATGGCCTCCTGTATTTCTCTGGAGCCAGAGGCCAGGCTGCACATGAGTTCTCTTCAATGGCTCCTAGGAGGCCAGTGGTCCCAGTACCTCTGAACCCTCACAGATTTCCTCAGGGTATCCAGGTCAGTGGTTGATGGCCTTGGTTGATGGGCCAACAGCAGCAATCTCATGGCAGGGGAACCCTTCTGGCCTGAGTGGTCTCATATGCTTCTCTAAAGGGTTGGGGCACTCAATGTGAGGACTTGCAGGTGAATGTCTTTATGTCAGCAACGGAAGCCAGTTGGCACATCAACAGGCTGGAGTTGCGAGCCATCAGGCTATCACTGAGGGCATTTGCCCCGTCTTTGAAGGGGAAGCATGTCCTGATTGTGACAGACAATACGGTGGCCATTCACTACTTGAACAAGCAAGGTGGTGTGCGTTCCCTCCCCCTCTGCAGAGACGCAATGCAGCTGTGGTTCTGGCTATTGGAGAACCAGATCTTGGTCTCAGCGGTTCATCCAGCGGGGATAGAGAACAGTTTGGAGGTTGCTCTGAGCAGGCAGAGCATGGTCCCACACAAGTGGGAAGTGTGCCGGAAGTCCTAGAGGTCTTCTCTCGCTGTGGTACACCTTCAGTGGACCATTTGGCCTTGAGTCCAATGGAAAGTGCAGACCATTTTGCTCGAGCGAATTCCCAGCGAATGGTGTGCTCGGGGACATGTTTCTGGTGGATTAGACCTTCCCTCTCCACTATGCCTTCCCTCCAATTCCTGTCATTCCTTGGGTTTTCGGAAGGCTGAAGTGATTTCGAGCAACCATGATATTGATCGCCCTCGACTGGGCTAGGAGTACATGGTACTTCTGGATCAGACCATCTGCCCACCTCTCTTGTTGCCTTGCCGCCCGGATCTCCTAGCCCAGTCAGAAGGTTGTGTGCTGTATCCAAACCTAGAATCCCTCATTTTACATCCGTGGCTCTTGAGAGGATGAGTTATGATGACTGGGACCTCTCAGAGGAGGTGCTTGAGGTGTTGCTGGCTGCATGCAGGCCTTCTACGAGATCCCCTTATACGTGCAGATGGAGAAGATTTGAGGCGTGGTGCAGTGAAAGCGAGGTTGACTCTATCTCTTGCCCCACCACTATAGTGATGGGTTCCTTTTGTCACTAGCCTCGGTAGGCCTCCAGGTTACCACAGTCAAAGGATATTTGGTGACCTTGTCTGTGGTCAAAAGGCCCCCGGGGTCACAGTTCATTTTTTACAATCCCGGTTATGGCTGAATTCCTGAAGGGCCTTGTGAATATGTTTCCACCAACTCCCTTTGTTTCCCAGATTGGGATCTTAATGACTTACTTGATGGCGGCTACTTTTGAGCCCATGCACATCTGTTTTTTGCGGCTGCTCGATTTGAAGACTGCTTTCTTGGTTGCTATTGCATCCGCTAGATGGGTCAGCAAATTGCAGACTCTTTGCTGCAAACCGCCCTTTTTGTGGTTCTTTTAGGGAAAGGTCTCACTTAAAGTAAGGCTGGAATTTCTGCAAAGGTGGTATCCAAGTTTCACCTTTAACAAGCCATAGACCTGTTGGTCTTTTATCCACCGCTGCACCCTTTTAAGGAAGAGGAGCGCTTCCATCGGCTGGATCCAAAAAGGGCATTAAGTTTCTACGTCGCAAGGACGTCAGAATTTCGAAAATCTGATAAGCTTTTTGTGCTCTACTCTCTAGCCCGTAAAGGTCTGGTGGTAACAAAGCAGACGCTATCCTGGTGGATGATCTTGTGCATTGTGGAGTGCTATAAGTCTGCAGGCAGTGAGCTGACTCCTGGCATAAGGGTGCCCGCGACACATCTATGGCCTTGCAAAAGAGGTTCCCTATTAGGGAAACTTGCTGTGTTGAAATGTGCTCCTCACTGCATACGTTTACTAGATACTGCAGTCTGGGGGTCACCCGTGGGGCTTATGCACGTTTTGGCAGGACAGTGCTTCAAAATCTGTTAATGTAACTTTCCCACCAAATAGAGAGATGTTTCCCCTGTTAGAAAACATCTAAAACATTGAAGACAATCGAGGTCTGTTTCACGACACTCATCCTCCTCACATAAGAAGAGTCAAAAACAGCTTCACACATCCTCATCATCGTTGTCTTCCTCTCCCGAAAAGGGTTTGTTCCTGAAAAAGAACAAGACTCCTGTGGAGTTAGAAAAATTCCAATGGAAAATGCTTGAAGATTTCCAGAGGCAAGCTCCTCCAAGTGATGCTCAAAAGGAGTCGGAGAAAAGGAGCCCCCCCCTTGAAGTCTGACGAGACCAGTAGGGAGTCTTGTGTGTCTCTTTCTCGTGTGCCTCAAGGCCCCAGAAGAGAGACTCCTCAACACAAATCGAAAGAGTCGTCTTTGACGCACAAGAAAAAAGCTTTTGCCTACCCCCTCAAAGCCTTCATCTTCTGAATCGAAGCCTTCTTCAAAGGTATCGAAGCCGTTGTGTTAATCTCCTGAACCTTTGAGGCATGTCATCCATCTGCAGCCATTGAAGCATTTTAAACTGTCGGCTCATTTACTGACCACTTTGGGAAGGTCGTTGAAACCTTTTGCGCCTTCAACTTCATCGGAGCATTCAGTGCTCTCGAAACCTGCAAAACATGGCTGAACCGACCAAGTCATTCAAACCTGTTCCTCAACCTGATTTCTTCGGGCAAATGAGATCCCTTTTTGAGAAAGATGAAGACGAGGATCAGCTCCCTTTTGGGTATAATTATGGAACACCACATGTTCCAGAAGAACTGATTTCTGAGGAGTCTAAGATGCTAAATCTAGTAGAAACTCTTAAAGAAACCAGCAGCTGGGAAACATCACCAGATACTGAATATGGTAACCCAGAGGTAACTGGTTATGCTGATCCTTCATACAGATCTGTTATTTGTAAAGTGGCTGAATATATGGGGTGGTCTAAATATGCAGCTACTGTGGAAACTGATTACCTCAATGGTATCTTAGACAGTGTTCCGGTTAAGGAGACTGTTTTATCTTTCCATGCAGCCTCAAGGGTGAGAGTCATGGAGAATTTGCTAAAACCAGATTCCGTTCCATCTGTTCTCAATTTGTTTAGAAAAAAAATACACAACTCCTTCTGTGGACACTCCTTCTCTGAACAGGCACCCCACACCAGAATGCGTGGTTGTTCAAGCACCAACAGCTTCTTCTAAAGCCGCATTTTAACCTATGATAGAAGAATTTACTCTTTGGGAAATCTGCAAATGCTTCTAGTGCCTTAGCTAAATGTACACGCACGCACACACACACACGATCAGCCTTGGTTCCAGATCCGCTCCTTCAATAGGAATTTCTCATCCTGTTGGAGAAGGGTGCAATAGAATTGGTACCTGCAGAGGAGAGAAACCCGGGTTGGTATTCTCCATACTTTCTAATTCCCAAGAAGGATGGAGGAGTGCAACCCATCTTGGACTTGAGAAGCTTGAACAAGTTCCTCAGGAAAGACAAGTTCAAGATGGTAACTCTTTTGCAAATCCTTCAGGCCCTTTGACTCCAGGATTGGTTGGTGTCATTGGACCTTCAAGATGTTTACTTTCCTGTGCCAATACATACAAAACACAAAAAGTACCTGAGGTTCGCAGTTGGCGGTTCTCATGATCAGTTTCAGGATCTGCCATTCGGATCTGCTCAGTCCAGAGGGTCTTCAAGCTTATGGCAGTGGTGGCAGCAAGTCTAAGGAGGGAGGGAATACACATCTACCCATACCTGGACGACTGGTTGATCAGGGCTTGTTCTCCGCAACAGTTGAGTCATCTCAATCGCACCTGCCACTTCCTCCATGAGCTGGGCTTCTCCCTGAACTTCAAGAAGTCCCACTTGACACCTTCACATACGCTTCAATATATTGGAGCAGTCCTGGTTCAGCCTCGGGATAATCTTTTCCACCTGAGTTAAGGGCTCAATATCTCTTGCAGATGGTCCAAAAATTCCAGAGTGTCCAACGTCTTCCGGCCTACGACTTCCTAAGGTTGCTCAGCCTCATGGGATCCTGCATGTTGAATCTACTAAAAATGGAAACCATCAGAATCAACACTACAATCTATGTGGCAGCAATCGATGTTTCACATGCTTTCGACAGTGTAGATCGCCAAATTTTGTAGGACAAACTGGAAGCCTGGAAGTGCCCATCAAGCCTTCTTGCTGCAATAAAAGAATTTCACTCTAATACGACCATTCAAATTAGACTGGACCGAGGGGACACTCTATCGTCGCTAATCAAAACGTATAAAGGCGTGAAACAGGGCCGCCCTTTGGCTGCCATTATTTTCAACCTTTTTATCTCAGATATTGGAGACACACTCAACGCGGTGGCAGCTTTCCCCCCAAAATACATGGATCACATATAGGCTTTCATGTTTGGGTTAGTAACGTTCTTGAAATACTTGAAAACCTGCCTTGCTGACACAAATTCACACCTGTGTTACCCCCAATAGACCATTTAGCATAATCGTGAGAAACTACGACAGTTGTGGATGGGAGGGTGTGGGTTCTCATGATGTTTTGAAACTTTGTGTTTGAACTTTTTAAAGGTTTTTCGAAACCAATAAAAAAACAAAAAAAATAAAAAAGTTCTGGTGCCAGAAGCCTGTCTGAGAATGAGATCCATTTAGTGGGCTCTCAGATCCCAGTGGTCTCAATTCTACGGCAGAATGACTGACCTCCTTCAGGTCCCGACAAAGGTCGCCCCGGGAAATTCTGTGGTGGGCCAGCCAAGAGAAAGTGATGAAGAGAACCCTTTTGGTCCATGGCCTGAGAGGACAGTTCTGACAGACTCCATATCAACCTTTTAGAGCTGCGGACAATCAGAATAGCACTAAT